>NW_027466470.1:17932500-18015000 GCF_050575085.1 Anarhichas minor
TGTTTTTGGAGCTGCTGTTTTTTTAATCGAAGGCCACATACAGAGGACTTTGCTCTTGTAACGCAAGAAGAGCACGTCAAAATGTTCATCTTCCATTTTCAGTGTAAATAAAAAGGAACATAAACTCCATTTTACATAAATCATCATTTAAAACAAAACCAAATATTTGTTAAATCACCGTCGACAAAACTGGCAACCTGAGAGGAGTACAACTCCCTTTGATATATTCAGCATTTACAATTGGCTTAATCAAATGTAATCTGGTCTGACTGCTTATTTTTGTAATCTGATTACTTATCCCAATTACATGTGATCAGTTAACAAGTACTTAAAAGTTGTAGCTGGTCGAGATGGTGTTAATGTTAAGTTATTTGTATAATGCTGGTAGTTTGATCTATGACAATTGCTTTTTTTTATAAAGTCATTGTATTTTTTGAATGTAAAATCTTGGAAAGTAGGCCCACGCAATAACTATAGCTGTTAAACACAGTAGTGGAGTAAAAAAGTATAATATTTTGCTCTAAAATGTAGTGGAGTAGAAAAATAAAGTAAATGGAAATATTGAAGAACAGCACAAATACTTAAAAATGTTACTTTATTACAGTGCTTGAATAAATGTTGGTCACTTTCCACAACTGGATAGCAGACAGGCTACAGTGTTTATTTTACGGCTACTTTAATCTTTCATTCTCCATGTTGGAACTTGCCAAGACGTTTCATGAAAACCAGATGCAGTGTACTCAAAAGATGTTCATAACTCAGTGTATTGAGAAAAAAATATGTTTGCAGCAGACACACACATCAGACAGCTGTTTACATATTTTTGTATTTATCGTAACTTCCTCTTTTGGCCTATATCCTGTGGTAACCCAGGAATTGCATAGTCTTTGTCACTGAGACGCAAGGTTGTTTTGGGGGGAAAGCAGCAGAACTATGAACGGCATCAGTGATATATGAGGAAACACTGGGGCCTATTCTTGCTTGTTCAACACCAAGCAAAATAGGGACTTGATCAACAAGAGAAGTCACATTATTTTCTGTTTAAAGTGTTTTGAAGTTGTGTGTGACGCATTTCATTGCTGTTCACTGATACGCACACACCTTTGTTGCATAAGGACTTTTCCTGAGTGCAGTGACTTTTACTAAAACACATAGATTAGGACATGCAGCTGAACAGGGAATAGCTAATGCTGCAGGCTTTTTTTTGTTAATTCTTAGAGCCAATTACATGGCTAAAAGGAAGGGACGTGAAATCATCAATTATCTGAAAGTAAATATGTAACTCCCTCCTACTTCAAGATGCCCTTGAGCAAAACGCACAAATGGCTCACATGGAGCAGAGATGCTCCCAGATAAAGGTGTGCAAGTGTGTAAAGTGTGAATCCAAGATAAAATGCATGTTTTAGTAAAATAACCCGCTTGTTCCAAAGACAACGCTGCACTGTTTTCCTGCGTGTTCCCCTGAACCTCGTGTTTTTTTTTGGGGGGGGGGGGGGGGGGGGGGGGGGGGGTTTGGAAGTGGTCCCGGCCCCTGGCCCGGAAGCTGGAAGCTCTCCCCCTGATGCTGCATTAAAGCCCACTCATCCTGATGCTGACAGTGCGCTGAGGGTAAGCCCGGCCTGAAAGGGAAGTGCTGAGAGCCACAAGAGCCCCAACGCATCAGTGATTGCAGTGCTATTATCCTGCCAAGGCTGAGCTGCACATGAAAAGAAAAGCAAGAAAAAAACAAAACTGCATCTGACCCATTCAGTGCAACAAATATGCTCCAACTTAATGTCAACTATGTGGTCTGGCTGCGAGCCAACTCTGCTGTGCAGCCTTCTTGATCATGTTTACCTTGTGCTCAAAAGGGGTGCAGGTGCCTGCGGGGAAGTGCAATTGCCAAAGCCGCTTTTAGCAAATATCAACTATAGGCGTGAAGTGAAATTCCACATTGTATCAATAATAAAACCTGATAGTCTCTTGAGGCTTATGGCTGCCTCCAAGGTTAACGTCCCCTCCCTGTTTATTCACATCTAGAGTTACCTTTGGGTGAGGAAGTGTTTTAGAGAGTTGAACAATAAATGTCTTGGATTAAAGTTGTCCTTTTATGCTGCTAATAGCTGGCTGTTAAATCAGTCTGTTGTGTTGACCAGTCCCACGCCTGATGACAAAAGCGTTGAGGTGTAACCTTCCCTGTTGTGTCATCAGCAGTGTGGCTCGCATGGCAGGCTTGTCAAACCGGTGTTGGAGCCTCCGGGAGTGCTGACACCACTCAGACTGCAAGTAGCGACCCACCTGTCTCGTCGCCGCCTTTGGTGTTGTCCTCGATTCAGCGATCCCACACTCGGAAGGAAGTGTTCTTAACCTAATTTTGCGCACATGGAAAGAAGGAGCAACTTTGGATGAAACTGCGCATCAAGTGAAAAGGGAGGAAAAACAAACTTGCTGCGTAAAGGAGAGAGAGCCCACAATTCAGTAGGGATGGAGACGAATGGGATCGAAAAGAAAAGCAACGGTAGGACACATTTTTGTGTAATTGTGGTAATTAAAGCGCGTTTTGCACTTGCTAGAAGTGACTTTGTTCCAGATTTTTTTGTATTTGAGTGTCTCTCGTGTTTTCTTACATTGTAATGGTTGCAATCAGAGGTTTTTCTTCACTAACTGCGGATATTCATTCACATTGAACGAAACGTGTTCGAAAAAGATCGCTGTTTCGTTTATGCTGTACCTAAAGGTGTGGCTCCATTACAGGAGTTTCACCTGACCCCGCATACAAAAGCAGTGTTGCCAAACCCAAAACAGCGCATTGCCCCATTAAAACAACAAAAACAACCCGCCACTGTTGCAGCAGGCGCTAATCAGGCCCATATGTCCCTCCTCTCGTCATTCAGTGTGTTGGTTGACCTGTTAATCAACACATGTAGTCTACGCGTTTTAAAAGTGAACAAATCTGGCCAAGATTGAGCGAAACCCAGAACACAGCACGTGAGACGGTACCGCAAGGTCGCCACTAGATGGCGCTCGCGAGTCAACAGTTGTCAACACTATATGCCGGCTGTAACTTTCATATCGTGCAGGGGCTGTAAATGCATGGTCATACTGTAGCGAGTTAATAATTGCCCAAGACAGACGTTTTGAACCACTTCCTCTTGCTGCGGCACGCAACGTTGCACACATCATGGCTAGTAGTCGTATAGTAACGTGAGCTGAACGCGCGTGCGTGGCTGCCAAGAGTCGTAACGGAGATGAACTTTGAGTGGGGCTGGTCCACGCCCTCCTCCGACACACTGGTCGGTCCCATCGCCCCGACAAACACAGTCCGGTAGCGTCTCAGTACCGCAGGGGCACCATGTACTGCCTGCGAGGTGAACCCGAACTCAGCAAAGCGGAGGAAGCACGCCGCCATGCCAGAAGACAGAAGGTGATACAAATGAACGAAAAGCTCCTAGGTAGGCTGTTCTGTAATTCTTTTTAACGGACTTCTTGTAGCAGACGTGGCCAAAGGGTTATCCGGGGTCAGATTACTAAGTGGCGTGCTTTATTGTCACAGATCTCAACTTGTTGTTGTTTTGTGTGGAACATGACATCAAATACAACGCCAGTAAGAGTGCTACCCTGATCTGTCGAACTAAAGAGGACAAATGTCTAAACTTCCCTGACTTCAAATTGTCTGACAATACTCTTGGTGTCTGTGGTGAAGTAAAATATCTCCGTCATTTTATAACAGAACACATGACCGATGATAACGACATTTCTAGGCGATGATGTATGCACAAGCAAACAGTCTCTCACGCAAGTTTGGTATGTGTACAGATGGAGTGAAGATGTCTCTGTTCAGAGCATATTGTACACCACTCTACACTGCACTACAAACTACAAACTACAAAACTACATAAAAAAAGAGAGTACAGAGACTTCAAGTAGCTTACAATGACGCCATGAGAATACTTTTAAAGAGAGCAAGATGGAGCAGTACTAGTGAAATGTTTGTGGCTGCACGAGTCAATACTTTCCAAACTGTTTTAAGAAATCTCATGTATAAATTCATTTGTAGACTTAATGACTCTAAAAATGAGATCATAGTTGTTTTTACCAACATAAGGTTTAGCTACCAGTCCCAGCTGTGGCGACATTGGTACAGCTGTCTCTTTGTAAGGCATTGCTAGGCCTCCGTACTTTTATTGTTTGTGTCTGTCTTTTTATGTATTTGTCTCTATGGACCCTGAGTCTGAAATAAAGTCTATCTTTCTATCTTTCTAAAGCTCTAAAACGTTGCATGGTGAAGGGCTTTTAATCAGCCAGCTTTTGTTGCTTGTGGTTTGAACGTTTCCTTATTTTCTGCAGTTTTTCTGATGAGATGAATTCAGGTAAAAAAAAAAAAAAAAGGAGAAGATGGGAGCAGGGTTTACGCTTTCAGTTACCTGACACATGGATCGAGTAAAATGGGCTTCAGTTCAGAACACTTTACAGAAAAGCAGTGTTTAATCTGTTGGATTGTTCTCTCTGTTCCTTTGGGGGGTGTTCACAGAAATGGACGGCGATCCGGACCTCCAGTTCCTCCTGCAGGGGGGAGACCTCCTCAAGGTCCTCTCCCCGTCCTGGAAGAAGACCCGCTACTTCAGACTCATGGAGGACTGCAAGACCATGTGGCGTGAATCGAAGAGAACCTTCAAGGACAGCAAGACCTGTGAGTGCTGCCGTCCCAGCTACCCAGCTGCATGTGTGTGAGACCTGACAGAAAACAACTCTTACACACATCTGTCTGATTGTTTGTGCTGGACACACGTCTCACACCTCTTCTTTACTTATGACTTAAAGTCATCACATTAATATGATTTGTGTCTCCAGCACTGTTACAAGTAAATCAGTCTTTTCTCAGACCAGATGGATTTTTTTTATTCATGGATTATAAAAGTGAAGGATAGATCGTAGAGCTATAAAAAGATTATTCCTCTCTGAAAGTCCTCTGCATTATCATACGCAACTGGGTTGCTCAAGATAACATTGTTATGTTCTGTGGGTGTGTTTATCAAGATAGTGATTTTTTTATAGTGTGCAGAGGAGTGGTTGCAGTAGGTCAGGTTTTATAACTTGGATTACATCCATAAACTGCTGTCATGAAGTCTCAGTTTGATAACTGTGGCATAGTGGTGTCTTCATTCTCTATCTCCACACGTGATGACATGCAACCCTTAAAGGTGCATCCCACCACTTTGCACATCAGCAGATGTTGAAATTCAGTCTACCCAAACTCGTAATGTGGCGTCAGCAAACTGCAAACAGCAGCTTTGTGTTTACCAAGCAGGCTGGTCTGTGATGCCTGAAGATACCAAAAGTACAAAAGAGCTGCCTTGTGTTTATAGCACGATTAGACATAGTACAATTCCTTTACTGAACGATATATTCTGGAAGTGTAGAACAGCAAGACTCCCGCACACTGTGCTCGTCACTCACATTCAGAGATATTTATTAACGTGTCGGCCCCTAGACCTTCATCCGGTTACTTTTCCAGAGAGCATATCTTAAATAGGTTGGTAGACCCACGTGGACCAATCAGGTCACACTACAAAATGACATCACTCAATCAATCAATCAATCGAGGTTCATAATCACATCACGGCACCATAGACCTACAAAGTAAACATGAAAAATATATATTTAACATAATACACAGAGAGTATGTTAAAAGTAGTCATTGATAAAGAAAAGCTGCCATACTAAAATACATCAAGTCTGTGCTTCAAATTTGGTGACAAAAATGTCGAAAAACCCCCAAAAACATTTGCAACTCTTCTCCTGTCTTCAGTTTCACTCGACGAGATCTCGGCAGTGCGAATGGGCCGTCATTCGGAGGGCCTGAGGAAGAACACGGAGGACCAGGTGGAGGGCCGCTGCTTCTCCATCATGTTCAAGGGCCGCCGCAAGAACCTGGACCTCATCGCCAGCTCAGAGGAGGAGGCCAAGCGGTGGGTCAGCAGCCTGGAGAAAGTGGTCTCCAGCAGAAAGGACCTCAACAGGCAGCAGAAGACGGAGCAGTATCCTTCTCATGGGAGCGGGGTTAGGGTTAGGCTAGACGTTAGACGTGACTCATTTGTCCGTGGTTCAGGAGCTCCTGTTGCACACAGTTTCAGAATGCAGACAGAAAGACGGCGTTACAGCTACTCTCCTTACATTACAAGCTTCATAGTTGGATCTTCAGCTGCTTGAGGAAAGCCGACAAGAACAAAGATGATAAGATGAGTCAGTCGGAGCTCAAGAACTTCCTGCGTCTGATCAACGTCGAGGTGGATGACGACTACGCTGAGATGCTCTTCGAGGTGATGCCCTCCGAGCTTTTGAATGATTCCTAAATGTCAGAATCATGAGTAGATATCCTCAGGAGCAATAAAAAAAAAGTGTCCATAGACAGATGTAAATGTATGATTTAAGACCATGATGACGTTTTTAAGTGTGTGGACCGACTTTCATTTGACATTTCCGCCGCACAGAAATGCGACAAATCCAAATCGGGATACCTGGCTGGAGAGGAGATCAAACATTTCTATGACCTGTTGACCCACCGGAAGGAGATCGACGTCATCTACGGAGAGTTCGCTAAAACCACGGGCTTCATGAGTCCTCAGAACCTGGTGGACTTCATCATGGAACAGCAGAGAGAGAAGGCCACGCTGGCCGACGCACACAGCATTATCCAGAAGCACGAGCCAGACGAAAATGGTCAGTACGGCGTGCTGAAATAACCGTCTCTTTGTTTCAGGTGTTTCAAGTATTGCTGAAACCCAGCAGGGCCCGTGATCCTTGTATTTTGCATTTAGATTGTTATTATGTATCAGGTGATGTGCATCTAAAATATCATGCCGGGGGAGCCAGCTCACCTTTTAGACGGCTTTTTAAGGGCAACTATCAACACGAATGCTAAGAGGTGCAGAACATAACTCGTGATCTTTATCTCGGATTCCTATGCGAAATAAATCATCGCTGCCGTTCTCCTCGTGTTCTTCCAGCCAAGGAGAAGAAGCTGCTGTCCAAAGACGGCTTCCTCATGTACCTGCACCATCCAGAGTCCATGGTCCTCAATCCAGACCACAGGGAGGTGCACCAGGACATGAGCCGGCCCCTCAACCAGTACTTCATCTCCTCCTCGCACAACACCTACCTCATGGAGGACCAGCTCAGAGGGCCCAGCAGCACGGACGCTTACATCAGGTAACCGCTTTCCTCCAGCCCGTGAGAATCTGTGTGACGGTGGAGAGGTGGACGTGAAGACCCACTCTGATTGGTTGATTGAGTCACCATTTGATATTTGGAAAAATTCTTCTGCAACTATTTTGTTAGTTGATTCTTTGTTTAAATGATTAAAATGGTTCCAGCTTTACAAACGTAAGGATTTGCTACTTCTCCTAATTCAAATGCATTTCTCCTAGTTGTTGCTGTTTTATCCATTTTAACCATCTGTCACCTAACTGCTTAGGTGTTTATTAACGACAACCCTCGTGCGGCTCTACAGAGCCTTTCTTTAGTCCGACCGTTCAGGCTCTGATGTTGGTTGTGACCCTCTCAGGGCTCTGCTGAAGGGCTGCCGCTGTGTGGAGCTGGACGTCTGGGACGGATCAGACGATGAGCCGGAGATCTACCACGGCTACACACTGACTTCTAAGATCCTCTTCAAGGACGCCATCAAATCCATCAAGGAGTACGCCTTTAAGGTGCGTTTGGCGTCCCGTAATGTCCGTCAGTGCTTCCACGTGAATGTTCTGGACCTGAGCGCTCTCTGTTTTCTGTCTACTCGTCCCCACCAGACGACCGATTACCCAGTTATCCTCTCCTTGGAGAACCACTGCAGTGTGGAGCAGCAGAAGGTCATGGCCCACCACATGAGCTCCATCCTGGGCGGTGCACTCATCACCTCCCCCCTGGGGGACGGTATGCCCACCGACTTTCCATCTCCCGAGGTTTGTGTCCACTCTTATCTATCGGCAGATTTCATTTTTTTTTTTGGGGGGGGGGGGGCGCTTTGATGTCAAGTTGCTCACGGGCCTACACTGTTCCACTTCAGGAGCTGAAGGGGAAGTTCCTGATCAAAGGGAAGAGATTAAACAAGCTGGAGGCCAGCTTCGCTCCCGAGGCAGCTGCGGCTGATGATACGGACGTGACGGAGGAGGACGAGTCGAATAATGAAGACGAGGAGGACGAACAGAAGGAGGAAGAGAAGAGAAAGGTGGGGCGTCGCACAGGTGACCTCCGCTAACATTTCTTTCGACGTTTATTTTGTACCGACACTTGATTTCCCTGTTGATGCATAGGCGAAAAAGAAGCTGAAACTAGCGAAAGAGCTGTCTGACATGGTGGTCTACTGTAAGAGCGTCCACTTCCACGGCTTTGAGGACGCAAAACGGAACCTGAGCTTCTACGAGATGTCGTCCTTCAAGGAGAAGAAGGCCATGACGCTGGCAGAGGAGTCGGGTGAGGAATGCTGGATTCACTCAAATGTTATTGTCTAGATTTATGATAGAAGATCAGGATCTAGCTTTTCAGCTCAGTAGATGACTCTGTTCTTCTGTCTCAATGTGCTCTCTGCAGCCAATTCCTACATCCACCACAACGTGGACAAGCTGAGCCGCATCTATCCAGGAGGCTCCAGGACCGACTCCTCCAACTACAACCCAGTGCCTCTGTGGAACGCCGGCTGCCAAATAGGTACACGATGTTGACGCAAGGAGGGAATTACAATCCCTCACGTGTACAGTCCAATGTCACAACCAACTGATGGGAGACGTTGGCTTATTTTCGATTCATCATTCTGCCCCTGCGTCTTCTTCTTATTTCCTTTTCAGTGGCCTTAAACTTCCAGACAGCCTGCACAGACATGGATGTCAACCAGGGCAGATTCCTGGTTAACGGAAAGAGCGGCTACATCCTGAAACCGGCCTTCATGAGGGACGTAGCCACGGAGTTCGACCCCATCACCCTGACCCGAGGAGACTGGCTGAAGCACAAGACGCTCCATGTCATGGTGAGTGTTTTTCACTGCAATGAAGCGCACTGACATTGACTGACATTCGCTGTCGCGCTTCCCGTTCACAAATCACGCCGTTCAGCATTGTGCAGAGTTGAGATCGGGAAGGATCTTTCACTGACGTGATGTACCCTTCCCTATTGCCAGGTTATATCTGCCCAGCAGCTCCCCAAAGTGAACAAGAAGAAATCCTCCATTGTGGACCCGTTGGTTAAAGTGCAGGTGTACGGAGTGCCGGCTGATGTTGCAGAGAAAGAGACCATCGCGATTGAAAACAACGGTACCTTTCCCTTCAAACGCGATATTCTTGTGTTTTGTACTGTACTTTTGTTTGCCAATGCAGTTTACCAAAAGGTTTTATACTTGTGTTTTTGCATTTATGACGCGTGACTTCAGAACATGTCTCTACCCGTAGTAGCCTCAGGAGACCAGAATGCAATGCAGCCACAACAACGGTGGCATTTCGCTTCAGTTGTAAGACTGTTGCCTCTTGTTTACTTGGGGGGAAATAAATTCCTGCTCTGCCTACCCTGTGTATCCGTCTTCAACATGTAAAACTCACAGCTGCATACAACTAAAGTATTTACGCCCTCTGGGTGTTTTTTTCCCGGAAATGCACTCTGGGAGACGAGGGCAGCCCTTGAGGCAGAAGTAGAGCAGGCTGGTTAAAAGGTCACCCAATAACTGGAGCCGGAATGCTTCACAAATGAATGATTCACAACTTCTGACGGTACATTTCATCTTTTTTTTTTTTTTTTTTTTTCGGTTGAAGGTTTCAACCCAGCATGGAATGAAAGCTTCCAGCTTGATGTGTATGTGCCAGAGCTAGCACTGGTGCGCTTCGCCGTTGAAGACCACGACTCCACGTCTGATAATGAGTTTGTTGGGCAGTACACACTTCCATTCAACAGCTTAAAAATGGGTGAGTTCAGCAACTGGCAGCGGATATTTGCAAAATGTTCTGTTTTCCCTCCGCCTCACTGTTAACCCCTCAGGATGTAAAATAGTTCCTTGTTTTCACACTTCATAAATGAACTCAAGCTGTCCTCTTCTCTGGTCGAGCACAGAGAGCTCAGTTCACCGTCTTCACCACTGACTGCAGCCGCTTTGTGCTCCCACACAGGATACAGACACGTGCCTCTGCTCAATAAGAACGGAGACGTCCTCCCCTCAGCTGCACTCTTTGTACACATTATGGTCGTTGATGCCGAGTGAGACGTCACCGACGGGAAATAAGGACCTCCGAAACACAGCCTCCGTTTCTGCTGTTGATTAATTGTTTTTTTTCCTCTATTGTTTTAAGTTCATAATTAACTTATTGGCTTCATTCCAGTAGTTTGAGCTGCTACTCTAAACGTCAGATAAATACCACAATCTTCTCAGCAAGCTAAAGGACTCCCATCTGCAACTGGAAAGTTGCATTGGGAGGTGGGTATATGCATGCAAATGCTGCACATCCACAGCAGGTTTGCCAGACTTTTAAAATGCTCCACATGAGTGACATTACACCTTCAACGGTGTCCCTCATTTCTAGTCTGTTAATGTATTGTCTATTTAAGTTTTTTAAATGACCCTTTTATGAATTCTGGAGAAACATAAGCCAACATGGAAACAATGTGTTTTGTATTCATCAGTCATTTTAGTCAAGTGTGGTTATTTTTTTCATGTAACATCGTCACGACTTCTTCTTTTTGTAAATCAAGATGAAGATAAAAGTTTTAAACATGAACTCTCACTGTTTTTTTTATTTTTTATATCTCCTCGCCGGTGATAGCTGTGGCCGGAGGAACTAGTCCATCTGTCCTTCCCATTCTTGCGAACGTGTTATCTCAGGAACTCCTGGAGAGAATTTCTTCAAATGTGGCACAAACGTCCACGAATTTGGTGGTCAAAGGTCACTGTGCCTTCACGAAACACACACACAACTTGGTAAATGATATGCTAGTTATGACAATTTCATACAAATGTCTAACAGGATAAGATTACGAAATGACTGACTGGAGGAGGCGGTAACTCTTTTTCCAGCACTTCGAACTAAACTGTGTCTCACTTATCTGAGGATAAACTTTTGTCTCTGTAGTCTTATAAGACTTTAAAGATGATTTAATAATCCTGGGACTCATGTGGAATATTACAACTGTATAGTACCGTGTTGAAACACTTTATATTGTGCAAACAGGAAAAGAGCTTCAGCCTTTCCACAGAATAAAACCATTGGCCTAGTCAATGTTGGATGGACACACCTTTGGTACACAGAGTGTTACTCCAACAATCAAAAGGAAGTCATGGAGGTGATGCACATAAATGCACCGCTCACGGGTTAGCGCACGGTTGAATGGCATTTAAGCCTTTGACTACTGTAAGGATATTTTATGTATTTTGTACATAAAGCAGCCATAACTAATGTTTGTCCTAAATGATGGGGTTGCATGACTTGTTGAATGTGAGAGCGGTTACATTTAGTAACTATCCACTCTGCAATTCCCCCTAAGCGCTCTGGAGTTTTTTAAGCCTCTTCCAGCTCATTGCTTTACCTTTGGTTCACTTTCACAGCGTCATTTTTGGCCACAAGCAGCCATCTTGCCTGCTCAGCACCAAACGGCAGACAGTTAGTGACTTCCTAGTGAACATAGTGGAGCATTTAGCAGCTATAGAGACATATCACGGGTAAATATTGGACTTGCATTCATCAGGTGGTCAGAAACACCACCCCAAGTTAATGCTAATGTTGCTCCAAACCTGCTGAATGGATGAACATAACTGTAGGCTAACACGTTTGCCATATCAAAGTAAAAGGTGTCTGCAGACAGCTTGTCCCTGTTGCCCTTAAGTGGCTACAAATCAAATTTATTGGAGGTTAAATTGAATTTGTTCACACATTTGGTTAAATTGAATTTGTTTGACATTTTTGCACAAGATCAAATAAGCTTGTCCTAAGATGACGTGACCTCAGTGTGCCAGCTCATTTAGGCCACGTAAACGTGCCATTAAGCTGCTGACAGAAGACAAGCGACATTCCTCCATAAAAATGTGCTTTATTGTGACATGATTGGAAGGAAATGAATGTATAACGTATATTTTACAGTGAGCTTATTCTAACAGAACACAGTGACATTCTCAGGACTTTAAGTTATCAGAGCACATCAGGTACAGACATTGGAAACCTCAATCACACCAGTTTGAAGTGATGATCTTTGGCCTTATTTCATGTACCGTGTCATACATTTGAATAAAAAAAAATTTTTTTAAAAATGTAGACATGACAAAATTGTTTCAATGAATCCTTTTTATTATGGAAAGAAAGAAAAGTGATGCTCGGGATGAAAACACGCTGCCAGCACTCTAAGTAAGCCAACCATAACAGACACGTTTTTGTTTGAAAAAAGAAAATAGAAAGTGAATGACCTCACCAAAAAAAAAACACTGACTTGAACTTAAGTGTTGTAGAACCATGGTGTTAAATCAATACAAAATGATGTGTGATTATGAGTGAGGTGATACAAAAAAGAAAAACTGAAAGTTAGCACAAACATGATGCCTGTGCGCACACACACACACACACACACACGTGCCCCCTGATAGGAAAGACGAGACCTGACTGAGAATTCTTACCAGAGGCAAGACGGGGACATTACAGATCTGAAAGGAAGGGGAGAACAAGCTGGATACAACTAGTAATATGCAACTTTTCAAACCAAATACTGACAAAGGTAGGTAGAAAAATATCACAATGATACAAACATGTTTCAGAGGAAGGTCATCATCGAGGTTGAGAAGTCACTTCTTATAAAAAAAAGAAGAGATTGCACTGAAACCATCATGAGCTCACCACCAACACAAATGCTTCTGCAAAAGAAAGGAAATATTTCAATACGCCTGTAGGAGCTGAATTATGAAGTAGTGTAGGTCTTTCATAATGAGAATTCATTGATTTCACACTCCATAAGAAAGTACTAATGAGAGGATGCTAGAACTTGTAGATGTAACCTTGGACTTGATGGAGAAACGTTGCTTTGTGCCTCCACAGGCAGTAAGGCGAAAATGCTATGATGAGGTTCCTCACAGTCCTGTTGCGGTGCCCGAGTAGTGGTCCTCTTAGAGCCGGCCCCTAACATCTGGAGGAGGAGCCAGGACTGAGCACTCATCTGTAGGTTTGGAAGGCGTTCTATCTTTATTTTTTTCTTCCTTTTTTTAAACTTTCTTGCACAACAAAAGCTGATAATGTATGGCAATGTAGATCACTATACAAGGTCCTTTTGGCTTTTGTTGTTGAAAAAGACCAAGCATCGTTCAAGTTGTTTCAGTTTTTCGTTTAAAAAAACAATTACACTAACTTATACGTGTATGTCCAGTTTTCGGGTCAAATAATGTGAGAAATGAATGTGTTAAGGTTCAATCATGAACACTAAAAGTCCTCGTGATAACCAGGCCGCCCTTTAGTGTCAACGGAACCTCGTCAAAGTGCTCGAGACAACGAAAACCCAAACCCTTCCAAAAAAATAAAAATAAAAAGGTTATTGCCATGGTAGCTAATGTTGCAGCATCCGGTTGGCGTGGCTCCTCTCAAACGTAGGCACTGAGGTGAAGAGCAGGTAAGAAGAGTCTGGGAAGGTAAACACTGCACATCGTCTCCACTGGTCGAGACCGGGCCATCGCAATCAAGAGAGAATGGTGCTACTTCAACACTGACAGACTCCAACCAACGCCGTCCTGTCTTCCCTAAAGAGACTGACTTCGTGGAACAATAAAAACATGGCACTCGACCCATTTGCTGTCAGTTCCCGGACTATTTGAATCAACAAAAGGGATACCTTTGCAACTGTGTAGCATTATTGAGAAGGATCATCCCCTGAGGGTGAAGCAGCACCACTTATGTGTGCCCCCCCCAGAAAAAGAGAAGAAGATGAAGCGGGCTAACAGCTAGCCTTATGATAAGCACAACATGACAAAGACCTTGTGACAATAAAAACACTATTTGGCAAAAGAATAAATCCTAAAATGCTATACGTACTACTAATGGTTCAACAGTTATGGCTGAACCCCTGGTAAAGATATGAAGCCTGATAAATAAATAAAAGAATTTGCTTATTTGGCAAATAATACAATTAGATATGTGTGTGTGTGGGGGACACAGAAGATAAATGGCACAATGTCATCTGAAGAACTACTGTACTTGCAGGTGGGGCAAAAAGTTCACAATTGCAAACGTACTCCTTCGCCAAAAACAAAATATTTCTACATATAATGAAAGCAGAAAGAAAGAAAGTCACGTCTATATAATGGCACAAGCATGCCGGGGGAAAAAATAATATAAGAGAATATTATGGAGACATTTACCCAGCATTTGATGAATCAAAAAGAACAAAAGAAAGTCAAACGTTTATATGAAGGTACTTCTTTGTCTACTTTAAAGCATATTTTGTGTGAAAAGACTGAAGTACTCTGGAAATATGCCAAGTACAAAATATCTCCCCATATAAACAACATTCACACAAGGCACTTCATTCAGTAAGAAAAGAGAGTCACAGTCCTTCCTTCTGCCACAAACTGCCTGCATAGCAACAATACGAGGACGAGATCTTCTCAGACTTTTGTGTGGAACCACAAAAGAAATGTCAAACAAAACGTTGTTGTTGGGCGGTTTTTGTTGTTGTTTTTTTTGGTTTTAAAATAAGCACTTCACCGAATAGTAAAACTTTGTTGGTTTAAAAATGAAGACCAGAGTTCATTTCTCTTAGCATTTTGTCCCCACTGTTATCAACTTAGGACGCTCTGTACACTTTCTGGTGTGTTTTTTTTTTTTTTGTTGTGAAACACAGTGCTCCTGGGATATTTTAGTGTTTTTCTCTGATGGCACTCGGAAGGCAGCCAGTCACCAGGTTAGACGGGGGGGTGGCTGGGGGGGGGGGTTACATGGAGGTTTCCACAGTTAAGACCCCGAGGCGTCCCCTTGGGGCAGAGACAAGAGGGGCGCTTGTGGGACGATCCGCCTGAGTCTGAGAGGTGTGGTTTTAGAAAAAGGGCAGAGATCGACAGAGGGGAGGATGGAGAGCACCGGCGGCGGGCGGCGCTGTGGTGTGTCCTGCTACCTGCCTCTCAGATCCTGCAGGACTCCGTAAACCTCTTCTTCTTTGCTGAGTCCCTCAAAGAAAGGCAGCAGGTCCAGGAGCTCCGTGTCATTCATATCGTCGAACCAGGATTGGACGGGGACCTTTGGGAGACGGGAACACCACCTGCAGTTAGCTTTTCTTCTAATACCAACTCATACTTTATAAAGAAGACCACCACTGCATTCAAAACATGGGAACAGAACCAAAAAACAACAACGTATGGTTGAGGAACTCACAGCATTTTCTGGGTGGAAAATGTAAGAGGCGGGCGAATTGTCAACGATGATAACGTTGCTGAGCTCTCGTCCCAGCCGACTGAGGTCTTTGACGTAGTTCCCTCTGTGGAAAACGCAGGATTCTCTAAAGAGTCGCTCTCGGAACACGCCCCACTGGTCCAGCAGGTCTGCCACAGGGTCTGCATACTGTCCCAACCAAAACAGACACGGAACACGTCACAACTACGGCGATACATTTAAATCAAGATCAAAAATCTTTGTGGTGGTGTATGCCTCAGCTAGAGCTCCAACAAGAACAACTGGCAAATGCTACGCTAATAGTCCAAAAAGGAAGCAGG
This sequence comes from Anarhichas minor, assembly GCF_050575085.1. Classification (NCBI taxonomy): domain Eukaryota; kingdom Metazoa; phylum Chordata; class Actinopteri; order Perciformes; family Anarhichadidae; genus Anarhichas; species Anarhichas minor. The sequence continues at coordinate 17,948,183 of NW_027466470.1, forward strand.
TTATGTTTACCCGACGACGCCCCAGAGAATACTACTCTATGACACAAAAAGCACAACCGACAGCTAGCCGTCAACTCAACACGGGGAACATCTGATGCTACAGAAACAGGAGGCCCTTCACATGGTTATGTCTCCGTCTCATTCGTTACACTTACCCATGCATTATTGGATAAGATGCAAAAAGACACAGATGGAGAGCGAGGCAGAGGAAGTGTGAACATTCAGACAGCAAGAGCAGATGAAATATACCAGAAGAAGGAAATAGGAAAATGTTGCTCCACAGGCACTGGTTTGTAACCAAAGCACACGTGTGAGCACAGACGACGTGTCTGAACACACCTTGGCAAGACTGGCTGTGAAGAGGACACATTCAAATAGCTCGCCCATCTTTTGGAGAAACTCGTCCACATGGGGTCGCTTCAGCACGTACACCTGCAAGACACACCGTGGGTGTTAAGCCAGGACAGAGGAAACATGCATGTGTAACACGAGTGTTGAGAGAGAAACGCACGGCTGAAAGTATGACTCACGCAATTTAATAGCAGTATTTGGACAGTGTGCTGTTATAATCCTCTCTAAGAGACATCATGTTCACTCAGTTGAGATGCTCTTCGCCCAGCGACTGCCACCCAGTGCAAGTAATCGTGAATAGGCCAACCAGGATACACACAGCCTATCCTGGATTACTTGAACCGGATCACAGCCAGTGTCTCTTCGGTAGCTTCACGTGGGAGCAAAAGTGACTTCTTGACCCTGATGTACTTCACTAAAAATGTCTTTTTGTTGTGTGTGTGAACAATACCTGATGAACGGTACCGTCGATCTCCACCGGAACAATAAAGTCTGCGTTGCTGATGGGCTGCAAGAAGAAACACAACAGCGGGTCAGTGTCATTCAGACAGTTGGTGTAGTACCACAACCGACCAGCAGAGGTCCTGCTAGGAGCACTAAAACTTTGCAATTCACAGATTGTAACGTCTCTGGAAGGAAGAAGAAAATAATCAAGTCTCTTTTATGCCAAATATAAACCAACTCTTTGTCCTCCTGCAACCTCTCTAGTAATCTAACTGAGCAGGCAGCGAGGTGGTCGCCCTCAGTCGCAACCGGACAGAGGGAGGATGGATTGAGGGGAAAAAACAGAAGGACGGATAAACAGGAAGCGGAGCAATATGAGGACTACACACATCATATTCTGGATTGTAACAAAAACAGCCACTGATACTAGACTTATGACGATGCTTTTTAAAGCTTAAGGCGATTACCCACATCGGCAGACTAAAGACACCACCCTGCTCTGCAACATTGCCCCCTCTTCTTACTACAGCACATCCTCCACCACCTGCTCCTCTCCTGGCTTTGTTTACACAGTGTTTTAAGGGAGTTTAACACAGAGTTGACGTCCTGCAGGTTACTGGCTGACTTTTGGATATGAAGACAAAAATGGTAGATATACATCATGTTATACTGTATGCTTTACAATGATGTCGGTAAATGTTTTCAGGATTTTCTTTCTCTTGAGAAATTGGATTTATTATGCAAAGACGGTCAAGCCAACGGGTGACTGTGTCTTTGTAACACAGACGGCCCGTGCGCTGACAGTGGCAGAAGTGTGCACAACATCAATAGTAAACCTCTATTTGAGCTTTGGCCTCTTCTCACCTTGAATGAGCTGTGGACGAGCGTTTCGTCCAAGTCGATCACCACACACTTCTTGCCATAGTCGGATATTAGTATCTCTGGTAGGAGGTATTTGGCTGGTGGCTGTGGGGAAAGACGAGGCAGGTAATGTCAGATAAATGGAGAGAGAAAGAGAGAGCGAGAGATAGAAGACATATCGTCTGCACAAATTAATGTGTGAGCCTGAGCAGAAAAGCCAACACTGTGTTATGAAGGGTATCTCCATGGGTGACAATGCAGCTGAGATGATGTGTTTAATGGAGCCGTTGCTTCATAAATGACACCCTACGGGACTCTACAACACCGGATGTCCCCCCCTGCTACAGCCACCTACTCAGAGAAAGCACCGCCATCAATCGTCTCATATTTTTGTCAAATCTGTGGAGACTGAATAAAAGTTTAGCAACTCAAATCTTAATCTTTTGTTTAAAGAAATGCCATCACACTTCTAATTCATGTGTGAGCGTGATAGGATGAAGTCATGTGGGAACTACGTAAAAAAAAAAGAAGAAAGACTTTCACTTTGGATGGATGTTAAGAGTTGAACCTCATAAAGTCACTGATGGGGGATTTAACCGGTATGTTGGCCAGACATAGAATTCCTTTTCTTGAGTAACTGGATTATTAGTTTCACCCGTTTAGCTGAGGAAGCAAACACTACCGTGGAGCTCAACTCTTACTTATATTATCCAATTGCACGGATAAGCAGCACAATAAATGGATTTACTAATTAATTAATTAATGGAAACCGTTTTTACACTTAACTTGTTAAGACAGTTAGTGCCTCAGTATTTCTAAACGCATACAAACCACCAGGAGTGTCTCCCATGCAGATCAGGCACTGAGCCGCCATTTAAGCCCATAGGTGCATATAACCCTTCCGTGCAGCCAGTGCTACGATCAGCCGGTACTGAACCGCAGTGTGGTAGCAGAGCAAAAAGCTCACTGAGGAGCACCGGAGCCCACAAAGACAGGATGTGCCAGCACCAGCCCACTCAGCCTGCATGCAAAGGGAAAAGAAAAAGGAAAGGCAATACATACACTAGGGACAGGGATGACCTCGACCTGGTCACACTACAACACAAGAGAGAGACACGCTCATACATAAAACAGGGGCAGGAAGGAGAACAAAAAGAAGAAGATAATATCTTAGACAATATCCCAAACAAACAAATAGCATGCGTTTAGTGGAGCGGCGGCACCACCTTGGGAGGCGATCCGTTCTCCTCGACAGGTGGAGGCAGGGAGCTGGTGTTGCTGGCTGGCGGGTCCACATTGTAGTCGCGGAAGCAGCAGAAGAATGTGCTGAAGATGCTCCGGCTCCTCTGCTTCTTCAGGCTGCTGTTCGACTGGGACGCTGTCAAAACAACAGGAGGGAGTGGGAGAGCGGAGAGGGTGAACAAGTGGATATGCAAATCGATGTTCTGTCATTAAAAAAAAATAAAAAAATTGGAGCATGCCGAAGCTGGGAAGCATTTACTTTTGGGCATTTGCATGCCGAGCTGTGGACGCTGCTGGAGTGACTGGGAGCAAACGGTTTTATGTCGATTGCAATCCTCCTAAGTGACCACAGTGGCAGTGAGCTGCACTGACTCACAACAATAGGTGGGACCTTGACTGTGTGATTAACTGGCATTAGTGTTGGGTTCTGTTGACCCCGCCTGGCAGAACCACTGATCAGAAAATAACGTGGCTGGCTGGGGTGACTTCATCCGTCACACATAGCGACAGTTCAGAGCGTCATTCCAGCACTACGGCGCAGGGCTTAAATCAGACACCGAGCTTTTATTAATAGTGACAAGTTGGAAGCCACACGCACTCTCCCCCTCCCCTCTTTGCCCTGCCGTGGATCCCTTCACCTGATTGGCCTTAAAGAGCCTCCATTTTGAAAGCGTGCTTACATTCGCCTCCCCATGTTTCGGCTGGCAGGTGAGTGACTGAAGCAGCCTGGACGTGCACAAGAGATGGGGGGGGGGGGGGGGGGGGGGGCCCCCAGAGAGTCTATACAAGGCTGCATTCCTCTACACCCATTACTCCCCCCCTCACACACACACACACACACCCCCCACCCCTCGGCTCACACAACCTGAATGCTTTTGCAACTGAAGACTGGCGAGGAGCAAATAGCATTATGTCATGTCTTTTGGCATCTTGATATTGTGCAACTTTGTGCTCCTGACCTTAAACAAATACCCGACAGACATTTGTCACGGGAAACACTCAGCCTGGAGACAAAAAACACATCAAATAACTAGTACACAGCGCATTAGCCAGGACAACACACTTTACACAGAGCTTACAAATACCAGAACTATTTTTACATCGATCCAGCTTTGTCAAAATCTTTTTTTCCAACAAAAACAGTCCTATACATCACAAGCATAATGTGTGGAGTCACCACACTAAGAGTACATCAATTCTATATCCCATAGCTAAAAGTATTCATTAGTGCAGGAAATGAATCAGACACTGACGGAGCCGCAGCATGTCACGGCTACATGAAGCCCTTTGCCATTCACCTCCATTACTGTCCTCCTTAATTACTGCTTTTTAATTTAGGGCAGGCCGTGCTGGGTATTTAGAGTATATCTTATTAGCGAGCGACCCAGAGACAATTAGTAGTACAACATGCATCCATCAACAAGGAAACATTAAAACATCCAGTCACTATTCTCAGTAACTTAAAACCTCTACGCTCATGGAATAGCTCAGTCAAGCAGTGATTATGGAGCAGTACGGCTGAAACTGTATCCGGCTAGTGCTGATAATATTATCGTTACACCAAAGAAATATGAAAGAATTAGCCGCATTCACAGCTTTTGGCCAGCAGAGTGACATTGACTGGGTCTATGAAGAGACAGGTGACTTCTGTAAGTAATGTAAGCAAGAACAATCCCTCAGGAAAACCCTATCCAATCGTCTGAGTGGGTCCAAAACGTAAACTAAAAGGAGATGCAACCAGAGAAGAAGAGTAAAACATGATGCAGAAGAGTTTCCAGCTCCTGCCCGATGTTTCCAGAGCATGAAGGCCACATTCTTACCCAATCCACTGGAAAGCACCAAACCACCAAATACCAACCTAATGAACTGATTTAGAGATTTGCTTAAGAAACCAAATTGTTCTCTACGATGACCTAGATGATCATATCTACAGCAAGCTTGGTTTGAATCTAAAACAAAATAACCACATCAGGACATTGCCTTGTCATTTCAGCTCTGCATTACTGTGAAACTGGGACAGCGAGGCAGTCGTCAGCTTCCCGTGACTCATCACTACGATGTGGCCGCCGTATTGATTCCTCCGCACAAAGACCCTCAGAAAACAACCAAGGACTACTGAGTCATGCACGGAGCAGAACTCAGCGCTCACCTGGGGCGGACGGAGGGTAGTAATTATGAGAGAGTAAGCTCATTCACAAAGTTACAGGTCAAAGTTCAGCTCCTTTGTTTACATCTTTCCCACAAAGCATTCCAAGGTTTTATTACCAACAAACATTAAGCATTTATTACCCAACAACAACAACATATTCCCCGTGCTGTTCCTCTTGGTTATGTTGTCCTCGAGGTCTTTCAGGTGGAGCATATCCAGCACGAGGCTGTCCACATACCAAACACACTATAACGCATTAATCAGTGAGTATCACAACAGCTTCTAGTGGCTCTGACTAACAAAAAGCCTCCTTTCTCTCTCTAGGCGAGGATGTTAAGACTCATGGGTGGGTTTGTGATCGTTGACACGTTGTATAGTGAGAAGCTGAATCACTGTGTGCTGTAAGCAGTGTGGTGATATCTTAAAGCTTTGTATTTGGTCAACTGTAGGTGGGTTTGTCTAAATAACACGACATCACACGGCAGAGCTCAGTCGGCCTGAGCTCTGCCGTATGATAAGCTCGGACTTTAATATACTTAATATTTATAAGGGGCTAAACGTCACTAATGGGGAACCTCATAGTCCTAATATGGTTGGAATCTGACGAAACCTGTCAGGTGGAAATTACAGTGACAGTCAAAAAAAAAAAAAAAAAAGACCCTCTTGTGCTCTTATTAGCTTCTTTAGAAAACCAAGTTGTTGTTTCAAACAAATAAAAACAACATTGTCATCTTTGCAAGTAGTTATACTTGGCCTCGAGGTCAGTGGTGCTCTGGCCAAAGGGGCAACGAGTCTATATTTAACCAGTGTGAGAGGCAGGCACATGTTGTTAGACAGCCAGTGGAGGAACACTGGGAGCAAGGGTGGTCAATTTCTGTCCAGCCAGCTTGGAGCCTGTTCAAGCAATGTAAGACTACCTGTCAAAATTCCTCTCGGACAGCTGCTGGTATGGGCTCTATGTTAAACGACTGCAAAGGGAACGCCAACTCATTGGTTGGCTATATAATGAACACAGGAAGTAAAGCTAGCAATCCTGCTGTATATTCATGTTGTGACAAAGTGGACAAAGGTATTCTCTATTTGTTAGTTTTATGTCAGAGCTTTGGCCCTTACACTCAAATGAAACCGGTTTTCAAAATGTCCAGAACGAGTGGAAGGAAGCACATTGCCATACGATCTCTATAATCATGTTAATATTTGACTCAGCCCCAAGGGAAGCATTCTGTGTGACTCATCCTTAAAATAAAATAAAACAGCATCACTGCTCTACTTCGTCCTCTTACTCGACTTTCACCCCGTAGTCACCAAAGTAAATATTGGACCCGTTTTTCCCAAGCTACACATCTTCCGAACATTGTGACACTAAAATGGCATTTTTCTGACAAACAAAATGAACTTTGTATTTTGTAAAAGCTAAATATGGCTGTTAGCTTTGTAAATATCTAATGTAAGAAAAATAAAATATCAATATATTATGCAAATATGATCCAATCTGCTTATATCCACACGATGTTCACAACACACATGGGGGAGGCGAAGAAGTCCTGACCACGCCCACTTACGGGACAGGAAGTGCAAACCATTTGTGGAGCCATAGATCCTTTCAACCATGAGCAGATGAACTAACCACTTAATTGACTAATGATTCCAGCACTGCTCTTACACAGTGACCCTATCACTGTCACTTTTTCCCAGCACAATGACACAAACTCCCAGCAACCAAACTGTGACTTATTAAACACTAACAAGCCCTTAAAAATACATTGACAGCTTTAAAACTAACTATCTTGATAAAATCTTTACCGAGACACAATATCAAGATGTTAGTAAATGTGTATCACTGCAGTGGAACCTTAACATCCGTACTGCATGGGTCAGTCCCTGCCTTTATCCTCTATTCTCCTATTGCTCCAACATACATGCAGAGATCATCTCACGTGACGCACACATAGATTCCATAGTAGTTACAGAGGAACACATTTGTACCCTCAGAGGAAAATGCATTGTTGTGCTTGAAAGACTTAAGTTCTCACATTACTAATGGTCTGACAAGTGAGGCTTGAGATGTGATACTGATACACCTCCCATGGGCATGGGGGACCCAGGAAGTGTCAGAGCCCACCCCATGAATGGACATTAGCAGCTATGGAGAGATTTGACCTCCAATGCAAATCATGAAAATGGATAAATAAATAAAGAGAAACGACAGATGGAGTGTAAGTGAAAAGTAAGGCACAGAGAACAACCCCGATATCTCCTTAAGCTATACGTACGTGATTGTTTAACTTACATTAAAATAATGATGATGGCATCTAAGATAGACATGTTTTATTTTACTGGAGATAAAATGAGAAAACACCACCTTGACTGGCAGTGGATAACAGACAACAAAGGATATAAAGGCAGCTCCACTGTAAATAACAGACAAAAGCAGATAATCGGATAACGTTAGTAGAACAAATCTGTGCATCCTATGAGGTCACCAAAGCCCTCAAGTGCTTTTCCAAATCACAAGTCTCTTTTTAAGGAAAATGATGTGCTAGTTCAAATGACATTTACCAACATCACTGACAGCAGATACCCAAGTTCTCCTCTGTCTGCGTGTATTCGTTACCCTAAAAAAACTGTTTTTGCAACCAAGCAGACCACACCACTTTGAACTTTGTGGCTTCTTGTGTTGGTGATTCATAGTGAATCATCCGATCATTAGGTCCAGTTATGTGGCCAACACACAGAACAAAAAGTGTAGACAACACAAATGTTAAGAAGCGAAGACTTGGCTTCACATGTTGTGTGGACAACAACTGCTTCACAAAATAATGAACATTAATTCAGCCTTAATGTGATTAAACCTCACGTCACCGGAGCGCTCTTCATGTTGAAGGCGCAACAAACAGACGTTAAGCTAGTTCAATAACTTACCCGGGACGAGGCCACTCGGATAAACTTGTTGCTTATTAAGAGTTTGTTGAATAATGCTCGTTATGTTTCCATGTTTTATTTGACTACCACGAGCAGGCAACCAGTGTCTTCAACTACTAAAGCAGCTAGCAAGCGCGAGCTAAAAGCTAACGTCAGGAGAAAAGTAGTTAGCCAGCTAGCATTAGTTCGCTGCCGCTAATGGACTTTTCCTTACCTTTCTCCTGGTTAAAGGATTGTATTTCCTCATCCTTCGGGTTGGAAACTTGGGTTATTATGGACATGTGGTCCATTTAGACGAGTGGTTATTCCTGTTTAGTTTCCCCACAATGTTATTCGAGCAAGCGCGCTTGCTTGGTTTCCTAGCTAGCTGTTTAAGATGAGGATGACCAGCCAGCCCACAAAGACAGGCGCCCGTCCGAGGAGAAGTGTTGGGGCTGCGGGGATAGCCAGCCAGCTAGCACGGTGGTGGATGGAAGCCGGTGGATGGCTGTCATTTATAGCTCTCCGCAAAATACCATCGCTGCAAACGAGTATTTTGTGGGCAACACCGACAGTGTGTATGGCTTAAAAAAACAACACAAAAAAACACTGACGTTGAATCGCCAAATAGTTAGCAAGTAGCTTGAGTTAGCTGTGAAGCTCCGATCATCCAAAATGTGAGGCCGCGTCTGGAACAACGTTGAAAACACTAGGAAGCCCGTCGGAGGATCGCTCTCGTCCAAAAACACGTATCGAAAGCACGTTGCTGAAGTTAGCTAACACTTTAAAGCAAACTGTTCATCCGCTGGCCCTACAGTCCCCTTGCAACATGGAGGCTTTATGTATTTGGAGTTGCATCTGAAGCGGGGGCACTCGGAGTGGGAGGGGGTTTGTTTCTGTGATGGATCCTCTCAGGCTGCCTCGCAGCACTACATTGCTCAAACCCATGCAGCTGGATGGACGCGGCTTTCTCAAGCCTCCTCTCTGTAATTACTGTTGGTCTCACGCAACAAATTACAGCTCTTTATAATAAAACAATGCATTCAAACACAATACACTTTGTGTAAGGGGGGGATGTGGTGAAACCTTCAGCTACACCTTTACCATGCTCTCATGTCAAACAACAGCGAGAGCGGTTAACAATCCAAGTAAATTAGTTGACGTTTATGTCAAACCCTTTAGTGTGTGTTCTGCGGGGCTAATTTTGACATGTCGAGAGCGCCACCTAGTGTCTAAAGTAGGAAAATGCTCCGAGGATACCCTGCATTCATAATTATACAATACAGTAGGTAGGCTACAGTGCCTGCCCAACTCTGTTCAAGCAATCGCAGTGTCGGATTTGGAGTAGCAAAGATACCACTTCATGATAGGAAACATTAATGGAAAACTATGAAAAACAAATCAGAAAACTCAACGAGATATTGTCCTGACCTTAACGTGATAGTCTATTCTGATACCCAACAGCACATATAATATAGACCTAAAAAAATACCAAAATAAACTTAAGAGCAATTGCTTTTGTCGCTGGTTATCCACGAGTATGATACATTTGCGGCAGCATTTTTAATTGTTCATAAGTCATTTTTTCATAAGCTACAGTCTACTTGTACATGCCTTCCTCTCAAGTCTAATCCTCTATTATTGTTATTTGACTGGAGAATCATCAGAGGTATTCTATGGTGTGTCTCTGATCATGTCTTGAATACAGGTATATTATAGATGCTGCTATTGATTGATGCAAATGCTTTCCTCCTCTCTTTCTCTTTCTCTCTCTTTTTTTTAATCAACCCTTTCTCACAGCGTGTTTTGCGCTCCTGTAAGGTCCTATGGGCTCGGTGCGGACCACCCCTCACTGCGGTGCAGTATAGGATAAATATATCCCCCTCCTCCTCCTCCTCCTCCGCCTCCTCCTCCTCCTGTCGTTGAGTCCGCAACATCCTGACTTGCCGAGGCTGGTGATCGCAGGCAGCGGCAGCGGCAAGCCCCCCACAGGACGGATGAATTAGAAAACCTACTGTAACCACCGCCACCCCCTTTTATTTTTTAAAAACACAATAATTCTCTATATTGAAGAGTCTGGCTGTAAACACCGCTGCCTCGATCTTGACAGTGTGAAGCGGATACAAGGTTAGTAATAACAACAACAAAAAACTATTTTATTGGTACAAAGGGTTGAATAGAGGAATATAATAATCAATGCAGAAAGGCCTGTGTGTTGTCGGCTCTGTATGCTTGGAGCAGTGGAACGGTAAACCTGTATTTGTATGCAGGACGCTTTGCTGGAGTCCTGCTTAGCCATAGTAACATCTTGGCAGGGACAGGACTTGTTAGTCCAACTCTTTTAACTTCAGCTCAGACTGCGCGACATGAGCCTGGCACACACACACACACACACACACACACACACACACACACACACACACACTCACACACACACACACACACACACACACACACACACACACACACACACACACACACACACACACATAGGCTACACACACACACACATACTCAGGTACAAGTGCGTTATTCCCCACTGGAAAGTAACTGTCTATCTGTTTTTTTTCCCCATGCACCATTCTTGGTCATTCCAGCCCGTGCTAATTATTCTTTGAAGCGAGTCCCCGGTGCCTCTCGGAGATCACATAGCACTGCAGCTGCCCCGCTGTACAGCAAGACCAACTGCTAGAGCTATAATAGGAAGGAGGGGTAGGGTTGCGCAGCTGACGGTGCTGATTCCGAGGAGCCAGAGCTCTGCAGTACTATTTAAGTCACTGCCCCGTGGATCCTAAAGCCCTTTTAGTAAAATGTCACCTCCTTAAAACACCTGGCATCTGTCACGTTGAACCTGTGTGGGTGTGTTTTGGAACAAGGAGTTTTACATTTAATCCCCATCATGAGATTTTGTTGTGGGTGTGTAGATTTTGTAAGTGGCATAGACTGTTTTTTTCTTCTTCAGTGAGTATATTGTAAAAGCATTGCCCAGGGACTCTATATGAATGGTGAATAAAGTGAACAATTTACATACTGTGTATAGGCCTCAAAACCTTTTTGTTGCTATACGCCCAAGCATGTATTATTAAGAGGAGGCCGTCAAGGTGCAGGCTTGCCTCAGCCCTAACTGAAACGTAACACTTTCATTCAGAATAATCAGTGACATCTGGAGAAAAACAAAAGGTAACACTGGTTCAATAAAACTCGATAAATCCCTTACTCCAATTTACACAATCATGCATTGCTGGTTTCAGATGTGTCTGTGTTTGTTTTCTTCTTCATACTTTTACTGTTTGCCTTCAGTCAGGTCTAATGGTGTGTGGCTGATTGCTTTTCCACCCCGTTGGGCTTCCAGGTTCACAGGTTCACCATGGGGATCAAGGCTGCCCTCCCCAGATATGAGCTGTATCTCTACACAGCCGTGCTCGGCGTGGCCTTGATATGGGCAGGCAGTTGGATATCTGAAGCTTCAAGTGGTGAGTGCAGGACATGTCAAGAGATGTCCAAAAGGCACACAATGACACGACTATACGCTATGGAGTGTACTGAAGTTCACTGAAGCCCATTTATATTTATCAGAGTCAGAGCGAATGCACATTTTTAGAAACAGCTGCTCCTTTTGCCGTAGCGGCTATATGAGTAAGATGCTCAACACAGTCAGCACCTTCAGTCCAAATACATCTCACAGAAAAAAATCACTTACTAGGTGACAATGGGAATTCATTATTATAACACTGCTCAATTTAACCTAAAACTGCGTAGAACAAAGTTCATTGAGCAAATTGAAAGAGACCCCCCCCACCCCCAGGAAATCCTGCATGTTCCTATTAATATGAAAACAATTTAGAGCTGGTCCAATTACATTCTAATTATTTTCCTGATGGAGATATTTCCGACTAAAACTCAATTACACTGAGTCAACTAATCCCACACCTCTCCCTCTGAAACACTGCCAAGTCTTTGCATGTTTTCAGACAGTAAAACGCTCAAACTATCCTCTTCACCCACTGGTCTGAATGGACTGATTGCAATCTGGCGGATGGTACTGTCTGTCACAGTCTGTGCAGTCAGATGGACCAGGGCAGAGTCATTCATGCATTTTCTCCCGATTCCTTTTCTTCCTCCGACTTTCTTGAAATGGTCATTTTCTGGCTGCTCAGTCCGTGGACATCCACACTGCTCTCCGGTCTGCATGCCACAGTGGCACCGAAAACACCCGTAATAGAAGCTTGGCCGTGTTCCCAGAATTAAGAGGCTTTCCCTGACTGACCCTCATATTTTGATATCCCTTTTTCATGTCCATTAGTGTAATCAGACAGAGCCGGAGGAGCTACTGTCGGGGGGCTGCGTGCCAGCCGCATTTATTGCCGTGTACTGAATGTCTCAACATCCCTGTCACGGTTCTGATTGTTATCACACATATTTTCATTCTTATCATTCCTGTGTTAGCTGTTGACTCAGGTTACGCAGCAAACTAATCTCCTACACCCAGATTATCACCGTATGAGTGTGGATGTCAGCCTCAAAAATAGAAAAGCTTTGCAATCAGTACCTTATGTAATGTTTGATGTTATCAAATGGACTGAATGTGCTCTCAAACCTTAAATTCATTGTGAACGATCCAACAATAACACCAAAGCTGTTTTTTATTCATATGATTCTCAAAAGGATTATTTAATTAAGAACCCAGAAATAAAGCTGCCTACATTTTAGATTTACCTAGAAGCTTTACCATAAATTGCCAGGAGTTGAAAATGTACTACCTTGCTGATTGCGTTTTGTTTGGTGAATGCCCTTTTTTTTCTTCCCTCTCTATTCAGAGAATATAAACAGAAAAGCCTTCAAGGAAAGCGTGAAACCAGGATGGCATTACTTTGGCAGGAAAATGGTAAATTGCTCACATATAATCCCCTTTGAGTATCTCCTTGTGTTCTATAAGTAGATCTGCTAATGCAAAGACGTCAAGAGTAATGCATCTTCCTTTGCCGCAGGACGTTGCAGACTTCGAGTGGATGATGTGGTTCTCTACATTCCGCAATCATATCCTTTTTGCTCTCATGGGTCACGTTATCTTTGCCAAGATATTCACCCTCTTAGCTCCAAAGGTGCGTGCACGTTTGTGAATGCCCGTCGGCTTGCAGTGTGATCTGATTGCGTACAGGTGTAATGGCATGTCTCTTATTATGTGTATATGTATGTACATGTTGTGTGTGTGTGTATATACATGTGTGTGTTTGAACACAAGCTTTGCTCTAATCAAGGCCACACAACATTTTAATTTAAGATTTAATATGATATGTGGTGTAAACATAAAATGCGATCTACTGATGTAAACAGTAGGCCTTGGGCTGTACAAGTAATTCAACTCTGTTCAGTTCAGTGTAACTCTATTCTGTTCTCTTGAGCAAAATATAATGTACCCCAAGGTCTAACACGTGATTGACAGCATGACCTGCATTGTCGACTGCCATGCTGTCTGTTGAGTGCACCTCTTATTCTCTCCTGTGAACATGTGTTTTTGACATGTTTAAAACAGTTTGTTTTAAACATGTTTTCTGTCTCGTTCCATGCTTACAATGAAGATTGGTATTGATGGATGTAAGGTAACATTAATAAACTTGTGAATTTCATAACGTTTGTCATGTGTTTCATTAAAAATTGTTAATACATGGACGGTAGATTTGTTTGTCCCCCCCCCCCCCCCCCTCATTGTGTAATCTTTCCATCTTAAAGTATATCCATTGTTGTAGATGTAGTGTTGTTGTACTAACACCATTCATCGTGAGTGTTGCATTTAATCAAGAATAGAAGTCGTCCCGTTGTGACGCCACACTGACGGTGGCCCCTTCTTTACCCACAGCACAGATCCTTGATCTTTGGTGTGTACGGTGGTTTGGCAGTACTGATCACCATGGGCTGGACCTTCATGGCTCTGGTACTGTCTCACTGCGTCATACTCTACAGCGTCGCCCTGGTAAAGAAGAAGTGGCTGTGCTTTGTGGCCGGCCTTACCACACTGGCCTCCATCAAGCTGGAGCCCTATAACTCCTGGCAGGTGAGCGGGTGGTTTCCAGGTTTGAAACCTCGAATCAGCTGACATAGAACGAGCTGCGGGAATTAGAAGATGACATACAAATGTATATAATGATAATAGATGATGATGATGTCGTCCTTCCTCAGGAAGCCTTGGTGAGCGGCTCTTTCGACCTGCAAGACATCCTGTTCTATGGAGGATGCGGCTTCAGCATCATGCGCTGTATGAGCTTTGCCTTGGAGAACTGCGAGAGGAAGGACGGCAGCTACACATTCTCCGACCTGCTGCGGTACAACTTCTACCTCCCCTTCTTCTTCTTTGGACCCATCATGACTTTCGACAGGTTCCATGCCCAGGTGGGGATCTGAGATTCAACTGAGAGTGATGAAAAATGAGCGAAAGTGGAAAAAAGTGCAGCAGCCCTTCTGAAATGTGACAGTAGTTATGAAGCTATCAATCATGAGTTGCAGACTCCTTAAGGCTAATGTAACACCCACTCATAATGCCGTGCGTTTGTATAATTCAATTTAGAGCCACGGGCAGAGACAGAAACAAATATGTTGTGCATATGTACACTTTGATTGAAATGACTTTCCCCACATAGCTGTATTTGACTTTTAGACTCTGTCTGTTTATCGAGTGTGTGCGCCCACTCAAAATCCTTTTTAGTATAAGAATAATTTTAGTTAAACGTCTGCTGAGATGCTGGGGCGGTCATATCATTTTACAAATCAATGACGGCGTTCCACAGGTGAACAACACCCAGCTGACCCGCAAGGACAGGGAGCTGTGGAACATCACCACCAAGGCCTTGCTGCATCTGGGGGTGATTCTGATGGTGGACGTCTTCTTCCACTACCTCTACATCTTGACAATCCCCAGTGACATGAAGCTGGTCTCCAAGCTTACTGACTGGAGTCTGGGTGAGTTCCATATACGTTTATGCGCCGTTTTCACGTGGCTGTGGTCACAAAGGACTAATATCTTACGTTGGTTCTATGCATTATGTTTACTCCAACCATATGTGCTTTTTCAAACATGAGAATCTACCTCTTCATTAGAAGTTTACATTAATGTTATCAACTACTAGCATCAGTGTACTTGCTTTGATTTACAGCTGGTCTGGCTTATTCCAACCTGGTGTATGACTGGGTGAAAGCGGCCGTAATGTTCGGCGTCATCAACACTGTGGCTACACTGGACCACCTGGACCCTCCTCAGCCTCCCAAGTGTATCACCATGCTCTATGTCTTCGCTGAGACGTACGTGGGATTTACACTAGTTGTGTGTAATCATAAAAAATAAATCATTACGTAAATCCTTGTTGCCCGTGCTAAACGTTGAATTCTTTTTTTCAGGCACTTTGACAGAGGCATCAATGACTGGCTGTGCAAGTGAGTTTAAAACCTTGGGTTTAAATGACAGAACCGACAGTATATGTAGAGAAGAGAGATTTTGATCCTTCATCGGGTTGAATGTGAGTCGTAATTTTGCAGGTATGTTTACGACTACATCGGCGGGGATCACAATAAAATCTTCAAGGAGCTCCTGGCGACCTTCTGCACCTTCGCCATCACCACCTTGTGGCTGGGCCCGTGTGAGCTGGTTTACATCTGGTCCTTTTTCAACTGCTTCGGCCTCAACTTTGAGCTGTGGGTGGCCAAGTTGTTCTCCTTTCCGCCATTTTCAACCATAGAGGTGAGATACATTGAGATTAAAATCACTTGCAGTCAATAAATGGCGTTATGCTTGGTGTAATGTTGTGCCATATCCCTTAATGTGCCTGCGTCCTATAGGGTGCAATGGGTGAAGCCATGTCACGCAGGATCCGGGGTGTGTTCAACGCCGCCAACTTCTGGACCATTGTCCTCTACAACGTCCTCTCTCTGAACAGTTTGGGGTTTGCCAAACTGGTGGGAAGACGACTGATTTTCAAAGGTGGGGAATAACAAAGGTTTATTATATGAAAACAAAGTATTTTCTGTCAGTTCTAGTCAAAGCGGGAACAACTCAGACATCAAAAGCAACAGAATCTTAAGGGGCGCCATCCTCACATATCACATAACTTAAGATCCTCTTTGTTGCTTTCTTTCCCTTGGATCTTTGACGTAGAATAAAAGAACAACAGAGCAGTGTCAAACATAGAGGTTGTTCACATGATTATCTTCAGTTGAACATCTACTAAGGGCATAGAACAAAAAGAGCTGCATTCCTTTAAAGTCGTACTTTCTTCTTCCCTTCCTCTTTCATTCCTCTCTTTGTGTTTCTCTTCCAGGTTTCCCTCTGTCCACCCTCTCTGTGTTACTTGTGACCTACTGTGGCGTCCAGCTGGTGAAGGAAAGGGAGAGACAACAAGCCCTGCTGGACGATCCGGAGCCGGTGAAGGCCGTGGACGGGGGCAAAGAAAAAGCAGAATAAATCTGACAGAAAAACGGACCCCATCACATTGTTCCGTCCTCGGCCTTGCGAACTGTACCTAACCAGACTGTAACAGCCAGTCAGCACCTGTATTGTTCACAAGCCTATGTTGTTGTTTTTTTGCCTTTGTTTGTCAGAAGCGAGGCAACATTTTGAACTGTGAAATATCCTCAAGTGCACTTGCTGTAGATAATCACAACGTCCTTTGGCACAAATCCACTGACGGGGCATTTTGTATTTTAACCGAACAAAAGATTGTTTGACAAATGCTAGGCCTGCTAAATATTTTACGATGCTACACCTAATACTATATATAAAGACATACAGCATTATTAAGGAACGACTATGATCTGTGTGGTTGTCTCCTCTGTTCACTTTAGATATGATTATTTTTAATTATTTACTTAATTTTGCCTTAGACGCCTAATCACCACAATGTTAACATACTGAAAGGTTTAAAAACTTGAAATCAGGGTGTATGGAGTGCAATGAAGAAGATAAACCAAGGGTGCTGTGGAGGTCCTCCACATAGCTTGCAGCTGATTGTAAAGCAGATTTGCTCTACTGTCACGAAGCAAAAATGCAAGTCACAATGTATAGAATAGTTAAAGTGGATGGAGAATGCATTAGCTCTCTTGTAAACTTGAAAAATTGAACTTAGTTCAACCGTCCAGAGAGCGACAGCTTTCCTCCTATTATTACTGTAGGTGTGACGTTTCACCACGTCTTTCCTCGTCCCTCTCTCACATGATCCAGGCCCCTCTGTGAAAGGCGATAGGCCCCAGCAGGGAATATGGGTGCACTCTCTTATCCTGCCTGTCACCAAAACCTGCTGTCTGTCGTCAGCGCAGCAGGCAGAGAGAGAAAAAAAAGTGCATGCAAGATTGTAATGCCTTTTCTCATTTGTAGGGTTTTTATTCAAAGGTGTTCGTTTCAAATGTTCGACTTGAAATAAAGTTTTGGTTCATCCAAATGTGACATAGAAGTTTGTTGCAGCACAATGGAGTGGAGACCAAAGTGGAAGTATGGTTGTTTGCTTGGATGTGTGAGCACAGTCCGTCTTAAATCTGAAACAATAACATTTTGTTTCAATTGGTGGCGATGCTTTAATAAGTGACTAAAGACTGTGTTGGGTTTTACTTGTGTGACAGTGAGTCGTTGTCATGTATCGCCACAAGATGGCCCAGTTTAACCAAAGTTGATCAAAGGTTCACCCACACAGTCTCCCTCAACTGTTAAAGAACATATCAGGCGTGAACACTTAAAAGTATTTTTATTTTTGTTCGGAGAATAATTTACGGTTTGCAGGAATTGCACAGGTGTAATTGATCGCGTTAATTATGACCTTCATACTGGCTAACTGGGAATTTCTAAAGGGAAAAAGATTCCCTTTAGAAAATCCATATAAATCCATAAAAACTTCATAAGTTGAAGAGTTCCGTTCTAATGGGTGTAGGCACTGATTTATAAAATATGACTCAAACACTTAAAGTTTAAGAACAGTCCAATTTCAAAACTGTGAAAAAGTAAAGACAAAGAAGTAGAAAGATAGATACATCCCAGTAAATATACATCACACATTGAAATGATTATGATCACGACATTGTTAAATGATCTTAATTCATTATGAATATATTTAATACCTCCCTTCAGTTGGACAGTTAGCTTTTTCAGTTAACATGAGCCTCAAAATGTGCATTGTGTGTGTTAAACTGCGTTTAGTTAGTCTTTACAAAGAGTTTGGCTTCAGTTGACACGTCTCCTCATCTGATACCTCTCTTATGTTCAGACATTCTTATTTCGTCCTTGTCATATCCTCGAAGTAAACATTTATGTAAACCAAGGAGCTTTCATCTGATTATATGGATTACACAGTCAGAATTACAAGCAATAACAGACATTCCCTGTGTCTGTATGAGTAATAGCAGTGGACTTAATCTTCCACAACTTCTATCTCATTTTCAGCCAATAGGTGCCAGTGTTGTTTATCACTCTGGATGTATCTCTGGCTCGAATGATTAAAGTGGTTACACATATTCCACATATATAATATGTGTGAGCATGTCTCATAATCTTCACTGATTCCATATGTTGTGACAAATGAGACTTGAGACCAGATGTCTTGGTCCTGACATTTCAATCCATCCGTTTTTGTTTTTTTCATCAATGTAAGAGGGATAAAAGGGCACATTTAGTATATCACCTGTTAAATAATTAGAAACACCTGTCAAGTGACGTGGTACATGGTGAATCGTGTCACGCTGTGTTTGTAACCCGAGGAAGGCTCATGGGGACGCTGTGAATAAACAATACATTTAAGTGTTGTGCCAGTGGTTGGTTTGTGGGTTTTGTTCTAAAACTTTTGAGTTTATTCCACTTTCTGGTGTCAGAGGAGATTTATTATGTAACATGCTAATGTTCCAGGAACTGCTGTTACCGATACACACCATATACTGTCTTGTACCTCCACCGATGTATACATGTAATACGGTGAACTGCTTAACGTCAGTGTAGCCGCAGTGTATTCACTTTCTCGATCAATAGTGGATCACAAAGTTATAAAAAGTGTGTGAAAACATCAAAGTGCCGTAATAAGAGCCAGTCAGGCTGCCTGGTGAGACGTTCTCCTGGATTTAACACGCCGTCACTGCCATGCTTAGTAATTCAGCTGTTTGTGGGGGTCTGTGTGGTGCAGGAGTGGACTGGTCCACCAAAATGGATTCCTCAGCTTTGTGAGGGTCCTGTCTATAAATACGCCGGTGTGACTGACAGCCACGGACAGCTGCAGCCACTGGCCAACCAACCCGTGGAGACCATCCACAGCGATCGGAGCAGCCCTGTGCACCCTGGCAGTCCTGCTCCGTCGTGGGGAGAGAGTAGGGAGCCCACAAAAACTAAACCGGGACGAAGAGACAGAACAAAATGGCTGCCCTGACCATAGACCCGGTGGAGCAGCCTCGGATGTACCAGCAGAGTCTGCTTCAGGACGGACTGTGTGACCTCTTGGAGAATGACAAGTTCGTGGACTGTGTCCTCCAAATTCAGGACCAGAAGTTCCCCTGCCACCGCTTGGTTTTGGCCGCCAGCAGCCCCTTCTTCAAGGCCATGTTCCTGTCCAACCTGGAGGAGAGCAAGAAGCGAGAGATTGTCCTCAAAGACGTGGAGCCGGGTGTTATGGGGATGATCCTGCGCTACTTGTACACCTCTGAAATTAGTCTGACAGAACAGAACGTCCAGGATATCTTCATGGTTGCCAACATGTACCAGATCCCCTCCATCTTCTCAGTATGTGTGTCCTACCTCCAAGAGAAGCTGGTGCTGGGAAACTGCTTGGCTATCTTCAGGCTGGGTCTGCTGCTGGATTGTCCAAGGCTCGCTCTGACCGCTAGAGAGTTTATCTGCGAGCGCTACCAGGTGGTCGTCAGGGACCAGGACTTCCTGCAGCTGGGCCCGAGCGAGCTGGCCCTCATCATCACCTCAGACGCCCTCAACATTGAGCGGGAGGAGCAGGTGTTTGAATCCCTGATGGACTGGGTCAGACATGAGGAAACGAACCGGGTCAAGGACCTGAAAGAGCTGCTGCACTGCATCCGTTTCAGGCTCATACCTTTGGATTACTTCAAAGAGAAAGTGGAGCGTCACCAGTACCTGCGGTTCAGCGAGGACATCAAGAAGGAGCTGGATCTCGTCAAGGATGCTTACAAGGGGCGTCTCCCAAAGCCCAGTAAGCCCAGCAGTAATGGGGCAGAGGGGGGAGAAGGAAGTGAGGAGGAGGACGATGAGGAGGAAGGGTACCTGCCAGGTATACTCAACAACAACCCTCGCTTTGGGATGTTTGAGCTGGAGCTGATTGTTATGATCAGTGACAAAGGGACTGTGGCCTATGACCCGGTAGGAAATGAATGCTTTGTGGTCTCCGAGTCCACAGAAATCCCCAAGAACCACTGCAGCCTTGTGACCAAGGAGAACCAGGTGTTTGTTGTCGGAGGACTTCTCTACAACGAAGAGAACAAAGACGAAGCATTCAGCTCCTACTTCCTGCAGGTAGTGTGGCTCTTTGTGACATAAAAACACATCACTTTTTGTTTATTTTACTCTTGCGCCTCTCATTCCTCAAATATCATTGTTTTCACACCCAGTTTGACCCAGTGAGTTCACAATGGTTAGGGATGCCCTCGCAACCCAACCCTCGCTGTCTGTTCGGCCTGACTGAAGCTGGAAACTCCATCTTTGTTGTTGGAGGAAAGGAACTGAAGGATGGCGAGCACGCCCTGAACTCAGTCATCATCTATGACAGACAGTAAGTGTGGATATCAAATTAGGAGATACATGGTTTTGCTTTGACCACAGCAGTGAGTGTGTAGATTCACGATAATCATTCATGATGACGTAACATCTCTTTTTGGTACACAGGTCATTCAAATGGGGAGAGTCGGATCCTCTGCCTTATGAAGTATATGGCCATGGAACCATATCACATGAAGGTCTAGTCTATGTCATTGGAGGAAAATCTGAAAGCAAGTACGTGGCACTCTATAATCTGTATGATATTTTAGCATTTGTTTTATCACTGTGGCTCCATTTAGAAATACCTCTATGACATTTTACAGTTCATGACAGGGCCATCATATTGCCAAATCCTTAAGGAATCATAGTTTATTCCTTATTGCTCTATCACTCATTTTGTAACAGCATCACATTGGATATCTCATAGTTTGACATTTAGGACCTAAACCAATCAATATTTAAAGGGCTACTCCAGTGATTCAGTATTTATCTAAATTTGCGGGACTCACAATAGAAAGATTTAAGAAAAGGTCACAACTGACCAATTTTTATTGATTTTAAACTCCACACCTCCAGTTTATGACATCATTAGGGCTTTTCCAGGGTTATTTTTTTCCCCACAGAAAACATTATACAATCTTGAGACGAATAAACTGAACTTCATGTAACAGCGGCGATCCCCTTTAACACACTGTATCACATGTTTCTTTTTATACTTTTGTCCATCTTGCTATGCAATTATTATGTATTTTCTTAGTCTCAGAAGGAAAGTCAGCCTTTCCATATCGTGAATTTCTTTGGTGATTTCAGTCGGTTTGTAGCCACTTAAGAGTAATTGCTTTTTTTGCTGCTACCGTTAATATTTTCAGGAGGTACCTGTCACTTCCTGTTATTCCTTCTGGCAGATCGCCCAAATAAAGTGACTTGCTTGTGAATAGGATCTGCTGGCCAAGAATATGCTGCATAATTCTCCAAATGTTTTGCCAGAATGTTTGTATTTTGGGGCAGCGCCAGAAGATCATATTTTTCCAAATTGTATTTTTCCTTCAATATCTGAAAACTTTGTAATGTGTTTTTCTCCATTATTGTGCAGAAAGCAGTAATACCTTGGTACCTGAATCTAGAATCTATACAATTTGGTTTAAATTCTGTGTCATATGCAAGCCATCTGAGTTTTCCTAACTGGGTCCACACATTGAATTGCTTTATAACAAAACCAGGTGTGCAGGGTAAATGAGACTGCATCACATGTTTCATGCAGGAAATGCCTGAGAAGAGTCTGTGTCTACAACCCCACTAAGTTTGAGTGGAAGGACCTGGCTCCTCTGAAGACGGCCCGCTCCCTGTTTGGTATCACCGTCCACCAAGACCAGATCTACGTGGTGACGGGGGTCACAGACTCAGGCCTCACCAGCTCTGTGGAGATCTACGACATCGCCACCAACAAGTGAGACAACAGTTCTATTTATATGACCCACTTTATGTCATCGTTATGAGGTGAAGCATCTGTCCACAGTAGTGAAGCTGACTCATCGAGCGTGAATCGCAGATTATAAGGTCATAAAATAGCACTTGTTGCACTACTTGTCAAACGGTAATGTAGCAGCTTATTTGACACCATCATAACTTCTGTTTGTTTGTGTGTGTGTGTGTGTGTGTGTGTGTGTGTGTGTGTGTGTGTGTGTGTGTGTTATTGTCATGTTGCACTCCAGGTGGTCTGAGTTCACAGAGTTCCCTCAGGAGCGCAGTTCTCTCAATCTGATGTCGATGGGAGGGTTCCTGTACGCTGTGGGGGGCTTTGCCATGATGCCCAGTGAAACCAGTGAGGAGCCCGTTCCAACAGAGATGATGGACATCTGGAGGTGAGAGCCCCCCCCCCCCCCCCCCCCCCCCCCCCCACCTGCTCAATACACGTGATGAGGGATTATAATGTGATTTTTACTGAGATTTCATCCTACCAGTAAGATTACATGGAGCCCCCCCCTGATTTGGCCAGTTGCAATGTTTGAAATAAACATGTTTGAAAAATGACAACAACACAGCAAAAAGAAATCAGATGCCACGGTCAGATTAAGATGAAAATGTCATCTCGTAGACTTTGCCCAAAGGAAAAGCACAGGTTTAATGAATGACCTTCAAGAATAAATCTGGTGGTATTCTATGTTTTTCTAATTGTTAACAAATCCAATGAAAGACTATACAATAACAATTAATTGATACTAACATGTATTGTCTGTTAGCTAAAACCTGATATCTCTTATCCTTCTGTGCCATAGAGCTCCAACGAGGAAGCCCCTTTCATACTCACTCAAGCACCGAATGTGCATTGATCCGCAGCTGAAAATAGATCCCCAAATCCACTATTTTCTCCTGTTTAAGTAATCTCTTCTAAAAACTACAGTTCCCATCTGTTTTAGGAAATTACTGAGTCTTTTTAGAGAGTAAAAAAAAGAAATGTTATAACCTGTTTTATCTTTAGTGTGAACAAATGGGCTTGGGGCTGAGTGCCATAGACAAGGTAAAGTATTGGGAAAGAGGTGAATGCATTGTTGGTTTAGGTCTTTTTCATGAGATCTGTTGACAATAAGGTAAATAGGGATAAACACCAGATTTGTAATATTTTACAATAATGGCTGCATTCCAGTAAGGTGCTCCAGTTCCAGGGTCCTGGTATTGAGCGTGTTGGCTCACTCTTACTGGCATAGTCAAATGGATCTGAACCATCATTATTAATGGGCCTTTCCTGCTGAGTCAAGTCACAATGTATGCTGTGGTATATTTCTATACATAAACATATAGTTGATTGGGGTCTAAAATGCAGAAAAGAATTATCTCCAAAAATGAACTTCCTATACAGTTCCATTCTTCTTCCCATACACTATTATGAATGGGGCCACACCACAAAGTCTCTTTCACATCAAATCATTCTCTGTAGATGACGCACGGCATTGAGATTGCATTTGTTTTCATCGCATGCCATCTTATCTTCTTTTAAGGGTGACACTGATATATATTTATATGTTTCCCACAGATACGATGAGTCAGATCAGTGCTGGAATGGGATCTTGCGAGAGATTAGCTACGCAGAGGGATGCACTATTCTTCCAGTGCGCCTCAACACTCTGCGCCTCACCAAGTTATAACTGAACTGAACTGTTGCCGGTGCCAGGAGGTTAACGGCGTAGCATTGAAGTGAACAAGTGCACTCGTTGTGAACATTGGCCCCAAAATTGACTTATACGGAATGTTTCACTGTAATGATTGAATTTGGTCTCTGAAGATGAAAAAGTGTTATGTTTAACAGCAGGGGAAGACAGATACGTGTTTAGTCTAGAGGGGTAAACGACATAAATTAGAATATCAAATAAATTTTAAAAACAGCCAAAATGTTGATTTACATTGTCTTTACATTACATTGTACATCTGTTTTTTGTTACATTATTCCATGAAATTCTTTTCATACCTGCTTTTTGCTTTATTTAAAGCAGAAATAAAGAAAATGGTTGATTGTATTGCTGCAAGTGGTGTGTTCACTTTTAGCTGGAACGGCACGGAGAGGACTGTCCACAGTGCAAATTTTTTTATTCATCTTCATCTGACGTTTTGTTCAACAACATCTTTACAGCTGATTCCACATACTGTACAGTACACAGTATTTACACAGAATGTACATGGCAACAAATAAGAGACACTTAAGTGATGCAAATAGCATGAGTGAGGAACGTTTCAAATGTAAACTTCGATTTCCAGTTGACACCTGAGCACTACAAGTCTTCAACACAAAACACATCATGAACCAAGACTTTAGTCATATTTACAGACTCACATTGTATACAATAGCTGTGTGTGACAGTTACTCTGAGGTACGTTCAGTTGGTTACAGTTCAGTTTCAGTTTGACACACACTGGTACAGGAGGAGGCCTAAAGTAAACATCAAACTCCAACATGACTCCCTACATGAAATGTGACACCGTCACTGCCTTAAAATGTCTGAAATTGTCTTGACTCAAATAAATGTTCGAAAACATTATTAAACAGAGAGAGAGAGAGAGAATAACAACTATCATGCATGGTGTCATTGAACTTAGATAAATAGTCAATAGATAAATCCTATTTCAGCTAACAGTGAAGCTAGCTTCTGTGTGAGGCAGTGGTTTGAGTTTAATGCCAGCACGCTAACATGTTCACAATGCTAACTTGATGTCTAGAGGGTATATGTTTACCATGTTCACATTCTTAGTTTAGCCTGTTAGCATGCTAGTGTTTGCTAATAAGTACTATACTCATAGTGTAGTAGAGGCTGATGAGAATGTCGTTCGTTTTGCAGTCACTAGTCATTAATTAAAGTGTTGATGACAAAAAGTTAATGAATGTCTGTAAAAAGAAAAGAAAAGCCATCTTGTTGATGATGGTAACTTTGACCAGTTGGTGGTGCTAGATAAAAAGTCGTTAAGAATCATCCACTGGGGAGAATGAATGTCTGTACAAAATCTCATGGAAATCCATCCTATAGTAAGATATTTCCGTCCGGACCAAAGTAGTGGGCCGACTAATCAACAGGCATGCTGCTACAAGCAAACAGTATGGCACAATAACAATAATAACATTTATTAAATCTGTAAATATAGAAAAGAACAGAACAGAAAGCTAACAATCACTACAATGAAATGAATTGTCCATGCAATCCAGTTAATGGAAGTTACGCAGTGTTGCCACATATTTATTCACAATGTTGTGTATTGTGGACTAATAACAGAATACATCTGGTCCATTAGTTGCAGAAGCAGTAAAAATGAACGTCTGCTCAGCGACTGTGCACTCAGATAAAACTAAAAGCCTTTGTAATCTGAGATATATTTCACAAGCGGGAGCTTTAGAGGCTCCTCTGGAATGTTATCCGGCAGTAATTCAGCAGAGTGTATGCCCCGTGTATAACTGTCATGGACAGGATAGGGACGTCCAGTACGTTTGTCATGCTACAGAGTCCTCCTCAGCGACTACTGTCAGCCTGACATTGTCATTAATGATGTTACCATTGGTCCCCTCAGCAACATGGACCATTAGGTTAAGTGCTTGGAGTCCTCTTGTGTAACACACCCTTTTAATAAACATCTTGCTTCTTATAGGACACAGCTCGTCTCTGGCTCTGTCCAGCTATTGCTTAACATCAGATGGAAAACGCTGGCCAAGAGCTCCATTTCCCTTTAATTCACATAGTAGCCATGAAGATCTTTGTGCCCGCAGCATTCTGTAGCATGTTCGTTATCAGAGACTTTGTTAATGTTATTCTGAGAACGGATTTTCTTACAGCTAGCCAGTTGGAGGGTTGACTCATCATGTGATCTCAACAAAGCTTTACCTTGTAAGATCTAGTCTGTTTGCCTATATAACAGGGTGAGACTAGCCCATATGTAAATATACAGATACCTGCCAGTCAGAGTGGTCAACCTCCGGTTACTTCCTGATCAAAGCTACATTACAACAGTCTGTGAAAAAGTTCTTTTAAGAAAATGATTCAAACCATTTACAGGTGTCGTGTTCTGGAACTGGTTTCAGACGCCCTTTCCACTGTTGCTAGGAAAAACACTGGTCACTTGTCTTTTTTTTTTTTTAAAGGTTATGGATAAAGTTACAATGAACAAATATTAGCGTCAGTACTAAAATGTCACATTAACCTCCAGTAACCAAACAGCGAGTGTGTGTACAGTACTGTACCCAAATGATAGAAACAGAGAGGGGAGTTAACCGTAGATGGGTTTCAAATGACAGAAAGGTGCTCCTGACACTCAGACGCCCGGCGTGTCGTGGGGCTGCATTTGGTCAGCATGCTGATCTGGGTGCTGAAGTTGTTGCCGTTGCTGCCTATGGAGGGCTGCTGGTACTTGGTGTCAGCACCCAGGAACCTCTGCAGCATCCATCTGCGCCACTTACGCTTAATCTCCGCCTGCACCTGAAACGAGAGACCAGAGGGTAGACAAACAGGATGAAGAGGGGGCGTTGAGAGGACGGGGACTGAAAATGAGATTTAATGACATAAAAGGACAGTAAACATCTAAAAGAGATGGCTTTTTAATATTTTTATTTACTTACCTCGCCGTTCAGAAAGCAGTACAAAACTGCAACAACAAAACCCTGAAGAAGAGAGAAGTAGATCAAACTTATCGCCCAATAAAAAAAAGAAAATAAATACCAATGCGATAGCACAGCTGGGGAAACACTCAAAATGCTTGTGTATGAATAATGACGGTAAGATTATGACTTCAACTTCAGGCTCAGGCAGGAGGTTCATCATTTAGATCCCTGGGAAATGTTCCCAGGAGTTTTCATTCTGAGCTAAAACGGTTACAAATTAAGAATACTTTCCATCGCTTGGTTTCCATCATTGCAGTTGGCTCTCAGCATTCACATTCAATTTAATACACAGTAAATCAGTGGCCTCGTTATTCAAGCATATAAAACATGTCCGCTAAACAAAACACTCATTTGCTTAATCAGACAAACCGTCGTCATGTTACCAAGCTGTTTTAACTTTACAGGGTCAAAGGATCACATCCATTTTTCTATCTGGTGCCATATTTGTGGAACAAATATTTACCTAAAACACAAGATGGCGATCCTCTAAAGACGGATTAGGCACGTTAAATCCCTCAATTCATCGTAAAGTAGTGCCACGTCTGACATTTGGAAAGTTGACAGACTGCTAACTAACACCTTGCATGCTGGGATGTGATCTTACCTGAAATGAGCCCAGAATGAGGTCGAACACCATCCTCACTTGTGGGTGGATGTGGTCAGGGATGAAGGCAAAAATGATGTAGTTTATGCCAAAGAGAGGTATCAACAACAGAGTGGATTTAGCCAGCCTCCTAAAAAAAAAAGTAGAAAAATGAAAAAGTGAACATTCGTGTTCACCCACAAAAGCTGGAGTCAGGACAGTGCTCGTCACTATGCAAGACAGCTATGGTTGGTGACGGCCGACAACATAACGGCAGAAAAATGATTCATTCAGTGTCGCCTGATAAGAAATGACATGTAACCCATGCTTTGATAGAGATGCTGTCTGCTCTGAAAACCTACGAATACTGATGGGATTCCTTTCTTCCGATGTCGGGGCAATTCATCTTCTGTCGCAAAATCCGGATTATACAGATGAAGAGGAAAAAGTTCACCTGCCGAGTGAGTGAAAGACTGATTGATGCGATTGCATTATGAGGAGCTGCATATGAGAATGTTGCCCATGACGTGGCGTTGTGAGTGACTCACGAGTATGGTGACCAAAATAGGTGTTTTGATGATCCACCATGGGCTGTCGTCTATTATCTCCCAGCATCTGTCAGAAGAGATAAGAGAGTAAATACAAACAAATTCTCTCAAAATAAAAGAATATATTAAGTTTGAATAAACCCGGAAGGATTTGATATAAATCCCTCTTGTAGCCGTTCACCGCTCAAATATTCGGCTCACTGTAAGATACATCACAGTACAGAAGCTAAAGACGCTCTAATTTCCGTTCCACTGGGACGTTAAACTGTGCTACAAAGGCGGAGAGCAGTACAGACACACAGTATCTACAAACAAAATATCTTCTCTTGTTCATTTGAACTAATGAACTAGACTATAATAAATGATAGCCTATAGTTCAATATATTCAAATATATGATTTCAGTAGCTTAACCACACTGAATCACATGAAATCCAGTAGACCCAGAGGCTGTGGTGCTAGCTTACTCTGCTAAGCTAGGCTAGTTACCTTTTAATAGCGCTGGTAACTTTCTCCATCATGATGGGATTTCGTAGTTTGCGACTGCCTCATTTATGTGGGATGCCATGTTGAATTACCATCATGTCAGATATTCAAAATGCATTTTTCAGTTACAGGAAACAGGAAGGAGAAAGTGGGTACATTTAACGTTAGCCAAGGCTAGCTGTGTCTCACTAGCTAGTGTGTTTTTTTCTCTCTTTTTTAGGAAATTACACATTAATAACACATACTTAATAATTATTATATGGTAAAGCACATTTCATTTTGAACAAATATGTAGTTACTACACATTTTTGCTTTGTAAGATAGTGTAGCCATGAAACACTCAGCTCTCTGTCTGAGACAATGTTAGGCCAAATACTTTGCATGTTGCAGATGAATAGTTCACTGGCACAGACCTCCACTGAGACCAGCTATTTTGATAGGCAGATGTGTCTTGTTTAAAGCAGTTGTACTGATAAGTAAAAGTAATAAACAAGATTAGACTAAAGACAAACGATTAACTCACCCAGGATAATTGAAATAAGCCTTTGTAATCACCCACGCTGAGATAAAGATGGTTGGAGCGCCTGCAAACAAGAAACATAAACAGAATTTGTGGTCAATTATTTCAACATTAAAATGATATGTCACACTGAAAAATGTCTACTGTTTTCATACAAACACCACCGAATATGACGGTGAGCCTGGAGCATGTGTACACTGTTAATCTTTTGGATGATTTCATAGCTAAAGTTAAATTGCATTTTGGGTATGCTTATCATTTCTAACCGGAGTCATATTTGCTCTGTGCCAATATTGGCTCATCCTGGGTATCTGCAGGAAAGTCAAAGGCTTGTTTCCATTTTCCTGCTGGCAGAGACAACATGTCAGGCCTATTTATAGAGTTACTTTATTGCCGTGATGGGAAAGAAAGACATCAAAAATTTGGGGAATGGTTGTTGAATATACATCAAGAGCTGTCAAAAAGAGCATCCCTGTTGCCAAATCTAGCTATCCATTCCCGATATCAAGAGTTCAAGTCTAAATTGACTGATGTCTTAGTTCGGGGAGGAATTATTCACATATTATGTCTACCATACATGCATGGATTTGCTAAATGAGCTATGTTCCTATCAACAGCAACAAAAGCACGGCAGGACGCTTAGACTCAATTCTAACAGTGGAGCGGACTGGCAGCTGCCTGCTGCTGCTAATCTAAAACTGGCAGCAAGACTCATCCATATGCAGATGGAAAAGGCACAGCATTTTCCTGCGCATGTATAAAACCTCACTCGTGAATTTACATATTATCATGTGTGTTGTGGCTGTTGCAGTTAAGACAAAATAGACATTCGGGTCGCCTGACGGACGTATCTTGATGGTTGTTTGACGATTTCTTCTGCCACTTCAGACAACCGGATGGATCAAATCTCCTTGCAAAAGAGCCTGTGTGAGTTATCTGTATTCATCAACGTGTGGTATAGCGGCTGACACGTACCCCAACCAATCAGGATGTACCACCAGAAGTACTTCCTCTCAGAGAAGAAGGAAACGGCTAACAGAGTGTGGAGATAGAGGCCCTCCACTAGCAGCCAGAAGTAACTCGCCATGACCCCATACTGGAAGAAGACCACCACTGCCTTGCAGCCCACCTACAGGAGAACCAGAATGTCAGTGGCTTATTGCATTACCAGTGAATGTAGATAAATGCAATCCTATCACACTTCAAACGGTGAGGACAAATTAAGCTGCCAGTGGATGAGGCTGCACAGAGAATGTTTTTAGTAAATTACTCTGAAATGAGTATTGATGACTCACTTAAGAGAGAAAAATTGGGTTAGACTTGGCAAGTCAATCTTCAAAAGCAGCATTATCACAATTAATATGAGCATAATATAACTAGACAAAATGTACCATCCATGTCTACAACATGAGGAATTTGATTAGGAATTTGTGTTCTCACAAATGTCTAATTTGGAATGCTTTTTTTTGTAGTTTCACTAATTTGTTTATACAATCGAAGTACAGTATTTTCTCAGACTGAGTAGTGTTCTTCATGACGAGTAACCTGATCTCGATGGGTAAAATTGTTTTAACTTAATGTGTTGCTTACTACAAAAGTTTTTTTGGTTTGTTTTTTTTAGTTTAGGAACAGTTGAGAGGAACAGCAGCTGTGTTTGGACCAGGACAATCTGTGTACCCTCAGGGGGAAATAACTAAAGTCATCCATTAACAATCAGCACTTAGAGATAGTAAAGCAGGTGATTTACAGTCGGCTGGTCTAATCCTCTCTGGTAATAAAGCGGCGGCTGGAGCTGGACCTGAGAAAACACCACTGACGTCAGTGTCTTGACCAATCAAATAAAAATAACATAGCCTTATTATATGAAACTGTACCTGATCCAGTGGCTTATCTCACACCTTATCTTAACTCAGCTCTTATGGCTTTTTGATATTGTTGCCATGGTTATGTTGTTGAGATGAAGTGAGTAAAACTAGATATCAGAACTCTAAAAGTGATTTATTGACAAAGCTCTCTTTAGTTCAGGCTTAATGTTCAGCAAACAGGAACTCTCACAGGATCCTGCTGGACAGATGAATTAGGAAACGTCGTCTCAGGAGTGGAAGGGACTTGGCAAACACTGCTACACCCACAAACACTTGAGCACCCACACGTTATGTAAACTCAGAGACAAAGCATTAAAGCCATTAAAGTCTGAGTGAATAATTAAATAGAGGCCGTTTGCTTTAGCTTAAAGGACAGAAACTAACAGCCGGCCACTTGTACATCAGATGGACGAGTTAACTTGATCTGTGATGCAGGACTTTGATGATGTAGGGAAGAAAATCAATAAAATGTGCAGCTTCGCTAATAAAATAAAGTGCCGTGTTGGCGAGAGAGATGTTCAGGAGCACAGAGAGTACACAGCCTACTCACAGGTGACTGGCAATTGTCTGTCTCCCCAACTCCATACAGAACCATGTCCTTGACGAAAACAGCAACAGCTTTCAGTATGAAAGACACAAACAGATGCATGTGGATGTAGTTTCTTGTGCAGTGCAGCTTCCTGCAAAATAGGACAAATCAGCGGTTAGATGATTTAGATTAAGAGGGGAAAGCAACACGCACACATCTCTAAATGACTTCCTTTTTATTAAAGATCTGAAAAGAGCTGTTTAAATGACCAAAGCGGAAACACATCTGATAAAGTGTGTGTTTATGCCACCAAAGCATGCAATCGGAATAAATGTCGAGGAAATATCCACCAGATAATTCAGACTTAATTTATGGGGGCCAACGTTGACAGAAAGAATGTGTATTTTAAGCTGAGGAGAGTAGTCATTATAAGCACTTCATGAACGGTTATTGCCTTGCAACGTGCTCCTACTGTTCTGTGCTGTTATTTCAATGTCAAGCTACATGTAATTGTTAAGAAACGCTATCTGTATGTTTCATATCGGATGTAGGAGGTAGTTTTCCAGTGAAATATATATTTATCTTGCAGAAACAAGTGTGAAACATCATCGACATTCAGCAAAGACGTAAACAAGAACAACTCAGGGTTTGTTTTTGCAGAGAAAATGTCACTAATGTAAATGCTCTCTTCTGGGTGTTCTCAAACAAATGCCTTCCCGATGAGCTTATGATTAGGGATGAATAGCATAAACCCATCAGGGAAGTCGTCCCGGCAGGACGGGTGCGATGACACACAGCATCAACCAGCTGCCTGAAAACGGCGTCCGCAGTTAAACATAAACAGCATACGCTGTTCACATCCTGTGTCACTGCTGGAAAGTCCGAACCATTTGCATTTTATAACCCCGAGGTGTAAACACATCCCATGTTGTTTAGGCTGTAACACACAAACACTCCAAATGCAAAAACACACCCAACTGAACAGACTGGGTTGTTTAATAGAGGCCACACACTTGAACTTATTATTGATTAGTGCAGTGTCATGCCAACATTTGTGCACACTTTTTCTCTCTGCAACCTCAGGACAGAAGGTCAAAAGGGAGCTGTGAGCAACAGCAGCCTGTCTAAGTGGTTTGACTTTATGGCTGCTCGCTTTGTTTGAGAACTGTTGCAACAGCAGATAATGTCAAATGTGGACGTCTTGTCTCACAAAATCTGGCAGAGTCACATTATACGGTGTGAAAAACACTGTAAAACCTCTATAAAATGCAGGAAGTCGAGGGTTTTACCACTCTAAATGATGGAAAAAGGGTGTTTGATTGTCTTTACACAGGGACAGTAAGTAGCATTTTGATTCATCTCCTTACCGAAAGAGACACAGTATGATGATGGCGATCGTCAGGCAAATGAGGGACACGCTGTGACCAATGGTGTAACCCACTTTGATGGCGTCGAAGAACTCTCCCTGCAAAAAGACATTCAGTAAAGCTCATCTGGACTGACTTTGATATCGAACATGAAGTCTCAGCACCAGCACATGGGGCCAGAAGATTTTTGAACTCTGGTTGCCATACCGACGTATTATCATCCATGGTGTTGTTGGGATTGTATCCACAGTCCATTATGTATGAGTCTATGCTGATTGGGGTCCAGCCACCCGCCGTGCAGGTCTTTGACAGGTTACCTAATGAGCAGAGGGACAGAATAGATACTCAACATTACTCTTGCAAGAATACAACTCATTGCTCCGGCAGATTCAATGTGTTTCAATACGATTTATTTTATTTAATCACAATTATAATATTGTGTGCGTGTGTGTGTGTTGGGGGAGGGGAACAGTATAGTCACAAGGCAAACCTTCTACATTTACTCTCACTTAATTATGTCACACTGAGATGTATGTGTCTCGCTGGAATACTCCCAAATACTAAAAGGAAATGGAAG
Organism: Anarhichas minor; assembly: GCF_050575085.1. Lineage (NCBI taxonomy): Eukaryota > Metazoa > Chordata > Actinopteri > Perciformes > Anarhichadidae > Anarhichas > Anarhichas minor. The sequence continues at coordinate 17,981,473 of NW_027466470.1, forward strand.
GAATGACTGAAGTGGATCCGTCATCCTACCGGCTAAGACATGCTGGGACGGTTCCCATGTGTATTGGCCTCCATCTGTTGCTTAATTACTCTCAGGCTGCACACACAGAAGGAGGCCAGCAGAGACATATTTCTACTCTGGCCTGCCCATAAGGGCAGAAGTGAAAGGTCCAAGTGCGTTAGAGTGACCGTAAAAAAATAAATAAAAATAAAGAGAGGAGAGGGCACTTTCATCTGAGAGGAGATTAAAGTAGACAGTACAGCACAGTACAGTAGACTAGAGCTCACTAGAGTACAGTAAAGTACAGTATGGTACAGAACAGTAGACTATGATTTACTAGAGTACAGCACAGTACACTAGAGCTCACTAGAGTACAGTAAAGTACAGTATGGTACAGAACAGTAGACTATGATTTACTAGAGTACAGCACAGTACACTAGAGCTAAACTAGAGCACAGTACAGTATACTAGAGCTCACTAGAGTACAGTACAGTGTAGTACACTAGAGCTAAACTAGAGTACAGTACAGTGTAGTACACTAGAGCTAAACTAGAGCACAGTACAGTATACTAGAGCTCACTAGAGTACAGTACAGTGTAGTACACTAGAGCTAAACTAGAGTACATTACAGTGTAGTAAACTAGAGCCCATCACAGTACAGTACAGTAGAGGAGAGCTCACTAGAGTACATTACAGTGCGGTAGACTAGAGCTCACCACAGTACAATAAGGTAGTACACTACAATACAGTAGAGTTCAGTAGAAATGAGTAAAGCTCTGTTTATCAATGTAGAGTGCAGAAGACTACAGCTCAGTAGGCCTCAGGAGAGTAGAGTCCTGTAGAGTTCATTAGAGTAGAGCAAAGTTGAGCTCAGCAGAGAGAAAAGCATTTTGCCATTGGATCATATAACCTCCTTCAAAAGTGCAACATGTGCATATGTTGGGCAAAATATAAAGCTGTAGATAAGTTTGACTTTTTAAAGAATTGTTCCTTAATAAGAGGAAGAAATGCATCAATGTTCAGATGGGACACTAATCATTATTTAGATTGAAAACCCTTCTTACTACACACATGAGGCATATCTAATCAACCAGCCCTAAGAAGCCCAGTTTGACATCTCGGTGTCTTATTGTGTCATATTTTTTTATCAGCATGTCCTTTCCTGTCAATAAAGAAAAGGGAGCTGCGTGTGTTGGCGAAAAAATTAATCCTTGCACTGAATGCTGCTGTAGAAATCTAAATGTAGGACATTCCTCGCATTTCACAATCGTATCGCTCCACGGCCACTATCAAATCAAGACCTAGTTGGGAAATGATCAACGATCCAAAGTCTTAGAATGTTTTGGCATTAAAATATGGTCAGCTCACAAATACCTGAGCGTATTGCAGAGAAGATGGCGGCTTAGCTTCCTCAAACAACATGACAAGACACAAAGGGGAAGATAAGCCCCTGCTGTTTCAGCCCATGCCACCACTGGATTTGGATTGTTTGAGGGATTGCCAGAAGAATGCTTTCATCATCCCCCCAAAACATGACTGCAAAGATTTTCAGTGTCATGCACGACAACGAGGAGAGCTAAAACGAGTTAATCACCCTAATCATCATTATTTTTATTTTCAAGTAAAAAAAAAAAAAAAATGTATCCTGGCTTTTCTGTCAATGTTGTAAGTCAAATGCTTTATCTTTCCGAGTTATATCTTGGATGAAGATTCATATTAGCATGCAAAGATTAGCTTCAGCTCAGCTGAATATTATGGCATGTAGGTGAAACCATCACCTGTCACTGCTTGTATAAAGGGTGAGTCGTCCATGTTATTGAAAGAGATGAATGACTGTGTGAGTGTGTGTGTGTGTGTGTGTGTGTGTGTGTGTGTGTGTGTGTGTGTGTGTGTGTGTGTGTGTGTGTGTGTGTGTGTGTGTGTGTGTGTGTGTGTGTGTGTGTAAGACCCAAGCCTACTTAGTAAAGAGTTCATGTGAATGGCAAACTCTATCTCAACTAAATTTATGACCTGAATCTCTGTGGCGCCACGTTTCGTAATGCTTGTTTTTTGTGTGTGAGGCTTCTAAAATGAATAGCTCGGGATGTGTCAATAACCTGCGTCTTACGCAATTGACTGACAGGTAATACTTTTTTTTACTTAATAGGCACTTTTTTATTTACACTGTACCACAGTCACAAAAAGGACAACTTCTTGAAAAGTATACATCATGTTTCTCTAACGTCTCAGGATTCTGAAACCTTTTCAAAATAAAATGAATAAATTGTAAAATGCACAGCAGTCAAGCTACACAAACAAGGTTGTTTTTCTTAGTTCCTGCAATGCTTATATTTCTGACCCGACTGCAACAGTAATTTACAATGCACAGAATCCCAGACTGTTCATCATCATCCCTTAATTAAGTCTTCCTTACATGACCTGAGAGCATAGCAGGATTAATCATGAGACCTGCACTGATTTGTTGATTTACTGCATAATTGATGGCATGCACATCAGTGAGGCACAGGCCGCTTACAATCCCATCTCTTTCTTTTAAGGCCCCTTAGCCCCTAGTCCCTGCACAGGGGAGGCGTGTTGATTCTGTGAACCTTTGACATGTCGGTAAAATATACCTCTTCTGCCTTCAACCCCACAATTCTGGTGATTCCTCACTCTTTTCCCTGGAGGGCTCTCCTCTCTTGGGTCACACTATCTCCCATCTGGGTCACATCACAGCTTCCAAGAAAACCCCTCTCCTACGCAGCGAGCCTTCACATGCTCATGATGAATCCTCGGTTTGAGTCCCTCTCATACCCTGAATATGACGGGGGAAATACTGTCTGGATTACAGGGGCAGGAATACCCTCTCCATGTGCATATGTGCGTCCTTCAACCATTGACAAAGGAAAATACCTGGCTCTCAGCTGCTCAATGTTACACTGTGCTAAATGCTACCATGCTACAGTAGCTGGTTACTAACTTTGTCTGTTTGTTGTTTTATGCTGGGCAGGTAGCATACACTTGGTCTATCACTGCTTTTCTGTTGGAAAAAGCTGCCAGCTTCGTCTTGAAACAAGGTGAGAGTTCGAGAGCGGGAAAACCAAAACAATATGCTAAAAAGGGCTAAAACAGCTAAAAGGCTCCGTAGACCTGAATAACTGCCAAGTTTGCATAATTCTCTGGCTTTGTCGCAACAACTGATACATGGTACTCTACAAACAGCCTTCTGATCCATTGTTACAAAAAATATATAGGACAAGTACAGCCCTTTAAAAAACTATATGCACACCAGTGTTTTCAAGCTAATTACAAGATGCTTCGATAAATTAACATTTCTCAAGGCACTAAAGTTGAAATTGATGCCTCTATACAAATAAACAACTCCATCAACTCTTACAGAGTAATTACACGGAGGAGACTCGGGGTGGTAATTAATGGAGATATACGGGAAACCGTACAAACACACTGCAGTTCAGCCGATAAATCCTCAAGAGAGTGGTTCCTCTTATTACTACTACAACTACTTCCCCGTGAGGCTTCTCATGGATTAAAGGAGGACAAATAAACAGAATGTTCCTTTGATGCGTTAGATGGGAAGTTGTTTGTACTCGGCGTGTTCTTTGTGATATATGAGTTGGGGTGTCAGGAGAGATGGATAAAACATGAGTATGAGCCACTATGATGCTGCTCTGTGCACTTTGTAATTCCTATTTCTGGTCTCAGACGTGGAGCGTGATGGCCTTTCTACTTCCTCCATGAACAGACATGATTGACATTCAATATACAGTTTACAGTTTAAAGTTAAACTTAGACTCAGGGATATGGCTCTATCGTCAATATTTTTTTATAGCTTTTTTTCTGAAAACAGCTGCCTGCTACTGGAAACGACCTGATAAGAGCGTCAGAATAAACCAAAACAGTAGAGTCGAGGTCCATAAAACCAAAACAATGAGCTAAAAGACGATAAAACGTTCCTCAGAACTGAACAAGAACTGTCGAATTAGGCAATAATCCTCTGTGGGTTTGTCCACATGAGCGACCCCTTTTACACATATTGATTTGATCCTTTCTTAATACAAGAATATTGATTGGAACAGCTTCAACAAATCTTGCTTAGCTGCTTAAAAGAATAATGGTAGTTATTGAGCATTAGCCAGAGTCTGCTCATTGGCTTATTTTTTTAACAACACATTCATCTTTCTTATTTATTTGTATTTTATTCTTCCCCTAACACTGGGTAACAAGTGTCACTGTCCATTTACGTTCATCAGTTTGTTTTCCTTGCATATGTGTAACTATGTCCAAGTACTGCCTCACCGGCTCACGATGACACTGTCTACCTTCTGCCAACTGACCCCAAAACTTTGTGAGATAGCTGACCATCCCACAAACAAATACATCTATATAGTCACTGGCTGGCCTTGCCACACACACACACACACGCACACACACAGACACATTCATGCCCTATATAAACCGTATTCTTACTTGTGGAAACGTCCCCGGAGAAGTAGAAGAGATATTTTGGGCAAGGGATGGTGACCACCTCTCCAACATCAGCACTGGGCCAGCAGGTGATCTTGTCCCAAGTTCCGCTGCAACCTGACCGAGAGAGAGAGAGAGAGAGAGAGAGAGAGAGAGAGAGAGAGAGGCCCAAAAAAGGGCGTGTTCTAAATGGTCAAACATGGAAACGCCACATGCACCAAGATAATAACATAGACCAGCTGTTTATAGAACCTTATACTGTATGTCTGAAGCGGTTGTGACACGACTCCATTCCAGTGACAAATAGCAACCTGCCTCAGGTGAAGGTGTAGCACTGGAGTTCCCATGGCAGCCAAAATGTGTTCATGCGCTCGAGTCAGCTGTGGTTACAGTCCCGGGTCCATAACAGCGGATGACCTGAGTTAACACGCTGCCACCATGACTAATAAAACAGCTCCCCGTCCTGCGTTACACACTGTTATTTGAATTCAACAGACCACCGCGACTGTCCACAGAGTGTTCGGCCTCCGGATGCAGACGACACTTTTGCATCCACACCTGCTCAACATCTCATCACTTTGAGAAATCAGTTTACCAGCTGTTGTTGATGCATCTGATGCATCTGCAGCTGATGCATCATCAACCGGAGGATTTGACAGCATTTATTGAATCTTTAGGGAGCAAAATGATGTCTAAATTCAAAAAAGATAATGAGTGTTTAATGACTTTTTCAATATGTGAAAGTAACCAGAGTCTCTTGATACATGCAGTTAGGATCAAGGAGGTTTTGGTTAAACACCAAGGCAATAGAGGCTCAATAAAGCACGATTATCTCTCCGTGGAACCTAATTATGTGCTGCGTGCTTTAAGGATGCAACACGCCACTTAGCAACATGTAATTCCAGCTTCGACAACAATAAATTGAAACAACAAATCAGCTAAGTTAGTTTAATTGTTGCACACTCCCTGCTGTTCTGTTGGCAATAGCATTTAATATAAAAACAAGTACGGTCAAATGTGATCAATTACAAAGTTTACTTTAAAATTGAACCAAGCCACACACAACAGCAGGCTGGCATTAGATGGAAAGCAGTGTTCAGCCATGCAAGGTGTGATGGAAGGCCAGAGGGGAGGTTTTGTTGTCTTTAGAGCTTGTTGTGTCACTTCGATCAGAACCTAATTGTGGATTAGGCAAATTTTGATAAAACATAGTTGCAGCCAGGAGGCATGTAGAACACACGTACACACACACACACACAAACCCACATACCTGTTGTTTTGTTCTCAATCTGAGCCTCACACAGGTTCCTCTCCTTGTCTATCTCCTTCACCATGTCACACATCTGACTGTGCACTGAAAACACCTGCCAAAGGAACATTTCACACATGTTCATCTACACACCTCCGCACAGTGACATTTGAAAGCGTCAGCCTCAGATCATTTGTCTATTAGTGACGGTTATGAGCTGTGCTGCGTGTGCTCTCTGGACAGCGCTTCACATGTCAGCCGTCTCCGCCGGGCCACCATTAATCTCTCCACCAGACGCACACGGCGGACACAAAAATCAATCTTCTGACTGTGATTCAGTCATCGCATCCCTCATATTTGCATGTGAGGGCGTTTTGGAAGACGCGGAGTGAATCTACAGCCGGGTTCAACGTTGAAGATGAATCCATAAGGTTCCACTGCCAGGGAATGTGCGGACCATCTGCAGGACCACAAGATTTATTGCTGGCACTTAGGTGGATGAGTCTCCTCTTTGTTGGCATTAATCAGGCTGGCACTATGTGGCTATTGTTAGCTATATGACTCCATACTCTCCCCCCCAGACAACGTGACTCCCCCATTTAAGTTATGATTTATCTCGCTCCGTAGGCTATGGTGCATGCCCTGCGCAACTTCACCCAGGGGGCACCTCTGGACTAGGATTGGAGAATATGCTGTCAGTGATGGATCAGCGCTGCCTTAAGCAGTGCGCGTTGGAGTATCAGGAGAAAACCTCCTGTCCTGCATCCTCGTGATCATGAACATCATTTCTACTCTCCACCACCAGCAATAACAACCCATCTCCTCCTTTGCTTCGTTTTGCAACACAACACTGAAACAGCCTGTGAGTGTGCGCAAATGCAGATTTCAAAAGCCAGCTCGCTCTTCTACGGGCTCTGACCTACAGCTGAGTTCCAGCATGAATCATACATTCTCCTCTGCAGGAGACGGTTTTGCGGATGAGGACACTATGTGGAGGCCGGAGAGTACAGAGGCAGACAAAAGAGGTCATTGCTGTTGGGAGACCTTGTGACTTCTCTTGGTTAACCTTAGTGGTGTAAAGAGATCAGCCGGGACATAAAAACACATGAATGTCACTGAAAAAACAATCACGGTCTGGCCCACCGCTTTGCTTTGGTGCCAAATGTCATTTTAGATGCTGCAGGTTTTTGCCTGAGGGTGTTGACACACAAAGCAGAGGGTGAACCTGGCTGGAGTGAGGAGGAGACCGGTGCTGGGATGATGGGAGAGGAAGTTATTCTTGATTCTTTCTTTTTTTATTTTCTTTTTAAATGAGCTCAAGTTGTAATATTATTTGTTCTGACATATCAAAAGCGATGATGATGAAAATCAACTAAAGCCAAACAATTCCTTGGTACACTATTAATAACTAAATCCTCCTCTAATCAGCGTCCCTCCACATGTTGAACGGGGAATGCCTCAAGCTTCTCACTGGGGCACATTGGTGCGCCCCGCATCCAAAACTGGTTTAGGCGCGCACCAGAGTGCGCGTCAACGTGCTTGAAGGCAACACTCTTCTTGATATATTTACGTTGTAGACCTTACGTCCACCTCAAAACAGGCGAACAACGGACGCACATTGAAAACGAGCCAAAGTTCAAGTCATGAGAAGAGTCAGAAGTGTTGTAAAAAGACTCACGTGTTGCAGCAACATGCAGGAGAGAAGGATGAGCACGCTGTTTGAAACCGCCACCAACATGTCCTTCAGAGGAGTTGATGCTTACAAAAAAAGATTGTAGAGAGTAAAAACAAAAAATATGTAAAAGAGTGATATTCCTCCGCAGGTTGGTTCGGGTCTCCTTGCTGACTCTGTTCCAGCGCTCTGAGTGGAGTGAATCGCACCGCTCCTGACATCCTCCTCCTCCTCCTCCTCCTCCCTCTCCCTCTCGGGCTTTAGCTTGAACAACCATCGAGTAACCAATGAAAGCTCCTCTGTGGATGTCAGTAGATGATCATGGGTAAACAGAAGGGAACTAAGCCTATCCATGAATTAATGTCAAGACGTGACTGAACCTCTGTTTCATTTTCTACAGTTTGTTTGTGATAAGCAACCGTGTTATCATGTAATGTCACACACAGTGGTGCAAAGTAACTATTTAATCAAGTGCTGCACAGCAGCCAACTTAAGTGCAATATGAGGTACTTGTATTTGACATAAGTATAAGTATGTTTGATGCCGTTACTTATTGAACAGCTATTTAGTGAATGTACAGATTATAGGAATTTAAAAGTTATAAAACACAGTTTAGATATAGATTAAACCAGTGGTTTCCACGCTTTTTGACTTGTGACTTACAAAAACTGTGTTTGGGGGGGGGGGGGGGGGTCCCTAGTTATGTTTCTGATGCCCATAGTTTCAAACGGTTTGATTAAAAAAAAAGAAAAAAAATATTCGAGGCCTAAACAGAAGGAAAACTTATTTAAATCAAAACAGGAACTCAAATTTGTTCTGCAGATTTTTTTTCCCTTGTGTCCTCTCGCCATATTCACGGTGTGACCATTTTCAGGGGCCCGACCCCCAGTTTGAGAACCACTGGACTGAACAATCTACAACAGTAAAAGGCTACTTATACAGTGTCACTCAACAGCAATCAACAGTGTCATAATAATCAGTCACAGGGGCCTTTTTTTTTTTTTCTTTTTTGATACGTGAAGTATATTTTGTTGACTTTTATTTGGAATGGAGTACTTCTACACTGTTGTATTGGTACTTAAGTAACGCATCTGAGTACTCTATCCACCGGGGCTATAGATTAATATAAAAGCAATTATTGAGTTAATATGATTTGAGGACTTACAGACAGGTAAGTGACAAATTTAAAAAAATGTAATTTAAGGAAAAATATGAATAAATATGAAGAGGAGCATAAATGGTATAATGAAAATGAATGAATCAACAACTTCCGAAGACAATTCATGTTGTTTTTTTCTTAAATCGGTCACCCATCTGTATGAAAAAGGGAAGCAGAGGAATATTAGATTTAGATTTTTTAGACTCCATCCCCTAAAACTGCCATGAAGTTGAGGCAACACAAACACGACTGCATATAGATGAAGTCATCAGCTGCACGTCACTGTGAATTAACATTGACAGTCCGACAAACTACGAGAAAGACGCCATTAAGATGTCTTTTTTTATCAGTGGTTCAGACCATATAGGAGACCATAATACTGTAGTGACATGCAATAAAAATCAGTTTCTCTTGGCTCTCGTACATGGTCATAGCTGAAACACTGCTCTCAGATAAGATAATGCTGCTGTATATGCACTGAGGATGATGCATGGTGCACATATGTTTGTGAAGTGGCTGCAGCATTGCCGTGGAGAACGGAGAGTTGTAAAGCTCATAATTCATCGAAAGCGGTGTGGGAACACTGAAAAAGTACGTCTGCTCCCTCTGGAAGTTGTGCAAGGTGAAAAACAGGTAGCGCGTTTGTCTCCGGTCAGATGGTTGCTCTGTCATCAGTCAGTGTGCATAGTGTGAAGAGATGAGGGCTGAGTCATTTACTTCAAACCATGAGGAATACACGTTTCTGACAGCAATGCACAGAACCGGTCCTTGTTTCCTACACGGACTCCTCCAGTGGCAGCATGTATCTTACGTTTTACTGGTCTGCTTTTACTATCGGCGGGTGACTCAGCGAGGCTTATGAAAGCTTTGATGGATGTCAGAATAACCCTCATCTGGGATAAAAGTTCATGTTTGAGCCTTTTGAGTGCTTCTTGGATGACGCTTGTGGAATTTCAGGAGAGAACGCTCTTTTCCATCCCTGGTTTCTTGTGTTTATCCGTCTGTTGCTTTCTGAGGCCTGATATAAGCACACTTACTTCTAAGACGGAGCATTTTTTTAACATTGCACAATCACAATACAGTCCAGAATGAGTTCATTTATCGGTAATGTCAGAGATTAGGAGTAACTCACTCACAATAATTACCCAAATGTTTCTTATAGCTGTCGTTACAGCAAACATTTCACACCACCAATGTTTGCCACTCTCTCATACCGGTGATATTTCTCTATTTGTACTCTTTCTCTGCTCACAACTATACGGGAGCTTTGCACAATCAGCAACATCTTCATGTTTGATGCCATAAAGCAAGCATACAAATTGAAATGGATGAGTTCACACTTGGTTAGGTTAGAATTAGGTTTAGGTTAGAGTTCGAGTAAGGGTCGGGCATTTAGTTGTGATGGTTAAGGTTTGGTTAACAGGGAATCAGTGTCCTCACAAAGATATAAGTACAAGGTTTTCTGTGTATGTGTGTGTTTTCCATTTTCAAGTACACACAGTCTCCTTATGTCAAGGGCTTTTTGTGTGCTTTGTGCATTTGTGTTAGTCATCCATTATTACTGGATAACTACAGATCCTATGTCACTCGTTCTCCATTGCCTTGAAATGATGCTATACAAGTGGGGAAATAGTGCAGAGAAAGAAATACACAGGAACATCCAGGCTGGCTGCTGTGAAGCATGTGCGTCTTTTCTCACTCATCTACGAGAGGAAGGGTGTGTGCATGATTCAAAACAAATATTAGAGAATTTAGAGCTATGAAAATCTGAAAGGAGGATTCAGGGACCTTTTGTTTTGCTGATGAAATAAGAACAACAACCATTCATTAGCCAAAGACCATTCATTAGACAAAGAGATTATGCCAGACTTTTCATTTACTCCCGATGTTCTGCTCTGTTCCGCATCAATCCATTGGTGAAGCCAGACTGTGCGTGTTGTGTGTGTGTCATCAGAGGGGCTTCTTCCATGCAGGTTTGCAGACACTGGGGGCTGCACCAAGGTTGCACATGTTGAAGCGAAAGGTGTTCCAACAACGTCCTTATTCTGAAATGAATGCCATTTTGCTTTCAGTGAGCAGTCAAGGACATATTGAAGAAGAATGAATCAGGATGGCCATTGAGTAACTAAAAAGCAGCTCTATGGAGACTTTCTTCAGCGGTGTGTCTTCTCTCATCTCTTCTCCAGGCATCAGGGGTTGAATTAAACTGTAAGTGTCAGAGATGCCCCTGAAGAGTCACTGCTATTTGTGCACCAACGAAGGTCAAATCTACAGAATTTCCTGCAGTGCAGATACATTGTCAATATAGGCAACTATTTACACAGCCTGGGGGGAAAAAGGGAGCTGGGAACAACAGTTGGACAAAGGCATCCAAATGAAGGGAGAAAATACGACCATGCATGTAAAACAGGTGTGTATTTACAGTCAAGCACTGTTTGCCAAGCGAACGACTGTTCAGTACACAGAGAGAGGCGGAGAAAGGGGAAGCTGGCAAAGTCTGTGACTCTTTACTTTATGATGCATCGGTGTATAACTTTCGTCAACGCTGGCAACTTTCAGTAAAGACGTAATCGGGAGATTAGCTGCTTCAGTGTTCAGTGTGCTTAGGTGACCTGGACCTGTCTAGGGTGTTGTATAAGGTAAATCGGAGAGGTCATGAGATGATTAACAGGAGGGAAATAGAAAAAAAAAAACATCTGCTGTACCAAACTATTGTACATTATCTGTAACTGTTCCCGCATCTTGTGAAACACTGGATGGAATGATATGTTCAGGCAGCTAAAAGTCATAATAAAACAACCTGAGAGTGGAAAATCCTCCCGTTCACACCTCATACACACATCTGTTACAGTCTCCATAAATGACTCAGCCTGCAAATCATCCCGTTCATGACGACATCATTCAGATTGTCAACATGAATCAGTATGGCGGTAACAGGCAGTGAACCAATCGTATAAAACTGGATATTACAGTCAAGGCAAAGGTGATACCATAACAAGTAAATGTACTGCATTCTAGTTCAGTGAATGTACTTAAAGTATGAAGAGTAAAACATATTTAATATGCAGAGTTGACCCTCTCAATGTTAATGTCATCTATTATTGTATTGTGCATAAAACAAGCTGCATTTTAATGGAGCTGGTCGAATTGGCGCACTTTGTAACTTATACTGTTGTAGTCAATCAATAATATTATTATCAATAATAATCAATATATTTCATAAAGTGATACTGTGTAGGTAAAATCTTAAGAGTACCTGCACTGCCATAGTCCACCCACACAGGTGTTCTCACTTGTTGCCTAATTAGACCTCCTGTCAGGACTGTGTCCTTGCATCCGTCACTAGTGTTGATAGTTCACGGACGTCAAGTAACTTCCAGCATCGCTCCACCCAACACCCACCTGACTGGAGGTCTAATCAGCCAAATTCAAAACACCTGTTTGCAGAGCCTTTAATCAGCAAACTAACTCACTGTGTGCTTCAAATATATCTGGGTGGAGTAAAAAGTACAATATGTCCCTCTGAAATGCAGTGAAGTAGAGGTATGAAGTAACAAAATATCTTCCATGTACTTAAGTAACATACTAGAACCTCAAAAAGTGGAGTGCTTGAGTAAATGAACTGCTGTGCCTTTGACAGTATGCTAATCACCTTGGGGACCCTGGCTAAGTGGAGAGCAGGGCCGTCCTTCGATCCCCGGCTCCAGCTCCGCTACTCGCATGTCGATGTGTCCTTGAGCAAGACATGCACTTAACCCAAAAAATTGCTCCCGTAGCTGTGCCTACGGTGAGATAGAATATGATCTGAATTGTAAGTCGCTTTGGATAAAAGCGTCTGCTAAATGACTGTAATGTAATGAAATGACCACTAGTTGTTATTGTCCTACAAATTGCATTTCTCCACATAGTATACTTGAATAAAATCTTTATGTATTCCACACTACTTTATACTTCAAATACACAGAAATGTATTGAACATTTCAGAGCTATTGAGTTTTTAATATGTGATGGATGGTTACAGATTAAACTACCCAAAATATATAAAGTTGTAGAAATTAGTGTCACATCTTCCAACCACAACATTAAAGTGAGAATGATATTTTATATAGTAAAAGGGGCTATGTGTACTTTCACTCTTGTACTTCTAATTACATTAGTTGTCAATACTTTTATTCAAGTACAATTTTGAATTATGGGCTTTTACCTGCAATAGTATAGTATAAAAACATCTTCCACCTCTGGTTTAAAGTGAGCATGGGAAAATAGAGAGTTCACGTATCCTAACACATTGTATTACTAAATATTAAACTGAACAGTGTACATTTTAAGTGTGCAAGAAAGTGATACTACATCACCCACTGATGTACGCTGCCACCTGGTGGTCATAAATAAAGATATATGCTGCTAATTTCCTATTGGCTGATGAAACATGACGCAACGTGGGCGAACAAGGAAATGAAACCAACGTAAGCTTTTGGTTTCCATTAATGTGACCAAACTGCAGGTGTGTTAAAGTTTTTAGCTGCTCGTTTAACAGGTGCGTTTTATTCCTTTATCTGATTATTCTTCACAAACACACGGCGTAACTTCCACACTGATAACTACTGTAGCTTACTGTGACTTGTGTTGACCTTAAGATGTTGCTTCTTCCTGTTGCAGACACAGATATGGCTGACATTCCCATAAATCCGCTGGTTGTGATTGGTGTCGGCTCCAGCTTTGCCTTCTCTGGCCTCTTCTATCATTTGTACCAAGAGAAGAAAAAAGAACTGGAAAAGCTGAAGGCAAGTAGCCTACATCATTGCTTGTGTGTCATGCTTAAGTATTCACACAGCTCGCATCCTCATTGATAAACACTTATTGTTTTTTTAGGAAATACCCGTTTTCAAGCCAGATCAACATTTGCTCAGAGTGCTGAGAGCAACTCCCCACAAGCGACTTCAGTACGTTGCAGTAGAAGGTACAACCGTGTCTAGAATTAACATTTCAGTGAATGCAGTTTTGAATGGGGATCAGTCACAGCTATTTTACAGTTTCCTTCTGTTTTGAGGTCTGGTGCAGGCAGATGGGGAGCCTCTGGCCAGCCAGTTTGTCCCGCGATGCTTTGGTGTGATTCAGAAGATAGCGGTGGAGGAGCACTGGAAATACTGGAACTCCCTCACCAAGACATGGTGCTTTCAATCTACAGAGTAAAACCAAAAGAGTCTCCTCGTCAATCTACTAGCCTGTTTAATAATAGTTTGATTATCTTTCCAGGAATTCTCGGACAATGAACAGAAAAGAAACCAACAACTCGGTGCCTTTCAGTCTGGTCAGCCCTGGCGCCTACATGACTGACTTGTATGTGAAGATTCAGAACCCTCTGGAGGCCTCTGGGTTCTACCTGGACAGGGTTTATTACAATGTAAGACGTGCTGAGGGGGGCCTGGTGAACGTGGTGCTGCAGGGCCTCAACGGGGAGAAACCGGAGGCGATGGAGGAGAGCGAGGAGCTGCTGCGGGTGGGGAGCACCCTGACCGGCTTTGGCGAGGTGGTGCTGGAGGGGGGTCAGGTGATGAGGCTGCAGGCCCCGCACGACGGCCGCAAGTACATCCTGGAGCCCACTGACTACAGGAGCTTCATGGACAGGCACGAGAGATCGGCCAGCTTGTGGAAGACGCTGACCGCTGTTACGGGCATCACGGGGGCTTCTCTTCTAGCCAGAATCCTTTACGGCCTCGTGGGGAATCGGGACGACAGATCAAAGTAGGCCTGTGCACGTGGACGCTGCAGGTTGAACAGCTTCAATAGCTGTGTGACGGCTTTTTTGGGTGTCCCAATACTGCCTCAGGTGTTTTATCTCAGATTCCACAGAATTCCGTCCTGACGCCAAGAATATTAGTCCAATATTGGACAAAACATATTAGAAACACAGAAAGCACAATAACATTTTAGAAAATGCAACAAAACTGAAAACAAATTAACAAAACAGACATTTTACAAAAGACAAAAGCGAAAATTCTTGTTTGAAATAAGACAGAACCAAAGTTTTCTTATATATTATTATTTTAAATATTTTGATGAAGTGTTTTATCCAGTGTTGATCTGTTTCACCCCTCTGGGCCGCCGTACTTAATGAACCACATTGTTATTATCTTGTTGAAGCTCTCTATACACCCGACCGTGTGGCAGCTCACTCTGATGAAGACAATAATTCGAAGGTCTTTAGGCCGAACAGAGTCCACTTCATAGGGGGTGAATGATGCAAGATGAAATCCCCGTCGGTCTAATGGTGCACAGCAGCAAAAACACATTCATGTGTCCTCTAAGCGATCTATTTGTTCTGCAGTCATTCATTTTGTAGTGAAATTCTACCTTTTAAATCATTGTTTTGACTGTTTAATGACTTGCAGTCACTGTTCAGCTTGTACACAAAAGAACGCAAATTACTGTTGTACACAATCTTTTTTTTTTTTTTTTTTAAGTGATGTTTGTATTTAATAAAACATTGAAGCAACTGTTCTATTATAACACTGAGTGAGACAGTTTGTGTTGTTGACAGATGATACTTCTCCAGGCAGTCTGAGGGTCTTTCTTCTTTATTTGGATGTTGGCGTTCAACAGCACACAGCCCTTACATGACGTGGCACTATGTGATCAAATGTATGTCAGCTTGAACTGTACAGAGAAGATCCGGGTGGATATTAGTGGTAGAAAGCTGCCATGGAGGGTAAAACCAACTGCCTGAATCCCTTTATCCAAACAACAGTTTTAAACGTTGTCCTTTCTTAAGCACTCCTCGTTATTCCCCTTCCTCCTCCTCCGAAGACTCCTCAGCCTCCTTCAGCCACTGGATGAACTTCTGTAGCTGTTGGAGATAAACGTGACAGAGACAGTGGGGTTGTGAGAAAGCTTCTGCAACTCTATCGCAATCGCTAAAATGTTCACATAGGTACGAAAAACAAATACTTTCAAGTGATTAGGGAAATGTCTAAAAGGCACATTGGGTTGTGATGTGATTTATTCAAATGTAAAATAATGGGGGCGACTCTTATTGAGTCAAATAAACAGCAACACACACTGCTAGACAGGTCAGGTGAGTGAACATATTCCTCTTTGCAAAACCAGATTAGAGTTCAAACCAATCACTGTTTAATTACAACAGTGTTACGATGTTATTCCCTTTGGTATTTCAATATTTACAAAAAGGAAATGATCATTTGAAAAACCCAACCATGTGAATGATGTTTTTCTTCTTTCCTTAAAAGTCTGGTTTGGTCCCCCATACATAGTTTGTATTAATATTTTCTTCCTCTACATTACTTTAAATCATTTTCTAATGCTTTATATCCCACCATCTTACCACATCCAAACTTCCACCCGTTATTGTATAACTGCAATGACGTCATAATAATAATCTGTGTGACCCGGCTCACCCTGTACCTACCCCCTGGTTCTTGCGGAGCTGCTTGCTCTTGTCGGTGGTGGCTCCCTGCGAGAACCAGCGCAGTATCGTCTCCTCCTCCAGGATCTCCAGCTGGTACATGTTCATCAGGACCTGGATGAGGGGGGGGGGAAACAAATACCCACAGCATCTTCAGCACCAGGTACTTGGTGAACGCAGAGCAAAATGCAGAATACGTTTCTCAGCAGTCAGCAGATTACTGAACGGTAGCGCTGATAGACCCTGACCTTGACCATAGCGGCCCAGTGGCTCTCCTGCTCCAGGAAGTGTTCCTCAAAGGCAGACAGACAGTCTAGATAGTCCTGTGCTCTCTTCACATAGTTCTTAAACACCGGCGCCCACTTCTTCAGTAACTGCGAGACGGACAAAGACAAAAGTGTAAACTAAATATTGAGGATCTTTGCTTCCATCGTGCCCACACTTGACACACGTAAGATGTATTTACCGGTAGGAGCAGAGCAACGTATTGTGATGGGGTAAGCTGGGGGCCCTGCTGCTGGAAAGGGTACTCCAGCACCACTCTGGTTAGAATCTGCATCACCTCTTTCAGGGTGATGTTGTAGGCGTACCTGAAGAGAAAGAGTGTGTCAAACTGAAAGTGCAAAAGCAGCAATAGAACTGCGGGCAATTTTAAGTCATTCCTTACTTGAGAGAGTTGATCTCAAGTATGAGATTGTCAAAGCCGATGTTTTCCTCCAAACCTCTCTGCAGAGTCCCGAGCACCTCCAGCTGGAAGACTACACATGGACAGACCAACGAAGAAGAGTCAGAGAGGAGGACGTCTCAGCCCAAACACACAACAGAGAGGCTGAAGTCCTCGCGCATTAAAAAACAGAAACTCAAGAGCCCAGAGAGACTTTCATATGGTGATAGATGGTAACCCTATTTTGCAGATTTCCAACTGATGTGCACAGACTCTCAGTTAAGATATCTCACCCTAGAATTTGCAAGACACTTCCTTGGAGATTACTAGGAATATACAGCAGCTTAGAATTATGGGATCGAACTTGAGACAAAAGTGTGAATTATATTCCTAAATTACCTCAGAAATAGGCTACAAAAGATGATGAATATAATAGTTTGTGTTTTTTGTGTTTCAGGGAAAAGTTCTAGAAGAAAGAAATGTTCATGTAAAATGATTTTGAATGAAAAGGTTTTAAAGGCTACTGCTCAGCAATCAGTGTGTGACACAACGCTAAAACAATAGGATGATTGATCAATAACATTGACATTTTAAAGACAATTATACATTAATACAAATAAAAAAAGTCAACAGGTTAATCTGTGATGCAAATTATAGTTAGTTGCACAATCAATTTTCTGGGAGTAATCAGATTGATCGCTGGTTTTGTTGTTGTCATTTTGTCTCTTGGGCCAGTAGAGGGCAGTCACATGGTTCCACACACAGGTGAAATTAACGACTCTCACCTTTGACATCATCCATCTCGGGGGAGGGGATCACGGGGTCATCAGGATCATCGGACTCGCTGTCCTCACTTTCACTCTCGGGGTCCGGATTCAACACCAAACCTGTTGCACAGGAACCAAAAGCCAGGCTGCTGGGACACGGACCATAGCATCATGGGATTTTCTTTTTGTTCTTACTATGACGCTATCCTACCCCAGAGACACTGCGCCAGCTCTTCATCCTCTGTGTCATCCAGACTGTTGGCCTTCCAGATGTAGCCTTTTCCCTCGGCTCCAACCTCTGCTGGGTTAAACACTGGAGCACAGGACAGCCGCTCATTACCACAAACACTTAAGCATTGTTTTTATCATTCACGCACACGTCGGTACACACTCAATACACACCTTTCAGTTTGGTTTTGTCTTTGCTGTGACCAACCGCAGTATCGTCACTCAGGAATTCATCATCATCATCCTCCTCTTCCTCCTCGTCTGGATGGTGCATGGACACCACAGTGCCCTCAGGGAGAGAGACGTTTGGTCCAATCACCACCTTGAAAACAGTTCCCAGCAAAATAAGTGATGCGCTAGATAGTCATGGATTCACGGAAAGTGGTGGATTTATATATATATGAAAATAAAAACATGCATTGTCCAAATAAACTGCAGGACTTAGCAGCAACTTTCAAATCTGCAGCCAAAACCTACTACACAGTGTTACAGGACCTTTACCACGTACATTGTCCATTTTAGCTTTTTGCCGACATGCAAAGTTCTCCAGTGCAGCATTAACACGGGAAGAAGTTCTGCAAACTCATCAACATTTGATTGACCAGCTTCTTATTTTTAAAGAGGGTTTGTATGTGCTGGCTAATAAGAGTTAGTGGTTGAAACAGTTTCAATGTCTGAATGAGCTTTTGAAACAAGGTAAAAATGTAAATAAGATGAAATGTTTTTAAATGTCAGTCATTTAAAAACATCGTATGTTGTAGTTCTAGTTCTAGTTGAAGCAGTTGTCAATTTGAACGTGAATCGCTGCGATGAGTTGACGTTTCAGTTGAAGTGAAAGTGCTGAAAACAGTTGAACTGTAAATTTAAGGGTATTCACTGAAAGTTTTTGAACTTTCATCTAAAGATAAAAGATGAAAGACGTTAAAATGTCAGTTGAAAAGTAAGAGATGAAAGCAGTTGGATTGTCGGCTGGTGTGCAAGTGATGCAATCAGTTGAACTGTCAGTTCATCTTTAACGTGAACAGCAGCTTTGCAAACTCACTTATTTGAAATACAAGCTAATTGCAATGAAGAATAAATAATAAAAATACATGCATTGCTTACATTATACGCCAGGACACACTGTTTATTCAGATTCACGCCTTCTTTGATCTCTGCCTTGTCGCAGACCACAGACTGGCTGATCCTCACGTTGCTGGCAATGTGAACATTATTCCAGATGTAGGCATGGTCAAGGTTTACATCATCACCTGTTGTGTTAAAAAAAAAAAAAAAAAGGAGACTGTTAGCACTTTTATTACGTACTTGTATGGAATCTCCTACTTTCACATACACAAATTAGCCCTTTTAGTTTCTGCCGGTCAGGGAGCTCACCTATGGTGCAGTTGTTACCGATGACGCTGTTAGAAATGTAACAGTTAGCGCCGATGCTAGTGTCGGAGCCGATGAGGACGTTCTCCTCCATCTGGCTGCCGTGGCCCAGGCTGACTCCGGACCCCCGGTAGACATTGTGGCGAGAAAACGTGCAGCTTCGTCCCTTCTGGTCAATGAAGTTGGCCTCGGGGGTGAGCGGGTAGACCCACCGCCGCACGAGGTCCGACGACACAGAGTCATACATGAGGAGGTTGGACACTCGGACGCCGTAACCATCCTTGGTGACGTGCATGTGTATCTGGTTGCCCAGAATCTAATCGGAAAAATAATCAATTAATGCACTGAATAGCATCCGTAGAATAGCATGATCCAAATAAAACGACTGTGGCCGCGCCGTACCTCTTCATTGACCAACATCCCTCTGACGAAGTCGTTCCTAGTCTGGTAGTCAAAATTATCTGTGAAGAGCTCAGCAACCTGAAAAATGAGAAAACACTTGTTACCTCGATCACTAATGGTCAGTTGAATAGCTCCTGCCTGTGTTTGGAAACTAACCTGTGGGGAGCAGATACTGATGTGACAGTCCAGGAGGTCGTGTCTGATTTCAAACTCATCGCTCGCACTGTGGAAAATGTTCTGCGAAAACAAACGGGAGCGACTGTCAATCGCCAATCAAAAGCCCCAGTAAGTTAAAGACGTGCCGAGATGTGGACCTCCTACCATGGGGAACTGCAGCCTCTTCAGCCCGTGGGTCTTCTGGTAGTGTAAAATCCGCTGGCTCCTGCTGTCCATAGCAACAATGACATCATCCTCCTCGCAGCGGGACTTGTGACCCGGCGACGATTCCTTGAAGATCATCGTCATCACTGAGATGTTCTTCTCCATCTTTCGACGATACCTGTGCACAAGCAAAACGACACACGGTATTACAGCAGCACAGATAGATCGTATATATATTTACTAATAACGTAATTTTTCCAGACTTATTATCTCTTACCTGTGCTCGTGCAGTGCCGGACCGATGTCGATATTCGATACCACGTCTCCGTTGACCAACAGAAAGTCCGATCGCAGAAGGGACTTGGCATCAACATCCCTTAAAACGTCCCCTAGGGAGCGGTACTGCTCCGAGGTGATGATGTGGACGGTGTTAGGAGAGGTGGGTCGGCACCACTTCGACTTCCTGTCAGACATAGGGACAAGTCACAATCTTGTCATTGAGGCCAATATGCACAGATGATGATAAACACACAGCACTAGTGAAAACGTACAGCAGGTGTTCCTTGATTTCACTGGCCATCCAGCAGCAGAAGACGAACGTCTCCTGCACCCCAGTGGACGTGAGGAACTCCAAGGTGTAGTCGATCATGGCGACATTACCCAGCGGCAGCAGAGCCTGTCATCATTGAAAACGTGACAGATGTCATAAGTGTAACTGTGAGTAACTGTTCAGAGTCAGGGTGGAAATAAGACCCCAAGCACTGTTAAACAAAACCAACCAAACTGCTCAAATAAGAGCTTAATAGTGACGTGTTTAGCTCTGTTGTAATAGTTGCATCAGTGTCAGTGCAGCCCTGTCACTGTTTACAGCATGGACATTAGTTAGCAACCGTTAGCTTAGCTCGGTTCCTACCCTTGGCCGGTCTTTGGTCACCGGGAAAAACCGCCGGTTGAAGCTGTCAGCGACTAAAACAGCCTGCAGCGGCTTCTCCTCTTCCTCCTGCTCGTCTGCACCTTTTCTACCTGAAAGGCCAGCGCCCGAACGACTCTGTTTTCCTCCTCTACCGGCCATGTTTGACTCCCAAGTGCCAGTGCTAACCAACTATGTCGTCAGACACAGCTACGGTGGCTGCGGTGGGACAATCCTTCTGCGTGGTTGTAGTGAAGTTGGTGTTCGCACGTTGCAGGATTCCTAGTGCCTTTGTTTACATTCCAACTACTTACTTTGTCTGAGGCATTACTCTACAATGCTACTATCTACGAAAATGTATCATTGCTGTTACCTTACAGGAATAGAAAAAATGATATACATTTTTTTTAAAGGGTTTGAAATTTGTATAATAATTCTTTGTAAATATTTTAACAACCGGTACAGATCGCATCCTTTTACCGATTGTATTGTCTACTAAATTAAACAACACATGGAAAAGGTTCACTCAACAGCCATGTCAGAATATTTTGTAAATAATATATATCCTTGAGTAGCTGAAAAAAATAATTGGGAGAAACTTCCTAACTAACCACCCAAAAATCACAACTGTAATCCAATTATTTCTAGTACATTGATACTCTGATAAGCAGATCTTTTCTTTTCTTGACTGGTGTTTGGCTGCATGAACATTTTACAACATATTTTCAATTACAGTCAACCCACATAAGAGTACTATCTAATGGAGGCATATTTGAAAACTCCAATTCAAAATGCAAGTATAAAGATACCCCTTACCTTTTATGGCTGCAGAGGATAGTCACACAGTACATCACTCACAGTCATACTGACTCTCAGGGTATGAATTATATTTGAATGAAAACATGTTAGTGCTTTATTATTAGGTTATTATCTTCATAATAATGAGCTTTACCATCACTGGCTGACACACTTTGCACAAAAGATTCTCTATAACATGATATCTTTCAGAATGACTTTATTGCAGAAGAACTCAGCTACTGAACATCTGAACCAACATGTTTAACTTCATCAGAGACAAAAACATCTGGCTCCTGCCGTCCAACAGTTTAGGCAAGAACTTTCATTCACTGTTCTGTGAAAGCTCAACAGTTTTTCATTTTGTCCTCAGCCACCTCAAGCAAAATACACAGCCAGAAAAAGACAACAACTACTGGTGTTGTTTGGTTATCTTCTTGGCATGCTCCAACACTGAGTCATAGCGCAGGGTTTTGGATGTCCAGGAAGATGGAATTTCCTCAAATCCAATCTGGGAGAATTCAAATACCACATTTTATAAATCATCGAAAATGCAATGCTGGTATAATATTAAATATAACGACTGTAAGATTAGCACACGGTCATACCTGGGCCCCGAGACAGGCTCCAATGAAGGACCCTCTGCTACATGTGCATCCCCCGCAGCTCATGGTGTCTCTGACAGCCTGCTCATAGTGCTTGGCTGTCAGGACTCCATATAGCGCTGCTTGGAACGCACCGGGCAAACCTGAAACAACATCAGCACCAGATGTGAATGAAGCGAAGCCATCGTAACTGGTTGTCTCAGGATTTGGCACAGTACATGTATGATAGCTGCCTGGGTCACGGTAAGTACTCCAATTCTGAATTAAGAGGTTAAAACGAGCTTTGTGAGGATACCTCATGCGTTTGGAAACACAGCGGGGATTAGCTCCTGAGGAGTCTTCGACAGATTCTTCTTCACCTCGTGAATGTGCCCTGGAATCAATCAGAGAAGAGGCTACACTCAGTCACTCAAATTAAATACAATAAACATGTCAGGTAAAAATGTGACGATACATAAAACATACATTGTTGCATTTCATTTACTAAGTAACTATTCAGTATCATGACTTTGGTGTAGTGAAGCAACAGAGCTGCAGGCCTCACATACCGATGACTGCTTTGTCCAGATCCTGGGGCTGCTTTCTGTTCGGGTCACTGAGCTGGTCGAGCACCGAGTCCAAGGCTTTGGGATCCGGACCATTCAGGATGTAATGCTCCAGGAACCTGAGGAAACAAGTCAACGTACAATCCATTATATACATATATTCAAATTTAGAATATTCGTTGACAGTCATAGTCAGCTGTAACGCACATTTTTGTCCTTTTCTACTGCAAC
This sequence comes from Anarhichas minor, assembly GCF_050575085.1. Classification (NCBI taxonomy): domain Eukaryota; kingdom Metazoa; phylum Chordata; class Actinopteri; order Perciformes; family Anarhichadidae; genus Anarhichas; species Anarhichas minor. Next base: position 18,004,279 of record NW_027466470.1, read on the forward strand.
TAATTTTCACTGCATTGAGAAGTGTCAGTACTGATTACCTGGTGACATGTTTTTGCACCTGTTGTGCCTTCCAATAAAAAAATAAGTATGATTTTTTTTTTGTCATTTGATATTTGTTTCAGATCCCAGATTCTGAAATGAGCAGTATTATCGGCGGTACAATAAAGTTTAAAATAGTAAAGTTAGAGCGAACTGATGTATATATGGTAAACATACTGACCTTGCAGCTGCTAGAGTCTCTGCCACACATGCATCATTGTTCTGGGTGACACGGACGGCCTGCTCAACCTTTTCCAGCATGTCGGGCTTTCCTGCATAAAAAGCCACTACAGGAGCCAGTTTGGCTATTCCATCAATCTGACAGTCGTCCTCACAGCCTGCGGAAAACACATTAGTTAAGAGCCGTTTCCCTTCGTTATGTCTTTAGTTATTGTTATAAAATGACTACAGATCTACCCGTCTCCTCTTTGCCTGCATCCACATTCTTCAGGAAGCTCTTTAAACTCCCTTGTCTCCATGGTCCCTGGATGGGCAGCTGAGGTCTTGGCCCTTTTTGTAAACAAGGACAAACACATGATCAGTTGAATATTCATTCTTCTGCAACAACATAATAAACTTCTCCTCTTCTGCTGGATAGTTTTCCTACCTCCTTTCTCTCTGTAAGGATCGTTGACAGGCGTGTCATACTCTGATCCAGGACCAAAGAATGTCACTGTCCGCTGCTTCAGATCGTCAACATTTAGACCTAGCCATACAGGTTACATGAATTAGACAAGGGCGAACATGAAACTCACACAATCATAATACTGCAGAACCTATTGGGATATTGAAATTGGGTGAGATTGGTAGATAATTGTAGTGTCAACAACGATGGGAGATGCTGACTTATTGAACCTGTTCTTTCGAGGCTGTATTTTCCCATCGGGTCGATAAGATGAAGAAGCAAGCCTACCCCCACATTCAGACAGGGACTCCAGCAGAACAAAGGCCTGGTCACCGTAGCAGCTCTGCTGGCCCGTCTGCCTCCGGTAGAAAGGGTTGGCCGACTCGGAGCAGAACTCGGGGTTTGGATGCTGAGCCAGAATCCCCTGCAGCTTCTGGAGGTCATACACCCAGTGGAGGGGCTGCGCTGTAGGGGGCGAGACAGCGGGTTCATTTCACTTCGGTCAGTATCTTGAAGTCAATCGACTAGCTGAGTGTAGAAAAGGCGCTACAACTTGCAAAAACCATGTGTATTCTGGGTAAAGAAAATAAGGTAGCATCTCAACAGAAAAGTGCCTGCTGATGTTAAGGAAGTGGGAAAAAAAGAAGAAACTTGTAGAGTATTAAAACAGTAAGATAAAGAACCTTTTTTTACCTTAAGACATTGTACCGACTACATAAGATACAATACCACACTACACTTTGACAGACTTGTTACCCGCTGCATCTGCAACTGCTGATCCTACGACGGCTCCCATCGCTCTGTTGGCCAGAGACGCAGCCATCTGCAAAAACATGCAAAATAATGTTGGAATCTAGGAGAATTGTTATTATTTGTTGATATATATATATATATATATATATATATATACACATATATTTATATATATATATATATATATATATATATATATATATATATATATATATATATATATACATATATTTATATATATATATATATATATATATATATATATATATATATATATATATATATATATATATACATATATTTATATTGTTATTATTGTAATTACAGCTGAAACTGTTGATTAGTCGGCTCAGCAGGCAGTTAATTGGCCACAATAATCATAATAGTTTAGGCCACTTTACAGGCGGAACCACACAAGTTTTGCAGCTCATCTCTGATTCACATCATTGTAAACTGAGTGTTTTGGGGTTTTGGACTGAAGAAGAGATTTGCAGCACCATGTCACCTTGAGCTCTAGGACATTGTGTACAAGGCCTCTTTCACTGTTATATGACAGATCGCACACTAAAGAGCATCGATTAACCAAAAGAACAATCTCTTTTAAAGTATATCTGCACCATAGAGATACTATTATTATGTCAGTGATCTGCACTCTACTCCTGTTCTCTATGATATCTGACAGGCTGCGTGTTAGCTTGAACACTAACGCGATCGTTAATGGTTAAAAAGATATTAGTTACGTGTGAAGTAACGTTAACTACTGCCAGTACCGTCTGACTTTAATGCAGCATTGTTTATCTCTACAACGACGACTGGGCCAAGCAGCAGCAGCACTGCTAGCTCACGTGAGCTAACTGAAAGTCGTGAGGCATTAAGATAAATATAGCCTTACCTTAAACTCCGTGTAATATAACGTTATACGTGCAAACTAATACTGACAGCCAGGTCGCACTGTTTACATGTTACTCATTAATGAAGTAAGTTCAATAAACAGTGTTCCTAAAGCATGTTATGAAAGGTTGTAGCACCGCCCACGAGGAAGGAAGACTATAACCCCGCCCCCCTCTGGGCACACTTTGACCAACATTTTATGGATACTGTCGAAACTGGAAGACTCTTATGCTTTCAATACTTCAGTGTAGCCTTGGATGCATTAAAGACAATATTAAATACAACAAAGTTGTGGTATTATGGTGAATTGCATAGATTACACATAAAATAGCCCAAACACTGACTAATTGACAATGGACAAATAAGAACTTTCTAGTTTGTACCAGTGTAAAGTATCAAAATCCAGTATTCAGTTTTCAATAGTCCATTAAACCTTCTTAAATTGGCAGCATTTACAGTGATAGTCACATCACACAGGGCTCAGAGACCCAGGGCAGCTGGATTAGGATTTTAGTTACAGATTAGAGACTAAATAGCGCCGTCTACTGACCAGTAGAGGTAACTGCAGCAGAAATAAGGGAACGGGAAGGATTGCTCCCTCTTGTAGACAAACCATCACATAGAGCAGGGGTATTCAACTAAAATTCCAAAAGGTCCAGATTGAGAAAATCTCCTCGGGCAAAGGTCCGGAACATTACAATAATATCTAACTTGCGCTATTTAGTGCCATATATATATATATATATATTCAAGAAGCCTAGTAGTAATAACAACGTCTCTGTGTAGTCAACAACTGTCAAATCAAATAAAGAAAGTACACATTAATTATATTTTAACAAATTATTATTCTCAGTTTTCAAATTTAACTGGATGGATTATAAATAATACATAAATAAATGTTCTTCTCATTTCAAGTACAATAAGAGCTGGAATAAAGAATAACTGACATAACAGAAAGCTTTTCAAAAATATGCATCTTAAAATAAAGTAATTCATTTTAGAAAAAATAATTTCACTGAATTGTCCTGCAGCTTTAAATTCAGTTCATTCAGGTGTGAAGTGATGTCAATAAAAAAGCCACAATATTATATTTTTCTCATCTTCTAACAAGATAACTCAGTGAGCATGGACTTTATCTGTGGTTATTAACACTTGTTTAGCTCTATTCTCTCTGTTAACATCATTGTTGGGCAGTGAATTCATGTGTTAGGATTCTGATCATATTGGGCTCTTAGGTTTATTTTCTGTGTCTTCATTTCAGATGTGAGTGGGTGCGTTTGTTCAAAAGAGTTGTGCTTTGCCTCGTAGTGCGCTTCATTTGCCGCTTTTATCAATAGTTACGGTTTCTGAACATATGATACTGATTTATACTGCATGTGGTAAGAATTAGCATATAAGAGTCTGTTCATAACTGCTTATTTATATTCTCTCTGAACACGTTTCTCTTTTTGGAGAACGTCATGTGAGATAACTTCTTCGAGTAGTGCAATATTCCTGCTCTTCTTTCTATTTCCTTAATATTCTTTAATATGTTTAATTCCGATTTGTCTTCCGGTTTTAGGTCCTGGGTCCTGGATCCAGACCGCGGTCCGCCAATTGAGGATACCTGACATAGAGACTCTCCAGTCACCTGTAGGCCTTGCACAGATGTGTGTAGATTCATGATGGCAAACACATTGATGTTATTTTTATAGCACCACAAACATGACCTCTAATGAAAATAGAACCATTTCGACTTTTGAGGAAACATTTTGCCAGATTATATTGGGTTAAAGAGGGCCAAGATGCTGTGGGTTGCCATATAGGTACAGGGTTTATAAAATATAACACCAGTAATTTATTATTGGAGCCTCTGTACTCTGCACATCAAAGGGAAGTGAAGGACAAAAGGCAAAAAAGAAAGAAATTGCATTGCACTTAAAATCACCTCAATCAGTGATTCACAGCCGGTGTTTTCAATCATCAAAGTTATAACACCTGCTGTGACATCACTGATTGGGATGTGGCCAAAAGTGGGACATGATTGAACATTTCAGCTTGTGGAGCAATAGCAATTTGCTATAAAATCAAATATTACATGCTGGAGCACATTCAAAAGCATAAAATAGTAAACTGTGGTGTCTGAATACAACACATTTTTTTGTTAAAGTCCCATAATGCTAAACTGGTGGAAATATTTTCTCATTTATTGATAAATTCACCCATTGTGTCTGATTTAGGACCAGAGAATGGTGATGGAAGCTGTTAAGGATGATGTTATGAGGTGTAAATTATTCCCCCGTTCATTTTAGCCTCTATCTCATGTCATTCTATTACATGTTTACAGTAACACAGTGAGCCACAGTATAGTTTTATATTCCATAGTCACTGACACCACACATAAGCAACCCCCTCTACCATGACCATCACACACATGCAGTCAGTGCATCCCTCACCGACTCCCTTCAAACAGAATCTTTCCGCTTTAACACTCCAGGCTGCATGTCCTGTATACAGGAGAGAGGGGTGTACGTGTGTGTGTGTGTGTGTGTTTTGGGAGTATTACAATACCATGTAGTCTCTATTTAAAGATTACATCCTCCCTTTCAATCTGTAAAGTAATATCACATCATCTCAAGCACACATGCTGCTCACATTGCACAGGACACTCGTGTATACTGTATGTACAGATGGACCGGACTCAAAAAAATCCTCCCCAAAAAAATTGCCACATGCCCCCCTCCTGTAGAACTCTACGTTTCACTTTCTTCTTGAGTCAGGGCTAAGTGACACCTATGCACTGAATCCTCAGCAGGTGCACCACCCTCTCCTCTCTCCATGTCCCTGAGTGACCCAGCAGCACATTCTAGCGCTGCGCCGGTGCCAGCAGCAGCAAATTAGACACCGACACCCCTGCCTGATATGTACTTCTCTGTCCCACATCCATTATTTTTAGCTGGGATGCAAGCCTCCATCTACACTTAATATGGGAAAATATATCTCATATATCCGCCGCAACCTCTAAATCCATCATACTGTATGTTTGTTTCTTCAGTTGGCGCAAAGCAGCTTAACACACACAGACACACACACACATACACTCATTCCATCCTTCTTTATCTCTTTATTCCTTGCTTTTGAACTATTTCCCTCCACCTCCATCCCTGTCTTCTCCTGTTCTCAGTGGATATGGAGCAGGTTGGTCCTCATCTCCTCACTCCACCCCACTTGTACAGGTCTGAAACACACACACACATACACAGAAAGCTGTCACCCCAGCAACCCAAGTGGCCCCCACCTCATCTTTCCTGATTACACCCCACGTAGACATACACTTGCACCTATGTCAAACTTAGCCCAACCCCTCTAGCACTCTGTGCCCCACTGCCCCATGTGAGGTTTTTAATAAGGTGGATGCAAGAGTTGGTCTTGCTCTCTTCTGGGTGACGCGGATTGGAAGGGGTTCTCTAAACTTTTAGCAAACTATTCAGTTTTGTTTTTTTTCTTTTACTTTGTGAAACTGTAAATACATCCACATTTATCCTAGAGAGGAGCCATGAAGTGGACCTGGGTGCTTGTGGCAGTCTTGCTGTCCTTTGGGGAGCTATCGCTGGGCAAATACAGCTTGGACTTCCCAGAGTACGATGGCAAGGATCGCGTGCACGACCTCAACGCCAAGAACTATAAGTCTGTGATGAAGAAGTACGATGTCATGGTGGTGTACTACCATGACCATCCCGGATCCAGCCGCGTCGCCCAGAGACAGTTTGAGATTGAGGAGTTGGCCCTTGAGGTGGGTTGAGTTGGGGACTGTGGGTAGAATAAGGACGATAGCTTACTGATGGGAAAGCTGTATAATTAGTGCTGCATTCATAGTGCAGAGCACACAGAAACGTTACACAGTCTTGAACTCATGGTAGAGTTTAGTTTGAGGATGTAGCAGAGTTTGTATTTTTGATCTAGTTTAATTTCATTTGGTTGCATAGAATTTGAATCATGCAGATGTGTGTGACAGAATACTGCTGGTAGAGGAATTAAGCTTCAAATTGAAAATGTAAAAATAGATTTTTATAGTACATGTGTGGTTACAAGGAAAATAAAGAGCATTTTGGCCAGGAAAGACTTTTTTTGCAAGATTTGAAATGGGTTAAATTTGAAATTGAGCACAGGGGAAATTGAGGCTGCTAGGTGGAAAATAGCTTTGCTGGATTCAGAAACGCTGATAGATGAAGTCTCAAAATTGTGTCACAAGCCTGCTGTGTGTTGTCAGTGTCGTCCACCCAAGGCAAAGAGCTGAGCTGTGGATATCATGTATTCTGGCAAAGGCTGAGCTTGTGTGTGTCTGTGTGTGAGTGTGTGTGTGTGTGTGAGAGTTGGTGTATCTAACGCACCTCTACCAGTATACCTCTCAGGCCTCCTGTCAGCCTGGATACTCAGCAGTGTCAGGACATTCCTCACAGAGAGACATTACATCATCATTCAGCAAGCTTTCAGTATCAGGTCACCAACGCATCAAACCCTAACTGACCTGGGTCGGTCCTCATGTTACTTTTTAAAAAAACACACAGAATATCAAATGACACACACTCATACACTGCATTTTTCAAGAAAATTCGTATTTGTGTTTCTTGTCCTTCTTCTCCACACATTTTAGATTGGACCAGAAAGAGACCTGCCCGGTTCTCAAACTGTATTTTACACAGAATTTTTATTTTTTGAAGAAATACTGGACTAATAACTGCTGTGAAATTTGCAGTTCCATTAAAAAAGTCTGAGGGGTAATGACAGATTTTTAGAATAGATACACTGGATCATGTGGCAACCATATTTTAAGGCATTTGGCATGGCCACTGCACAGTGTATAATGAAGGCTGCTTCCTGAGACATTTTGTGTATTGTTATGTTTTAGGAGAGCTGCAAGCTTTGCTGGGGGCTCCTTTTAGAACCGGCTTGCAAAACAGGCACAATTATAGAAAGGAAAAACATGACTACACGCTGCTCCCCTTGGCATACCACATCCGATCAACAGCCTCTGGTGTCTCTGTATGGGAGCCTTTGGGATCAGTCTCAGGGCTCGAGGCCAGCACTGGAGGTTCTGGCTCCAGTAGTGCACCTTCAGCTCTGGGATTGACACTTGAAGTACTGTACTTGTCAGCGGATCCCAGAGCGCAGAGCATCACCGCCATCACGCCAAAATAGTCCCTGGGCTGGTGGGGCTTCTGGCGCTATATTTATCCCGAGCTGCTTTTGTGGAGGGCCGAGCTCCCCGAAGGCTTGTGTTTCTCCTTATGAATGTATTATGATTTACTTTTAATAAGGATTTATTATTAGTAACAGGCGGCTGCAGCAAAGGGCTCGAGGCACTCTGTTAGTGAAAAGTTCAATGAAATATGACATTGTGGGAGTGAGGAGGTCATAATTAAGTGTTTTCTCCCTTGGCCAAAGAAAAGTTTGATTGTTGAGGTGGCCTAACAGTGTGACTGGAGTCGACTGCGTGTGTTATAGCGTAATCATTTCCTAAATGCGCTGTGTAAATTGCTCACTGTCCGTGAAAACAGATTATACAAATTGTATGTATATAAGGATATAAAAATGGTGTGACAATGTATGAGGAGAAATAATTTGTGATCCACAGTAGGGAGCAGGAAAAGTGAATTTCATCATGCTGCGTTCATATTTTTTGCCATATATACATATACTGTATATATATAATCATATTCATATAATCTCAGTGCCTCAGTGAACAGGTACAAAATGTCAGCATTTAAGAAAAAAATGATTTAAGCTGCAGAGCATTTTGCATGTTGTGCAGTTGGAAAACATGCTGATCTAGCTATAAAATCCCATCTGAGATACTCAGCAAGTTGGCTTAACTTTACATGTGGTTAGGGAGGTTCAGCTGCTCCAAAGAAATTATACCAGCCGCATTACAGCAGATACACCAAGATCTAACAACAACTCTGAATGTACATACTTGGAGCACAAAGTAGATATGAAGCTATGGAATCATTTTTCTATTTAATCGTAAAAACAAACTGCAGAAAAAATGATGTCATCGGATCATTTAATTTGTTTATTTTGCATATTCAAATCCAGATAAACAACCTCTAATGTTTCTATGCAAATACACATGTCTATCTGCAGTGTACCTCTCACTTGAAAGGCTTGTAATAGTTTTATTAAAATGTTTACAAAGAAAAATGGAAAAGAATTAGAAAATGACCAGCATAAATACTAGGTCTTTTTTCACATATTTTTATTACAATTCATCTACAAATGTGTCCTTCAGTTGCTTGGATAGTATGAAGTCTTATACTCACCTCAATCACTTGCCCTTTGGAAGTTTTTAATAGCCTACTTAAATGCCAAGAGGGTGGGGTCTGCAACAAAATATAGTTCAATGCAAAAAAAAAGCTAAAGTCACAGTAAAACCAAATACTGTACTTAAAGACTCAATTTGCTTTTTATTTTATTTTTATGTATATAATGTTAGGTGTATGTATACTTTTGCATTAAGGACATATTCACAAATATTCTACAATTACTGCTAAGCAACAACCTCACTCACTAAACTGCTTCACTGTGCCCCACCCATCTACAAACAATTAAAAGAAAAGCCAATAATGATCTGCACAACAACCTGCAGGACAGTCCAATTAGTCAAACTATTGATGCCAGTAAAAGCAGCTGCTCAAGATCTCTGACACCAGTGTGCACACTTGTTTGTGTGTGTGTGTATTTGTGTGTGTGTGTGTGTGTGTGTGTGTGTGTGTGTGTGTGTGTGTGTGTGTGTGTGTGTGTGTGTGTGCTTATTACCATCCTAACACACTGACACAACCCTCGAACCACTTCCTCAATGCAGTGAACGTGGCACTGCCATTGGTAGAACCAACTGTCAGTCATGAGGTTCAAGTTTCATACAGATTTAGAAAGTGCATGAGCAGCGCTCTGAAAAGCAGGCTTTTATGGTAATGAAACTACTGAGTGAGAGAACTTTGTCAAAACGGTATAAATGTGCATCAGATACTGCACACCCATGCAGGCTTGTATTCCCATGTTTTATAGGCTCATACTAAACTGGCATACCATGTCTTCGGTTATATGACAGTGTCTTTGTTTTACAGCTTGTAGCCCAGGTCCTGGATGACTTTGATGAGGAAGATATCGGAGTCGGCCTCATCGATACAAAGCACGACAAAGCCATTGCTAAGAAATTAGGTAAACCCTCAGCAAAATAACTGCAGACACCTATAATTTAACACAATGCAAACATATTTTATAATGGCTGAGAATTTGAACTAACCTGTCTAAGTAGTTTTCAGTGGGATGTGGCCTGCTGTACTTTCACGAAACTATAAAACAAGTTTTCGGCCACGCCCTGAGCTGGCACCGCACTAGTGTAAAGGAATGTGGGACAGACGAGGTCAACTTGTCAACATGTATGACCTTGGCTCTGCTCTGTGCTTCATCTCTTTCCCCCCAGGCCTTGATGAGTCCGACAGCATCTTCATCTTCACAGACGATGAAGTCATAGAATATGATGGCGAGCTTGCAGCAGACACTATTGTGGAGTTCATCTTTGATGTTCGTGAGGATATAATCTCCCAGTTAATAGCCTGCTTTATTTTAGAAAATAAAACATAAATGCCAGTTTGCTTTCTTTGAAGATGACACACAGAATCTGACTCTGTGTTCTTCTTCTTCTCTGTCACCTTCAACTCCATTGCACCCCCCCCCCCCCCCCCCCCTTTTTTATCCTCCATGACCCTCCTTTTCCTTCATAGCTTCTTGAGGACCCAGTGGAAATTCTTGACAATAATAGGGAACTGAAAGGCTTTGAACACATCGAAGAGGACATCAAACTGGTGGGCTACTTTAAGAGTCACAAGTCAGAACGTAAGAACCTGTACTGTGATTGCATGATAACCTGTTCAAATTTGTTTTTTTACAGTTGCTTTTCAACATAAATGCTCATGATTGCATATTGAAGCAAGTGCAACAGAGACCAGGGTCAGATTGCTTGATTTAACTTTGAGCTGCAGACTGATTTGATTTTTAAACGGATTTGCAAGTGACAACACTAGGAGCCACATTAATGATGAGTGCAACAAGTCTACATTCTTAGATATTTCATACAGGGGCTGATCTACTGAAACAACTTGATGGATGCCTGTACAATTTCAGATTTTGAGGCTTTTGTCGATGCTGCTGAAGAGTTCCATCCTCACATCAGCTTCTTTGCCACATTTAATCCCAAGGTAAGTAATAAAGATTATTATTTACGTTTGATCAGACACTTAAAACCCCATAATAAGACTGGGTAGAATATAAACTGTAAATAAAAATGAAACTAACTTTAAACCTTTATAATGTATATTATATGTATAGTAATTTGGTCCATTACTGATATAAAAATGTTAATTAGTGCAGCTTTA
>NW_027466470.1:18620000-18822500 GCF_050575085.1 Anarhichas minor
TGGTCTCCACCAACTCCTCATGGAAATGTCAGGCTCTCTAGTAGCTAAGTGCTCTGTGTACTACCATCAGGTGCTGGGCAGGTATGGCACAGTGGGGCTTCAGAGCTTATTTGCTCAAAACAGCTGCGTTCAGCTGCTGGAAACAAGGGACAGTAAAGTTAAAGGTTATAAAAGTACAACAATGAGCTAAAAGCAGGGGTGGAAGAAGTACTAGACTGCTTTACTCAGGTAAAAGGTAAGAGTACTGGTGTAAAACTAATTAAAGTGGCAATCCTTAAGATTTCAATCATGCTTAATTTGAAATTTATATTTGAGTGAAAACAATGGAATTGTGCAGAGAGTTTGGCAGCATCTTTTCCCGTAAATGTCGCCACAGTGAGCCAGTTCGTAATACTGCAAATATATGAATATTGTAATAAATTAAAGAGTACGCTACAAAATAGATTGCAGGAAATGTCAACGTACACATACTTGTATACAAGTGTGACAACATCAGCTACAAACCCATGTCCAAACCAACAGATGTGCCCTTTGCAGTCTGTCCTACGACTGGTTATCAATTATGAATATACTACTGATTGTAAATAATAGATATACAACTGCATTCCTCAGTGTAGCCTCACAATAATTAACAAGAAAAGAGGAAACAACTCAGCTAATTTATTCAGAACACAGTGGAACAAAACATTACCAGAGCAGAACACGTGGACATGTACCGCGGCTGCAGCCACAAACACACATATTGCAGCAAAGGATTGCACGGTTTTCTTTACACGTCACGTAGCGCGCATGCGCGACTACTCCGCCATCCAGCGTCGTCGCTGGGAGAACCAGAACCAAGACGTGAGCGGGGCAGACTGTCAGAGTGTGCTGCGTTCAAATTATAGGTTTTCTAAAAGGACTCTGGTGCTCGGAAACACTACTGCTTTTGTCCACAGGGACCACTAAAAGTCAACATAAAGGAAAGTTCCTCATAGTGGCTTTTATATAAACTCAAAAAGTACAAGTACAAAAAACTTTGTTCCAGTAACAAGAGGTACTTCCACCCCTGGCTGACAGACACTAAAAACCTCCGTAGACTTGAGCGTAACTTGCCATCAGCGATCCTCTTCACGTGAGTAATTTCATCCATTGTAAAGATAAAAAATATTGACATAGTGCAGCTTTAAAAATGTGGTGTCTCCCAACATTCAAAGCAGTCCAGAAGCCCAACAATATAATAAATCCTTGAATACTTTATGTCCAAATCCACTGCAAGCGTCTACCGATAAAAAATAGTCCCATTTATTTTAATTTAGCCGACAAGTGGAGTGGGTGTTAAAGGGTTAAGCATGCCATTTTTCATTTATATTCAAGGCATTTATTGCTTTTGTTCTGGCGACTCTCCTGTTTGTTATGTTAAGGCCAATGCTTCAATTGAACGTGGTGCTCTGCAGAATGAGACAATTTTCTCCTTGGTTTTATGAAACATTTTCCAATCTCATTAGAATGACCTCAAACTCAAAGCTGCGTGAGATCCATAAAAAAGGCTGTTATTCTTCCAAACATATTCAAGATATTCTACATAACAATGTCAGTAGCCTATACTTGGTACATGACTAAACATACCCATCTTCCAATGACAAAGCAGCTGACCTTGTTAACCTCTTAATACATCGATTGTGTTCATGCCCCGCTGCTCTCGGTGGTCAGCATCAGACTGAGAGAACTGTGTTCAGTGGCTCAATATTTAGCAGCCATCAGAAGTGGCTTTCAAGGTTTGCAATCTGGCACGGCCGTTCACATTTCACCGTGTGACACTTGCCGAGGGGTGATGGGAAGGATGCAGCCACTGTGACGGTGAGGGATGAAGGACACACCTCGGGGCTAGAATATAAGTGACGGTACATCAGTGTCACAGAGACAACCACAGGTTTCACTTACATTTTATTTACTATCGAAAGTTTAATTGCAGCCGTTTTTTACTCTTTACCACCAAATGCGATACACTACATACACTGTGTTACAAGTGATTCCCAAGTCTGACGTACGAGAGGCTGGACCTCACAGTGCCAGCAACAAGCAAGTGCTCAGACTCCATTATTTTGACCTTTAACTTCCTGTACACACTGCACCCCCGTAGCAATGTGTTGTGTTGTGCAGATTGGCATCGGCTACAAGTGAACAGCTTGTGACGAGATTTTTTAGCAAAAATCTTTCTTTTTTTATAAATATAACAGCTGAAGGACTGCCAGAGCTGAGAGACTTTCTTCTACATCAATCTGACAAACATCTACTTCTATTTGGGGCTAATTAGATCAGTTCTTACTGGAAAGAGTACTAGAATATTGTAAAAAAGTACTTACGTAAAAAGAAAAGTAGATCAGTTAAAATGCACTCTAAGTAAACTTTACTGCGTTACATGTTTAAAAGGGAAAGGGGGGTTATGATTATTTATCATACTACTGCTAAAATAAAGAACCTCTTTAGCCTACAAAATAAATTGCGTAGACACTAGTGAACAAGCCCTTATGTTCAGACCAACAGTAAGTAATTCACTCTCTATAGCACTTAGCACCCTGCTCAAACGACTACTTGTCAGTTATAAATATACAGCCAGCTTCCTCTTCCTCGCCTCACAAGAACCAACCAGATGTAACTTTTTCCTTTTACTCTGTAAAGTAAGTGACTCGAAATGTTGCAAAATACAATACTTGTAATTAAAAGTACTCAAGTAAAAAAAGTAAAATTAGAGATTTTTAAAGAAAAAGTACAAGTACACATGTTTTACTCTGTGTTTATAACAATATGATACAACAGAATATGTTGTCTGATTGTGGCCTTTCAGAACATGTGTTAATACAATATTTCTTCATCTAAAACCCACAAAACTGACAAACTGTCTCATGGGTTAGTTACACTATTACTCACAGTGTTATGACATGGGATTATTATGTAACAAGCTAATAATTATCGATGATATATATATATATATATATATATATATATATATATATATATATATATATATATATAATATTACATAGCTGGGTAAAAAGGTGTGTTTTAATCCATGTTCATAAATCAGATTTCCGGCCAACGAAGTAAAAAATCAACTGTTGATACTTCAGAATGCAGACAATGTAATGTATAAGTAGTGTAAATGGTACAACAGGTACACCTTTGGTACTAATCACTGCTGAACTATGCCAAGATGGTGAAAATCTCAGTCACATCTAATTACTTTTAAAGACTCATGATTAGTAAAAAAAAGCATGAAGCGTTTAGTCTGTTGGGATTATAAATAAACTAATATGATTGCAATCACACTGCATTGCATTAAGTCATTAACAGGTGTTTTGGCACTTACTGCCAAACACTCTCTTCCACGGGTGACCAATTACCGTGATGTTGGTGTTGCTCAGGTCCATTCGGAGAGAGAACTCACAACTGAAGAGGAAATTGCTTTGCAGATATCGAGAAAAACACTCAAGTGCAGCGTGAACCATTGACGTGTGTGTGTGTGTGTGTGTGTGTGTGGGGGGGGGGGTCTTAGATTTTTGTTTGTCTGTTTGACAGGGCAATTGTTTGTTTAAAAAATATTTCTTTCAATCATATAATCCTTAGAGAGAAATCACAGGCTGTGCAGCCATGCCCCTCAAGCTGAACTATACTCTCCACAGAGATTTGTAATCAAACAGCGCCTCTTATTATCGTTGGACTGGAATTAACACACGGGAGGGTTGATTGCTGTTTCTGCTCTGATTCTAATTTTGCCACACTTTCTCTGCGGGTGCACACCGGTGCTGAATCCTTCAGATGCCCGCTCTGATATATATGTTATATTAATGAGACTGTTCAATATGAATACATTTGACTGCCTCACATTCAACACAGCATCAAGGCTGCATTAATCCAAAACAAAAACACAAAAATGCGACGACGACATCTTACATTAGACAGAACTGTACACAAAATAAAAAGCCGTTGTGGAGGCCGAGTAGAATTGCATCAATAATTCAGTCCCACATATCTCATATTTGACCCTGGAAAAACTCATTCCCTGATGCTGAACCGAGTTGGAGGAGAGATGAGAACAGAGACACGAACGGAGGTGATGGGTAAAGAAAAAGTACAGCATCAGCATGAGAACCATGAGGTATTGGCCTTCCCCGGCTGCGTCCTCACTCTGCGCATTGATTGATGGGATCACAGGCAACCTTCGCTATGAAAAGGGAAGGCAATTGGCACGCATTCATTCTCTCTCTGGCGTGTGACTGTGTATTACACGTGTTACTGAAGTTGTGTTGCTCTTCTTTTCTTTTATGAAAAAATAATTTGAGCCGTTGACAGTAGCTGTCCTTGACTGTCTCTGAATAGCCCAAACCAGAACTGTAAAGCAGCTCTAAAACACGCTCTCCAGAATCTTGAATATTAAATCTTTAGCCATCGCCTCTTTCTGCATCACAAGTGGATGGATAATCCACTTGAATGTCCCACATGCAATGACCTATGTTGCATTACAAAGTGCTCGTGCATTTTGGAAAAAGGTAAGGCTTCTTAGTGGGTTGCTCTTGGCGGCAGCAGTGCGTTAAAACCTTGATCTTCCACACACCACTGCTATCATTAGTATTATTGCTGCATAATTTTCTGGCTGTTAAATCAATTATGGAGGCCTCTAATCAACAGCACGCGCCTGCAGGTACACTGGTGGGGATCTTTGAAAAAGAATGTGGAGTGATTAGAGGAGGAGCGCAGCCGTATTATGCAAACGAAACAACAGTTCAGCACACACGGCGTGTGTTCAGCTGAAGAGGAGTTGTGGAGAAATAACAGACAGTCACGTTGGACATTTTGAGGCTTTTAGCCATTGTGTCCATGACAACCATTGTAAGCGGGGGCTTTGTTGGACGTGTAATGACACAGCCTGTGAATTGTATCACAGCAGGCATAAAAGAAAATCCATTTTCTTTCCAGGACAAATGCAATAAGAGCATTTCACAAGCCGCAGAATACATCTTCAGCTTTGTTGCGATGAAGCTCCGATCAGGTCTGGGTTTTTTCTCTCAATGTTTGTGAAATGTTCTACTTTTGTCCCTGGTACTAGCTGCCTGCTGTGAGGCCGCTGTGGCTGTAGCTGTACACACAATGCCATCTGAAATCCTTTGTTTTCTTTCATAGAAATGTCAGTGAAAGACACCTTTTCTTGTGATCTGTCCATCAAGCTAAACTCTGGCAGGCGCTACAGGACGCCTCTGGCTACAGAGAACATAAGTCAGAAGTCATTCATTCCCTAGGAAAGACCTTGGAGTATTTGTACTGCCATTGTCATGGTTTGTGTGTGTATGTATGTTTTAAGGTTTGAATGAAATGCCAGACGGACAAAGACGAATTTTCCACCTTTGTTGACAAGTATTTAATTGTATTCTTTTCTGGTGTGCCACTATAATTGATATCTTATCATATTCAAAGCATTGGCTCAACATTTTAGGAAATGAGCTTATTCTCCGCCTTTCCGAGTGACGAGAAAAGCTATGTCCCATTCATGTCTGTCAAACAAACACAGGACTTTTACTCCACGTGAAACCGACAGTTGAGTGATTTTTTTACTCATACCTCATTGGACGTTACATCCGTAGCTTGCGTTATGTTGCAATCGTACTTATTTTAAGCCAAACCGTGATGTTTTTTCCTTACATCCAGTTATTTCGCTCTATAGTCGATATTGGACCCATTTGTCACAAGCCACATATCCAGAGAAAGAAAATGAGCTTTGTGCGAACGTTGCCAGATCTAGCTAACTATAGCGAGCTAGTTTTCCCAATGCTAAACATGGCTGTTAGCTATATGTAAATATCAATGTGCAATTCATCTATTCGTCCAGCACTGCACCGCAGAGCGCCTCCAGGTACAGGCTGGCTGCCTGGCAACTCTACTGTGATGTCAAGAGTCCGTAAAGTCACTGCAGGTTGGTTGTTCACCTATGTAGCTATTTTACATAACTCCGCTTAAGTTCACAATTTCTAGTATTTACATTAATGTGTGTGTACAGATGAAACAAAGGAGATACCATATATTAACAAGTCAGTTTGTGAACATATTTCTGACCTCTGAAGGCTCGCTGTTTCCCAAGGTTCAAGTCTCAATGCTAAGCTAGGCTAATCAATCTTCTCATTTAACTCTCTGAAATAAAGGGAATAAGCTTATTTTTGTCAACTGTGTTTTTTATAACTGCTTATATAACATGTCTTAAGTGTTTTTTTTTCTCTCTGTGTGTAAAACCTGCTTCCCAAGAGGAGTTGGATAAACCAGTCAGCCTGCTTAATGTGCAGGTTGAACTATTCCGTTCAATTAGATTCCTCTATGCTCACCGGGATGCTACAGCAAATTATTGCAATACATTCCAGCTGTATTGATATTTATGAAATAGGTCTGTCAAATTGACAGCAATTGCAAATGGAACGTTTGTCCCATTGAAACAGGTTAAAGATGCATCGCTAAAGTAAGCGTTTAACTCCACTTAACATACTGGCATTGCGGTGATGCTGTACAGTGCCTGTGACAGGCAGTATTATAAATGAAATACAATTTTATTTTATGCGGAATATGCCCTTCAGTTGCGCTTCATATTGAAATAACCATTGCCTTTCTTACAGTTGTAAAGCTACAACGATACAAAAAAATACTATTCATTTTAAAAGAATACTGACATGTTTTTTTGAATGAAAATCAATATGGCTCTAGGTCTTGGCATAAAGCACAAATCTGACATTTCAAAACACATTTCCAAAAGCATTCTCCTATTCTAGTCCACGAGTAGCTCTGAGGGCACAACTGATGCCACGGTGCTTGGCAGCAGAGGAAAATAATTACAGTAAAGGTTTATGAACCATGGACCTCTACACAGTGACTGAAAGCCAAAGTCTCTATAAAAACACATCTTTCACACTCATCTGCTTCATGTCATGGGTTGAGGGGAAAATAAGGAGAAGGAGAAAAGCAATAAGCTTTTGTAGTAAAGTTTGGCCGTAGAATTAGCAGAACAGCTGTGTTAGAGCGACCGGCCGACTTGTAAGAAACAGAGCACCAATTCTTTTAAAATACATTTTAATATGTAGAAACTGAAGACAAAATGTACAGTATTCACACTGGAATAGCAGTTACAGACTGATGTTAATGGAATTAATTCCACCAAAGATTCCATTTCAAACAATAGAAATGTTGATTCCTTTGTTCTAGTGTTGCAACAAATAGGTAGAAATCAATGCTGTGGTAGAAATGTAAAAAAAAAAAAATTAGCTGCATTCAAAATGAACCTCTTTAAACAAATCCACCCACCCCTGCCCACTCACACATATGGGTATTGACTATGTACTTCCAGTAAGAGGATTGGTTTCGGTCTAATTCTAATGGGATCTGCAATCTGCAACGGGGTCCACAAAACATCTGTACTTCACAGTGAAAATTAGCTTTATTATATTTACACAAAACACTGACTAACACACACAAAACAAGAAAAGTACAAAATATGACTCACTGTTTTCATCCATACTGTTAGTTGCCACTACGTGCTGCACAGTCTCAGCGTCTGTCGTGAGGATTTAGACGAACTGTCATACAAACCATTTCTGATAAAGTTAGCCCCTCATAATTATCTTTAAAGGGCAGATGTGGAGACAGACAGGTATGGTTCAGCTGTTAATTCCCTAATTATCCCTGTTTATCACTCTGACCCATCTTAATGTCATACAATCAATCAGATGAGGATCTCTGAGAGGCTGATTGTGATCCAGGTTTCCCCAAGCAACCATTAACTGACGCTCTCCCCTCTATTGAAGACAACATAATAATCTGATGCTTCAAATCATTGCACCAAGGTGATTTCCTTTACTGTCTTTAATTAAGTCCACCAGCACATTTTTTTCAATTAAAACCCTTTAACAGTGGATCTCGTAGGCAACCTGCGATCCGAAGAGGAGACTCTGACTGAGGAAGAGCTCCTCTGGATCTGCTGTTAGGGGTCCCTCAACTCCGTCTGCCGGGTTTCTGCGAAGCCCCAGTCCCCCTGATCTGGTCAGTGTCTGCACCATTTCGTGGTCCAGGAGGGCCTCCTTCATACCCTTCTGCTGGACAAACCCGCTCATCATGGGACACCTGGAGGAAGCAGAGCCCAGGACGGGCTTGGTTCTGTTGAGTACGTACATCTCGTGGCCGTGGTCGTCGCGGTACTCCTCCAGCTGCGCAAAGGTGGTGGGTCCGTCAGAGTAGTCGTTTACATAGAGGATGCTCTCTTCCTTGCTGGTGCAGTAGGAGCCGCCTTCTTCCTTCCGGTACTGCTGGTGACGAGTGTAGATCATAATCAAGAGGAGGACAGCAGTGAGCGCCAGCAGGGAGATGCCAACAGCAATGGCGGTCTGCGTCGCGGGGCCGAGAGCGTAGAAGTCCATGCTGTCCTGTTCGTAGAGCAGCTCCTGGCTTACATCCAGAACCTCTGGCTGATAGAAGGAGTTGGACGAAGAGGGAGCAAAGGAGTGCATGTTCAAACGAGGCCAGAACTGGGATGAGTATGAAGAAGAAGACATGTTGACGGCCAGGTGAAAGGTAACTCTGGCCACGCCGCCAGGGTTCCAGGCTTCGCACTCGTAGCGGCCAGCATGCGCTACAGTCACGTTGCTGAGGAACAGCATGCCACTGCCCATGTCCGGATCAAAGCTGTCCCTCTCGCCGCCCTCCTCGGTCCCACGCACAAGCCCCTGGATTCCTCCAACGCCCCCAACCTTGATCCCTCCACTGCTTGGCAGGGCCGTCACCACTCCTCCGGCTCCGGGCCTGAAGAGCTCACCATTGGGTCCCAGCTCTTGAACCAGGCCTCGAGGCGACAACTGGGCCTTGCCATGGGAGGCTTTCTTCCAGGTCACCTGAGGCTGAGGGTATCCTGACGCCTGGCAGGAGACTCGGAGGCTCTCCCCTAGTCGCACAGTCAGGTGGCTGGGCTCGAGTTGCACCACGGGGGGGATGCAGACCAGGCTGTTGGGAGCCACCTCCACCAGGCTGAGGTGGGAGAGGCGAGGTGGTTCGGAACACATCAGCCGACGCTGTTCGGCAGAGCTCAACAGACGCTGTCCGTCCTCGCTGATCCAAGTTCTGAGCCAGCCCAGGGCACAATCACAGCGCCATGGGTTCTCTGGAGGTGAGGAATGGAAGAAGACAAGGTAAACCAATTATGGTTTTGTCAACTGCTGTTTTCAATCACAAGAATGAACCTTTGACTTTTAAGCCAAAGTGGCAGAGAATCCCTGAAAGTGCAATGAAATTCCATGAAAACTGAGCAAACTCCATCTGCTGATGAAGATCATCTGATAAGGTTGAAAGCTCCAATAAAGTTGCTAAATGGTCCTTGAGTTGGATTTGTTTTCCAAGGTCAAGTATTAACTTTGAATCCCCACCTTCAAGCCAACACGGATGAGAAGTTCCTGAAGTGCTCAGAAGAAATGAAAATGCGAAGATCTACAATTCCCTGACAGCGGAGCAAACTCCTACTGCTAATGAAGACCATGTGATAGGATTGAAAGCTCCAGAACTGCTGCTAAATTGACCTTGAGGCGATATTGTTTGGTAAACTAAATATATTTTGCTTACGATAATTTAAACTTGGTGCTCGTTGCGGGACTAATTGCCTCGGATAGGAGATATCTTTTGCAGACAGTGTTCCTTCAATATATTCTTTAAAATTGTGTCTTTGAGGGAATTTGTCTCATTACTTGAAACACTTTGATGTGTAAAACATGTTTAAAGGCACTTCATTTCCATTAACGTGAGCATGCAGGTTGTGGCTGTGGCAGTGCATTCACAGTGCATTTTTTTCAAGGCACATTAAATTACATTAAATTCAATCGTGGAGGATTATGTCATCTTACAGCGAGACCTCGCTCTGCCTACCTGTGACACGGAGCACCTGCAGGCTCACGAGCGGTTTGAGGGACGAGGCTCCCAGGGTGCGGAGGTGATTCTTGCTGAGGTCCAGCAGGGCCAGAGATGACAAGCCCGACAGAGCTTGCTCTGCCAGCAGCTCTATGCTGTTCTCCTGCAGGTGGAGTTCCTGCAGACGCTGCAGATAGCAAAAAGACGTAAAGCAGAGGAAAGGAGGAGGAAAAGAAATGTCAAAGACAGGATGAGTCAAATTCCTCCTGACTCAGGCTGTACAGTGTTCCTGTTTGGAAGGGATTAGTCCCACATGTTGTTGTGAATTGGATTTACAGTCGCACACGTCATTCTATATAATCCATAAAAATACATCCCATATTGGAAATGCTTTAGCTTTGCTGGCAAAAGCTAAGTTTTTTTCACTTCACTAAAAAGGATTGGGGTTAAGGTTTTTTGAAAGATTAAGACAAAATGAGCATTAAATATTGCTGTCAAGCCATCAATTTTATCCATCTATTCACCGCTTGACAAATGCGGGCAGAATTTTGCAGTGCTGTGTTATACAATCACTCTTACTAGCGTGTGTGTGTGTGTGTGTGTGTATTCTTGAATTGGGTGCTTGACAGTGGTTGTTTGCATTTAAAATAAGTTGTAAATCTAGTTCGTCAAGTAAATTGTAGCACACCCTAGTTAACTTTAATCAAACAAAACATAATTTCTCAACAACAAAATTGAAAACCACTAGCCACCGTGGCTGGTGAGCAAAAAAGCTAATGTCAAGACCTGCATCCATTCATTCCTTTAACTCAGCTCTCCAACCTGCAGTCCCCTGAAGGTGTGGTCCTGCACTCGAGTGATCTGGTTCCCGGCGAGGTACAGGATCCGGAGGTGCTCCAGACCCCGAAACATGTCCGCGGTGACCAGGTGGATGAGGTTGCCATTGAGGGCTAGCTCCAGCAGCTGCCCCTGGCTGAGAAACGCCCCGGGCTCCAGGGCTGAGATGCTGTTATTCTGAAGGTAGAGGTAATGGAGGCTGCCAAGGCGAGTCAAGTCCAGATGACGGATCTGCACTACAGCGTTGTCCTGGAGGAAGATGGTCTGTAGTGGAGAGACAAATCAAATTAGCAAAGTGATCGCAAATTGATTACATCAGAGACACAGAGGAGGGGATGTGATGTTTAAATTGCCGGTTTTATTTTGTACAAGGAGGAGAGCGTGGCGTGTTGCCGTGCTGTGCTCACTGAGTAGAAAAATGTATTAACCATGAGGAGAGATTGCATTAACAACGGGGCCACCGTTAGAGCATTCCGCACTCACCGGGCTGTGCAGAGCTTTGGAGATATGTTAATGTGGGCAATACAAACAATGTGGAATGAGCCAGTTCAGGATGGTGATAATAAGAACTGTGACGATGAGGGTCGTGCTGCACTTTTCCTCTTATTTTGCAGTTGAGTTATTTTTGCCAAATGCTGCAGAAATCACAGATCTTGTTAGCTAACGAAAACCGTTTGAGTGACTGGCGCTTCACGGGGGGGTGCGCTTGACCTCCCCATGCATGGCTGTCGGCTTGACTGCTAAATGCGCTTGCATTGGTGGTGCTTTCGAAGAAGCAAGCACGGGCCATGAGGTGAAGTATGATCGACGAGACGGACCCGCTGATTGAGGTTAATGGAACAATTAATGCGGAACATGCCTTCATTAATATTCATGAGCTTCAGTAATGTTGGGGGGGGGGGGGGGCATGAACACAAGAGGAAAAGACGTTGTAATGTTAAACATCTTCTCAACAGATGATCAGAGGGTGTGCGAGAGTCACTTTCTGAGCAAGAATGAATAATTACACAGCCAACTCCTCCCTCGGGCTTACATCAAAGAGGGTCACAGCGAATTGATTAACCACAATCATTGCAGGGTAATAAGAATGGATGAGAGACAGGAAGTCAGCTGGTACAAAAAACGCTGATGCTGGGAGGGGGCGAAGGTCGATAGCAATGCACAGCTAGCGCCCCCGGACTTGTTGCCGATTGTGCCGACTGACCTCGGTAACAGAAGGGACGCCCTGCGGGATTTCTTTGACCCCAAGAGATCCGCACTCCACTGTGAGGCTGTAGCAGCGGCAGTCGGAGGGGCATCCCGCAGACGGTCGAGGGATGAGGGCCGCGAAGACTAGGACGAGCCTGGAGAGCCGCAAGAGGACCATGGCGGTTCTTTAACAGTGGACCTTCAGACCCCAAAACCTGGGAAGAGAAAGCGAGAGAGGGGAGAGACGAATGTATTAGCATCAATCGCTCTGCTGAAGTTACAACAACAAAACCGTTTTCTTTTCTTTTTTCACGGTAATATATTTCATCCTCTTCATCCGCTGCAGATACGTTGTATATGCAGATGGATATGAAATGACAAGGGAGGATCGATTTAAATAGTAAAAAAACAAAAACTGGAACACAAGAGTATTATCCGGGCCTGCTTTTCATTCAACTGTCTATTCAGTGGAATTGCAGCAGCTTCTATTATGAGCTTCAATTAATTAAAGATGTGATAAAAAAGATGCGCAGGTTGCCTCAAGGACCTCTCTGTTGTCTTGTTAATGTGTGTACAAACCGGCCCCTTCTATTTCTGTCGCTTTCTTTGTCTTACAAAGACAATGTGCAGTAAAGAGACGGAGGCTCCGTTTTGACCCCCCCCCCCCCCCAATCTCAGAAAGCACATTTACTTTCTCAAAAGCAAACCCCAAGTGGCAACCAGCTCTAATCATCTGATCAAAAAACACAAGCGTTGGCTGTTTGCTGCACCTTATGGCAATATCTTCCTTTGATACGGAACCCATCACTGAGCAACACCGCACACTTTTTTTTTTGTCTTTTTTTAATTTATTTTTTAATATTTCTATAGGCTACAGCCTGGAAGGGATTTTTATTGTTACGCTTCACAGTTCACGGCAGTCAGCCAATATCATGCAGCCCCGCAGCGTTCACAATAGTTCATTGGCAGCAGATTGCATCAAGATACTGCAGGGTCGGATGGAGATAAAAATACATGTTGAAATGTCACACTGAGCCCCGTCATTCTGCTCCGGTGACAGCAGGTAGATTCATTCGCTCAGTCGCCCGCCTCGTTCTGGAGAATCTTCATCCAGTGGAGAAGCAGACGACTCATTGATCTAAAGTCTCACGTTGTTATAAAACATTCATGTGCACCCCGGTAGTGTTTCCATAAACCCGTCTGACAAAAAAAATCTAGTTTGCTTAAGATTGCAGAGTCACCCAGACAGATAATTGATAGCATTTACATCTTGCTCGGAATGATTTTGGAGAACGTCTAGTTTATTAATTATTAGAATGCACACAGATCTCATTACAGATGAGTGATGAAAGGGCCCTGTGCCTGAAATACACTGTGACTGATAAATATTCAGCTTGTAGGCTGTTTGAACTGCTCCGTCAGATTGATATCAAACGTGTCTCATTTGCGGTGTTCTAATCCCGAACCAGTAATTTACTGCCTAAGTGCAAAAGAACCAGGCTCACTACAGTGGCTGACAAGTCATCCTTGGTGCCGCCTCACTGCATTATTAAGCAAACGAGCAAAGAACTGGATTTAAATATTGCATGTTTGAGCGCATTTACGAGGATAGCCAGCCAGTTTAATACAATGTGACCTACATAAACTGTTCAATCTTCTTCTCTCAGCAAAAAGAAAAAACTCACACTTATTAACAAAAGCATGCAATTTCGTCTCCGGAGCTCTCCAAACAAGCGTGGAGAGAAATGATGTACTTCTATTGTAGGGAGGAGAAAGGCCAAAAAATTGAATTTTGAATCAGGCCTTGATCTGTCATTGAGCTTTTGTTACTTCTCACAGTGGGATGATTTCTAAATAGCTTTGACTCACTTGAAAAGTGTCAGAAGGGAAGCAAAGAGGAAGACACCCTGCCCTCGGCTAAGAATACACACGGAACAGGATGTGCAGTCTGATATGTGTTGTTCGAATATGAGCCCGAGATCAATGCAAATGAAGCCCTGCCAGGTGGAGAAAGCAGCTTGTGCACGTCTCCGCTCATTTCAGTGTTGCTCTGTCTTTGAAAAGCCTGAGCGGCAATTGGGCCACGCATCCAGTGTTAGGACGAGGCTGATGAGACGTATAGAGACAAGAATCAATGGAGTCATCAGGGTCTGCAAACAGGAAGGAGGCGAGGACGAAAATAAAACATCCGGGGAAGAGGGATTCTTTGAATAATGCTGCTGACTGCAACTTGTCTCCCAGTGTATGCTCGACTATTTCATATTCAGTCTCGAACTCTCATCTTTTGTCATGCTGATGTGGGATTTCAGTGGGAAGAGGTCAATTTGTTCATTTCGGTCTCGGTAATCCTCTGCGGAACACGCGTAATCTGCACAATCAGATGCTCGTTAGCTAAGCCGCTCTCGGCACTGTCGACGTTTTCATAGAGGGGGCTGCTTTGTTCGGCGTTAAAAAAATGAGGTCAGCAAAATATCCCAATTGACTGTGTAAAGATGTGCAAATAGGATGATTAGAGCGTAATGTTGTATGCATAGATCTGACTGGCTTGCAGGACCTGCCAGGGCAGATGCCAGTCAACAAATGGCAAAAAAAAAAAAAAAAGACATCTAATAAAATGCACGTCACACAAACCCTGCTCGGCATTGTGGTATCAGCGTTTACCTCCAAACATGCAACCACCCACTGTGGCTCTGCAAACATTATTTTGCTCTAGACTCCGAAGCAACTTGTTTGTTTGTCTCGGGCATTTCTGAAATGACAATTGTCTCTTTCTTCTTGACACAGCGCTTTGTTTTCACGCTGCCAAACAAATCATTCCTCTTCGGAACAATCACGGGTCTGGCTGAGCCGAACATTGGCAGCACAACAAGATTCACCGCATAGCTGCTGCTCTGATTTTCTCTTTTAATTCTTTCTCCCAAGGAGGCTGGGTGTTGATGTGTCGGAGGTGCAGCAGCCAGTCAGAGTGCTGGAGGGCAGAAGCAAAGTTCACCTCCCCGCGCTGCCACCGATGCAGGTCGGCCTCATCCCGTTGTTATGGTAACTTGTGATGAGGGAAGGTTTGCTCGCGGGGGCCCAGCTCCTGTGAGCTGGTGTTAGGCAAACAACTCCACAAAAATAGAAGCTGTCATCTCCCGGGGTAAATTGCTCACAGGAACTTGAGCTATGAGATGACCCGGAGCTAAATTGTAAATTCTCTTTTTCTACCACGTGAACTTTTTTCCTCTCCTTTCCCCTCTCTCCTTCCCCTCGTGGTGTCTCTGAAAAAGCCTCCACCATTTTTCCCCACTCTGCCGCCTCTGACCTCTTTCTCTTTCTCATCTCTTGTCCTTCTGCGCTGACTGACAGGTGCTAAATCATTTGTCTCAGAGCATCCTTTTGTCCACAAATAGACCGAGGCCAAGGCACGTCGAGAACACTGTGGCACTAAACCAAGAGTAACACACTGACTTTGAGCGATAGTCTCCACCGTGCACGTGAAAACACGCGCTCACACGCTCATAAACATGCAAAGCACATCTACGAAGCATTGTACACTAGCCACCTACATTCAGGGACACACACATGCTCATGCACTCACGGTTCCTGCCCACGACCGGCAGCAGCCATCATCATTCACAGACACAGACCCAGGCTGATACAAACTGGCAGCCATATACGCACTCTCACAAACACTCGCTCATATTATTTGTGTCAGCGGTAAAGGAAGCTCTGCTCAGTTAATAAGCCTGCATTGATTTCTTTATTTTGCCACTACTGCTCTGTCCAGCTGGGCTCTGCAGCCATTGATTTTTTTACCACAAAAACAGATGTTGGCGGGGTGGGGGGGATTTGGGATTGCATTTGTGAATGTCTGTGTTGAAGAGAAACACAAAGTAAATGAGTGCATGTGTATTGCTTGATTGTGTGTGTGTGTGTGTGTGTGTGTGTGTGTGTGTGTGTGTGTGTGTGTGTGTGTGTGTGTGTGTGTGTGTGTGTGTGTGCGTGTGTGTGGGTGTGTGTGTGTGTGTGTGGTGTGTGTGTGTGCGTGTGCGTGTCTCACTGTCAGGCTACCTCAAGCAGAATCTCTGAGCAGCAGTAGCAGCAGCAGCAGCCACTTCTCCCAGCGGAGCCTAAAAACCCTCACTCCATGTCTCTGTGCGCGGACAAACTCGATAAATCTTTGCTTTTTAAGAGTTCACATGATAAACTGCTGTGAGAGTCTGCAATCTAGAGACTGTTGTTGGTGATGTAAGCTGGCCAGCAGGAAAAAAAAGCTCAAAGGTTATCGATGTAAACTGCGCAGAGGTTCAAAGCGACCCAGAAAAACAGATTTTGTCAGGGCCAATATGATGCTTTACAGGCAATAACTATGGTAACAGTCACACTTGTTACTCAATGCACCGTGAATAGCAGCGCTGTTACTCCGACCACAAGTGGAATCATTTAGAGCCAATAACTCATATTGTCTATCAAGCTTCAACACATTTTTGTGTTGGAACTCCTGCAGTCCAATTTGATTTGCGACTGATAATCGAGAAGTAAAAGCACAATAGCAACTTTATGACCGCATAATCAATATCCATTTTCCACACAAGATTAACTTCTATGCACTCACTGTCCGGGGGGGGTTATTGTAAAGTCACGTCATCATTGCTCAGAGCTTAACGAGAGACTGTAAACCTCTTTTAACCTTGTGATTTTCTTTTTTTTGTTATTCTGGGCTTTCTTCCCTCTAAAATCCAGTTCTTTCTCTGCATGACTAAACACAGACTCAACATGTTGAGAATCATTGGCAAACTAGTCTCTTGTTTAGGTATGAGAAAGTCAAATCAAGATATTTTTCTATGCATAATACTTCCGTTGTTCTGTCATACATTTTTTAACACAGCTTTTGCAACGCCCTCTGTTATATTAAACATTGTGAAGCGGTCCTGCTGTGGCAGTTTTAAGCACCGTCCTATTTAGCGTTGCGAAGTGGTCACAGTCTGAAACACGTGGTTGAATTAAAACAAAACTTCTTGGCTTTGTTTAGGAGAAGATCATGGTTTGGGTTAAAATAAGTACATAGGTTACATACATAACTATTTTTCAAGGATTTTTGAATGGATGCTAATTTTAAATATATATTTTAAAAATCGCACGTACCCCCTGGAGTGCCTTCACGGACCCCCGTTTGAGAACCACTGACTTAGAGCAACGACTCTGTCCAAAGGCACTCACTACCCCCTATATACTTTACATTACCTAGTAAGTTACGTATCCCACAATGCATCATGAAAAATAATGGAAAACAATGGTCACTAACCAAACTACCATCATGCATTGCGTTGCAGGAAAAATGTCAGACGGATGACAGTAGAAGGAGAAGCGCTAAAGAGACGCAATATACGAAAACAATATATTTAATGTGAGCAAATCAGTGCATCGCAACACAAACAGCCACAAAGTACTTTGCATTTATTGATTTGGGAAAATAAGCTTATTTCCTTCACATTCACAACGGCGGTGCATATACCGCTTTACTCCTTCCATCTTTTCCTTTCACAAAAGCCTTAGACACACAGTAGACGCTTCAGCACTGCTTACCAGGGCGAACCTAAATCCACTCAGAGAGTTTCGCTAACAGGCAACTCTACAAAAGAGCTCCCAATATGTATTCATCACAAAAATGCATGTTGGTATTTATCATGAATGTTCCACGAGGTTAAGTTCAGTGACTTGAATTAGTTGAGGGGACACCTAGCAGACAGCTAAATGCTGTGACGGCACCCACCTGTCATTCAGAGTGGCCACACCTTTTGTTATGAATCATTTTAAGCCATTATATCATTTAAACGGTGTATAAAATACTCCCGTACAGTTTTCCTTGGCACAGATATTAGCTATGGACATTTATCTGTAAAATAAAAAAGTGTAAAGATGTCAAGTCGTCAACTTTTAGGTGCATTTAATTACCTTTGGACAGAGCCTGTTTGCCCCCGTTTCCAGTCTTTATGCTAAGCTAAGCTAACCGGCTGCTGTCTCTAGCTTCACATTTACTGTACAGATATGAAAGCAGGATCGTTGGCAAGAAACCAAAATAAGCACATTTCCCAAAATGTCAAACTATCCCTTCAAAGTGATACTTGTGATTTATACAGTTTTTTTGAAAACCAATAAAAGTGAATGAGTCATCAACCATGGTCTGTGTTTGTGCGTCATTGTCACTCGTTGTATTCAGGCATTTAGTAAGCAATTTCCTGTCACCTTTTGAAAAATACTCTAGCGGTCAACATTTCCTGCCTTTCACATTTCAAATATATCTCAGTGTCAACATCACCTGTCTGACACTTGCTCCTGTGTTTTCTCACGATTTCTTGCGTCAAATGCCAATTTTCTGCAGTCTCTCTCTCTCTCTCTCTCTCTCTCTCTCTCTCTCTCTCTCTCTCTCTCTCTCTCTCTGTCTCTCTCTGTCTCTCTCTGTCTCTCTCGCACGTGCACACTGTCCATTCTAATTGTCCTGGTCGGTTGATGCAATCGAACAGAGCAATTTCACTCTCAGTAGCTTCATCTGTCACACTTTAATTTACAAGTCAGCGGATTATGCCAGAGCGGAATAAACGGTTTGATTTCTACATTTCTAAAGAATGATGATTCTCATTAACCTGTTTTTGTGCCCACTTCTGTTCGCCCACTCTTCTATGTGAGTGTGCAGTAATGAAAGGAAGGGAAAGTGGACACAAACACTCGCCAATCAGATTGGACTGTTGCTCAGTGGTTTCACATTGTGATGGATGGATGAGATCAGACAGGTTGGAAGATGGATGAAGGGGAGTCACATCGTCCTCTACTGAGAAGCAGAACAATCCCTTCCATTTCAATCCTATACCCCATTTTGATAGAAGTGTTTGCATTCATGATTTTTTTGGCTTTCTTTTAAGCCGTTGCATTATTGTTTTTCCCCCTTCAATGTTCCAGATGGGTGAATCTGATTATAAATATTACTCATTTTTATGGCAGTTGAGTCGCAGGTATTACTCAAGCAGCAATAAAACCGGGCGCACAGTCGGTTTGTCCAAAATTGAATGAATGCTTTGCAACGCTTCGATAACAATTGCTTATCATCCCGCTTTATTGAATTTCAGTAATATTGCCTGTGCAGTAGTGTTTGCAGAGGGAGTGATTGAATCCTTATAAATTGTGTTTCTTTGTTGCAGTGAAAGTGACAGCATCCGCTGACTGCGAGTGATGGACGTCCGACGTATGTCAAATAATACTCTGGCATGTAGCCTATATTGTGTTTATCTGTGACGTCTCGCATATAGAGGGGAAATAATGAAACTGTAAAAGTAATCAGTTTTTTTTTGCTCATGCATTTCGTATTTCAGCTGATCTTTGCCATCTGCCCGTGTCGTTCTCAACTCAGGCCAGAACTGGAGGTGCAATACAATTACAGCCAAGAGAGATTTCAGTTATCATTGTCTGGCAGACAGCAGCCAATGAAAAATGAAAGCTCTCTGCAGGCGTAAGAAGTCAACTTGTCTGTACAGATCTTTCCACATGAGACAGACACCCCACCCTCGGAGTTACACAAACGAGGTCCTATCTAGGGGCCCGCTGTTTGGCTCCACGCCGCTTCGTGTGCAGAATAGCAATTAAGCAGAGGGACGTGCATTAACACTCTGACATTAGGGAAGAAACCACTTAGAAGACAAAATCAGAAAACATGACGGTCTTACAGTACGGACAGATCTGTACCAGGAATCTGGTAGTGACCTAACACTATATTCTTCCTGGCGTCTCCCATAGTGCCCCTGTAATATTCCTGCCAGATTCCTAGAGGGTGTGTGCTGTGCTCAGCACTGATCTTATTATGCTTCATTTTGTCCCATCACAACAGTATCACTTTCATATTCCCATGTGATGTGAATACACAGTGGCTCTGCAGCGAAATTGCTCATACTTTGTCTCTAAATTGCATTCTAAGATCAAGACAGCTGTTTTATTGCTGTAGTACTGCGGCATGATGGGAGAAACAATAGCAAATCTTAACTAGCAGATCACTCTGCTGCTGTAAAACGTTTGATAGGAAATGTATTTTTTACCTTTTGAATTGTGTATTTAGAAGAGAAACAGCAAGACCAATTAACAAAAACACATCAGCATGCGTAGTAAGTTTGCATTATGGGATATAGTACCAGTTCATATGGTACACCTCTCCAAAACGGATGCAGCCTAAAACAACAGCCCTGCAATGAATCAGACAATCAAGATGGTTGTAATGTTCGTTTTTGTTTTTGTTTCAAGGTTTTTATTCAGCTTGATGCTGATGCTTGATTGTTGAATTGTATACTGTTACAAACATACAAAGAATACACTCAAGTGCCCAATTTATTCAGTACACCTGTGCAGTCTGATGCAATCGAATACTGTTCTGCCATGAAGTCTACTTTTCGGATGCTCGTTAATGCTCAGTTTATGTTGACGCTGTCATAAAGGTGGTAACCCAATTACATGTTTAGCATTGAAGTTTGTTGGTGTTTTACTGGACTACTCTGAATATAATTTATAATATAATATCAGAAGAGGTGTTTTAAATATTCTGCCCCCCCTCCTTTCTATGTAAATGTAAATTATACATAATTACAAAACATCTCTCAATATAGTCCATTACACCATCTTCTACTACAACCTCAATAATTAACATACGATAATTGGATTTACACATTTCCGATTATCTCTCGCAAAACTAAACATTATGAGCTTCATAATGATAGATGTTATTGCAGGGCTGTTGTATTGGACTGCATGAGATTGTAGACTATTAGCTAAAAGAAAGGAATAACAACATGAAGGGAGTTTACTGAGGATAGTCTGCAGCAGTGATCCTTAATTTAGGGTCTGTAGTTTCAGCTGTTGTTCTGTTGTTTTGCATTATACTGAGAGGTGTTTCTAATATTTTGTCCACCCCATTCATCACAAGGGTAGACTGAATTTTGGACCTATATCGAATATGTATGCAGTCTATTTAGGATATACTTTACTTTAACACATATTAACATGACATAATAAGGGAATCTGCTACTGGGGCAATTTGGGGTTTGGGTGCCTTCAGGGTTAAATAATGACGTTTCATCACACTTCTCAACATGACATAATCCTATAAGAAACACGTAAGAATTCAGATCTTTTGCTCCACTCTCATGCTATAATCTCCCAAAGTGCATTGTAGACAGTTCTATAATTCAATAGACAGAAACAAAAACCTATATCCCTTCATGAGATTAAACTGTATCAAACGCGAGCCTGTGATCCTAAATTATGTCTACGTAACTGAAAAAAACAACATTTTAAAAACCCTTCTGTGTTACTATCCCAAGCGCACACCGTCCCCATTTCCCAAACAGACAACTGCGACCTACCGTTTCCCCTGCGTGCGTGGACTTGATCTTGGGAGCAGTCTACCTACTTTGACAAAAAAAAGAAGAAAAAAGAAAAAAAAAAGAAAACAACAACAAGAAAAGATGAATCCCACTTCAAATCACTGCAGATAAAGCAGCCAGCGCATTGTTTGCCTCCCTCCGCTCGCTCCTGACTGGGCAGCGGTTTAGAGTCCGCACAGCCTGAGCCCGTCCATTGTAATTGGATGCTGAGAGCCGGAGGAAACCACTCGCATATCTGCCAACGCTGGACGTCAGCGCTGATGGTGGTCGATTTAGACTCTTTATCGCCCTCCTCTGATATTGTTGTGCGGCTTTGATACGTTTCCCCCCCCCCCCCTTTTTTGTCTTTCCTGCGCTCTCCCCCAACGCGTATGTTTCCAACAGTGACCCACTCCTCTAATTATCCCTGCTTGACTTGACTCCCTCCCCCTCTCTCTTTCTCTCGGTGCACGAGTAAGAGAGTAAGAGAGAGAGAGAGAGAGAGAGAGAGAGAGAGAGAGAGAGAGAGAGAGAGAGAGAGAGAGAGAGGGGGGGGGTGGGGGTGGGGTATTCTCGGTCATTCACTTTCAAAACAGAAATTGGGTGGCTGCCTGGCACCGATTGTTGCATTCAACTTTAAGTGTAATTTCCGGCGCTGTAGAAACCATGATAAAACAGCGACTCTCTGCTCTGCAGATAAGCAGAGGGATTTCAGCACCACGGACAGCGGCCCCGTCTTTTATTATGAAAGGTTTACGGGCGTGAAAATGTGATCCCCGCACGCGCTGCCGCTGACAGAGTGACGCCTGTCGTGATATTCCCTGCAGTGGCAGGCACAACACACAAGCGTGCAAAAGCGCGGCGGGACCGAGTTGAAAAAGTGCCATTTCTGTCTCGCCAAGGGCAAGTGATTTCAAGCCGAACCGCGCGGCCCTTCAATATCCTGCAAAACCATATTGCTCAGTCATAGCAGGCAGCGGCAGTTCATTACTGGCCGTGGGGGAGAGGATGAATATATGAGCAGAAGTTATTCTATTTTACAGCGATTTCAGGGACCCTGTTGCTGATTGTTCAGCTGCAGCATTTGTAAAATCGAAATGCTACCTTGAAACAGACTTTTAGGAACCCCATCCCTATATGTTGTCTAGAAATGTAGCTATATCAATTAGCTGTAAAAAGTTGTCAAAATCTGATGGTTAAACAGTTGAAAGAGTTATAAGAGAGTTTTCTACTGTGTAGTCCTTCCTGTATTTTAGCTACCTCTCTAAGCAGTAGGATGACCTTACCGTTTACCCATTAATGGTATTGATTTCAACTATTTATCTATTAGGCCTTTTAGCTATCTACTCCAACCATTTATCCACTACTTTAGCTATAGCTAATTCAACTATGTATCCTCTAATTTTAGCTTATTATATATTATTATTATTATTCCCTTCTCAGCAGCAGGACTAGCTCTCCAAGCTGCACGTGGCTAACTCCACCTGCAATTGGATCACAAGCTGGGAAAACATGTCTCAGCCTCCCGGAACATCAGCACTTGTTCCCCCCAAGGCTGCGTTCTTTCCCCTCTGTTCTTCTCCCTGTACACCAACAGCTGCACCTCCAGTCACCAGTCCGTCAAGCTCCTGAAGTTTGCGGATGACACCTGGTGGGGATGAGTCCGCCTACAGGTGGGAGATCGACCATCTGGTGACCTGGTGCAGTCTGAACAACTTAGAGCTCAACGCTCTAAAGACTGGAGATGGTTGTAGATTTCCACAAGAACGCAGCCCCACCTGCCCCTATCACTCTGTGTGACTCCCTTGTGAACGCGGTGGAGTCCTTCCGCTTCCTGGGCTCCACCATAACCCAGGACAGCAAGTGGGAGCTGAACATCAGCCCCATCACCAAGAAGGCTCAGCAGACGATGTACTTCCTGAGGCAGCTGAAGAAGTTCTCGTATCATTCGCTCCGCTGAGAGGGTGATTGGCTGCAATCTGCCGTCCCTCTCTTGTTCGCCTCCAGGACCCTGAAGCGGGGAAGAAAGATTGTAGCCAACCCCTGTCACCCTGGACATAAACTGTTCAAGTCCCTTCCCTCAGGCAGGAGGCTCCGGTCCATCAGGACTAACTCACGCCACAAAAACAGTTTCTTCCCTTCTGCAGTTGGGTTCATCAATAAAGACTAGGACCCCCACTGACTCAGACACTTACATCTTACTGTTACACACTCTTGCACATCTGATTCTGATTATCTGTAAAAATAAAAAGTAGGCTAAACTGAGGGATAAATAGTTGAAAGAGTTAGCTAAAAGACAGAGTTTTCAACTTTGTAGTCCTTCCTGTATTTTAGCTACTTGCTAACTCTAAGCAGTAGGCCAACCTTACTGTTTACCCATTAACGGTGTCGATTTCAACTATTTTTCCATTAGGCCATTTAGCTATCTACTCCGACTATTTATCCATCACTTTAGCCATTTATCCATATCTTATGATAGCTATTTCAATTATTTATCCTCTTATTTTAGCTATATTATTAGCTGTAAAAAGTAGGCTAAAACTGAAGAAAAATAGTTGAAAGAGTTAGCTAAAAGACAGCTTTCAACTGTGTAGGACTACCTGTATTTTAGCTAACTGCTAACAGTAGGCTAACCTTACTGTTTACCCGTTATGGTATCGTTTTTTTATTTAGCCATTTTAGCCTTTTAGCTTTCTACCACAACCATTTATCCATCACTTTAGCCATTTGTCGTTACGCGCACACGCCTCTGCGCGTGCGTGGCCCCTCTGATGATGACTTGATCACAGACTAATCTCACTCATAGTGCTTAAAACCGCGCTGACCCACATTTAGCATCACTTGATTAACGCCTGTGTGTGTGTGCCGATGCGCAGCTGTGTGTGTGACGCTTCCCATGCCTGAGCAGGTACATTAGTTTGTGTCTAATTGCGTGTCTTTGTGATGCTGAGAGCGCTGCAGTGTGGTGTGTGTGTGTGTGTGTGTGGATTTTAATGATCTCCTCCTACCCCCTCTGGGCCAGCATGAGCCTATTTCGACCCACATCAGGATAATTAACATCACACTCAAATGCCTGTAAGAGCAGAGGGCTCCTTTCACCATCTTTCGTCTCAATCCTGCTGTTCTTAATTCTCCCTTTGTGGCTCACAGGAATAGCACCCAATGTTGAAATACAACCTGTGGGCTATTTGTATGCATGCAAAGT
This sequence comes from Anarhichas minor, assembly GCF_050575085.1. Taxonomy (NCBI): domain Eukaryota; kingdom Metazoa; phylum Chordata; class Actinopteri; order Perciformes; family Anarhichadidae; genus Anarhichas; species Anarhichas minor. The sequence goes on from NW_027466470.1 coordinate 18,644,514, forward strand.
CCCATCCAGTTTATTTGCACATAAATTGGTCCATAAACTTAACTAACAAGTTGTGTTTTCCAGCCATGAAAAACAAAAACACCTCATTAAACAGCCCTAGAGTTAGACACTTGCCAGTTTGAATCCCCAGATCTGCAGGGAAATCTGCACCACACAGTCCAACTGTCTACGTGCACTTGAACAAGTCACAGTTCCATTAGCGCTGCTCTGTGGCCAACCTTAGAAGACTGGGGCTCTCTGGGCTGTATCCAGGTGTGTGTGTGTGTGTGTGTGTGTGTGTGTGTGTGTGTGTGTGTGTGTGTGTGTGTGTGTGTTTGAGTAAAAAAACAAAACTTGCAACTTCTCCCATGGGGATTGGCTGTAATTAGGAATGTTCTCTTTCTCGACTTGCCTTGTAAATGAAAACACCTCTATATCAAAGAGGTAACACATTGGATGCAGCCCTGCTATGGAGGATTTGTCCACCTCCAACATTAAAATGATGAAATACTCCAATCAGTCATAAGTCATTTATAAGCCTTTAGTTCACCTGTAGTTCACACTACAAATGGGCCACATTCAATGACTAGGGGAGACCTTTAGAAGAGGTTTAAAAATATCAAGTTGTATTATGGCAGATATATAGCTGGATTGTTGAAGTGATGAAGTAAGTTTATGCTGTTATGTGTTGTCTTTCATTAATTACTGTGAAGTTAGCCAGGTTTCGTAACTGTTTACATTTTGTCTGGTAATTTAAGGGTCTACCAAAAGCTTTGCACTCGACAATGATACATTTAATCTACAAATGAAATGTCAGCACATTTATATGTGATGAATAGTGTACACTTCAAATAAGGGGGATGCAGAAACGTTTTTTGGGATTCAGTAATGCATTTTTAGACTTTGTTTGTGCTGAATAGTTTACACTTTAGATTAAAGGCTGCAAAAACCTCAAATGTGTTCCTTAGTGTCTTCCTTAGTGTCTTACTGTCTTCCTTAGTCATTACATATGGCCCATTTGTACAAACATGTAAAAATGTTTTGTTGAGGATCTGTTCATTGTTAACAAGCTTATAATGAGCTGTGACTGATTGTAAGTGTTATCCGATAGATCTTGGTTTCCATGCGGTTCCTTTATTTACCAGGTAGATCAAGTATACAAGAATACATTTTTCTTGAATAACAGCATGTGGAAGAAACTTGAATCAAGACACAAAGTGACACAGGCTCCTTGTCATTGTAAGGAATATAATTGTGACTGAATCATCCATCTCTCCGTGACAAAAAAAATTCACTGGTTTGAGCTTTTTTCAAACTGACAGGCGAAGATAAACTTTGATGACTTGATTCCCAGACAGACGGAGATGAAGCGATATAGACTAAATCAAAGTACCAACCGGGCACTATAATTTCCATTTACATACTTTATGGAGCAATATGAACACAATTTCCATACAAATGTGGAAGAAAAAAAACACGGTGAGGAAATCGTCTTTTTTGTTTGCGATGTGGTCGACACAGGTAAGAATCAATAACATGCACAGATAGATGCTGGGGAGATAACAGTGATTTAAAGCGGACCTACACACACACACACACACACACGTACTGTATGTACTGTATCACCCAATGAAAAGCATGCAGGACATGAAAGCTTTACAAATGGCCGCCAAAACAACAGCTGTAATGCGACAGGCACACATTTGTTCCACTAATCACTGAGGGGATTGTCAAATAGAGTCAAATGGAGGCTAAGAGAGTCTTATGTTATTAGGCCCTGCTACTGTGACTTCACAACAGACACACACACACACACACACACACACACACACACACTGTGGATGAGTCTGATGTCCATCATCCCTTGCCTTGGCCCTCACACGTTGACAGCTGTCAGTGATTTTGACATGCCAGATCACAGAATAAAGGGATTACACTGATCTGTGGAGAGAAGGCACGTTCCCGGCACATATTTCCGAGGGTGTTCACATCAAGTAAACAACGGTGGGTTACACAACAACACTCGCAGATTAGGTTTATTCAGATGACAAATGTTTATTCAGATGACAAATGTAATAGCAGCATGTGGTTAGCAAAGAGTTGCTTATTTACACCACCAGCATATAACAATATCATCCATTCTAAAGCGAGTATCATAATTACTAGAGCTGGGTGTCGATACTGGATACCTTTCAGGCATCAAACAAAATAACCAAGTACCGAGCAGTACCGAAACTTCTCAGGTCAAACAACACCTGATCCATTTTGAGCCCAGACCTAGAAAAGAATTACTAATTGTATGGTTTTGCTCGCAGCCAATCACTGCCAGCGTTCTTTAGTTTGAAGACCCTTTATGTTAATCAAAGATCACGGTTATACCAAATGAATTAGGTTAAGGTATATTCATGGATAAGCTACTAAAAACCCTTGCTTATAGCATTTATGGTATAGTTAGGGCTAAGGACTACAAACAGCTCGTTCAAGGGGAGAGTATGGATTAAATTGGGCAACTAAAACATAATTTGTCATAGTTAGGTAAAGATCATGGTTACGGGCGATTAAAAAAAACTGCAGGTATGTAATGGGACACGAACAATGTTGGGCAGCATTACTCGTTAGTATTACGGTTATTTAACAAGTAACGTAACTAGTTATTTTGATACCAAGTAAAGTAATATTATTACTTGTTAAAGCAGTAATAAGTAACTTATTACCTTCACTGAGTAAGTTGCCCATTAATGGACACGATCTTCAGTCGTCTGCATGAAACTTTCTTCTACATGTTGCTTCCAAGTGGCAACCTTGTGGTCTTGAAAGGGAAGCCAATGAGGAAGTGCCTTAAAGCTGCATTCTTCTTAATATCCATCAGGGATCAATTGAAGTTTGATGGTAGAAGTCTATGAGAAAATGACTCTACTTCTCTCTTGATTTATTACCTCAGTAAACATTGTAAACATGAGTTTATGGTCTCAATCTCTAGTTTCAAGTCTTCTTCAATACAGCATGATGTTCATTTAGTAAATTATGGTCCATTTAGAGTCAAATAGACCATAAAGCAGGGTGTGCTTTGGGGCGGGACTACCTTGTGATTGACAGGTTGCTGCCACAGAGTTGTCCGGTCTGGGATTTGTCTGTATTTCCGTCTTACAACTTTAACCCTTTCACGGTGTGTTTTCATTTAATTGTAACATTATGGTCGCCTAACAATGTCTTATTCAGCGTACTTAGCAGCACCCTGTGTCACTTCTGGTTCCAAAAAACACAAGATGGCGACGTCGTAAATGCCAAACTCAAGGCTTCAAAACATAGTCCACCAACCGATTGGTGACGTCAAGGTGACTTCATCCACTTCTTATCCACCACCCCGACCGCCACACCCCTTATCTGGCTTCTTACAGGGCACACTACTTCCCGCATTGGCTCTAAACGTAGGCATTGGACATAAATCATGAGGTGCAGAATTGTTCAATATGGACGTAATTTTAAGGATACTGGGCTTGTGAGTTATCAAGTCATCTTTGCGTCTCTACAGCTTTAAAGATGATTTTAGCATCTTTCAGCTCATTGTTTTGGTTTTCTGACCTGCAACTCTGCAACTCTGCTCTCTGCGCTCATGAACCAGGAAAAGTAGGTGGCTAGCTGATGAACAAAGTATAGCATTTAGCAGCACCTGGCTCCAAATGAATGTTGCTTTGTGGATATGTAAACTGGGGATTCTTTGACAACATGTTAGCTAAATATAAACTTCATAAGGTAATAATATGTCCAGTGTTGTGTTTCAAACTAAATTCCATTCATTTAATTTGCATTGGGTTGATAGCAGAAACCTCGGGTTTTAATATTTCTAAAAACCAGAAGATATTTATTTTTGAGGTGGAGAAGTGATTCATTAAAAAGGTGCTTGTGCTTTGATTTCTCTAACTGGACACACAAACATAAATAAATAGTGCAGGCACAGGCACATCTAAACAGATAACAAGGTGCCAACAATCAGGGCTGAGGTGTCTCCCTCCTACTGGATATCCCCGGATGCCTTTTCATCTGTGATTTCTTGGGAACTCCATTACTATTGCAGACGGGCATCGTGCTTCTGCACCACAATCAATACTCTTCCATTAAGGTGATGAACGGTCCATTTCCCAAACCCTCTGCAGTCAAGACAAATTCTCGGGACCCACTGATCCAAATCAGTCAGTGTGGGCATGACAGCACTACACCCAGGCAATGTGAAGGGTAAAAGAGAGTTGCTGAGTGAGGAAGTCTGGGCTAACTCCTCCATCCTCACTGGAGGACATCCCCTGTGTAATGCATGCTGTCATTTACCTTAACAGCATTCAACTAACACAGAGACATTCATTTCTCAAATGTAGAGCGAGGCATACATTTTATATGTCAACTCTCTGATCTTGTCTTGTTTGAATTGATAAATCTGGCAAAATGAACATTATTTTGGTTTAAAAGAAATAGTTGCCCCGTTCTGGCATCAAGGTGTCATGACAACTGTCTTGGCACCTTTGGAAGTTAAAAAGCAAGTTAAGTGCCGAGAGAATATCCGTCCCCCACAGAATTCTCAGTTAACATTAGCGTCATTGTTTACCAGCCGACAAAAACACACGCTGTGCTTTGATTTATAAAACAAATGCAGAGCCAGCCTTCAGGAAACAGAAAGTAGTTTACTCGATAGACATGTTGCAAAAACCTTGGCAAAGGCAGCACCATCTTAATTTAATAAAGGCAGAGTTGTTAGCTTGCTCCAGAAACAATTTCCCTTCAATTTAACAGCTGACATCTTCTACTATTCTTTGGTAATCTGAAGAGAAATGCAGCGGGGCAAAGCAATTACTGGGTGACTGACAGGCTCGCAGCCGAACATTTAGCTAAGCCAACAAAGCAAATTCTGCATAATGTTGAAACAAAGTTCACATTTTTCCTGTGTGAGTGTGGAGGAGTAATGGTATTGACTGCTAAAAAGAGCCACACTGCATCAATGAATGTCCACAACTTCAGCTGTTTTCACCAATTACAAATTCATGTGGGCCCGGCTGCAACATGACACCGCTTAAACACAAAATAATACTTTAAAAAAAGGTAAATGACGATCTCATGTGTCATTAAAGTTGTGTGAATTTTCAATCTCAAAGCCAATTGATTAGCCGGTGTCTGATGAAATGACTCATATCCTTGGTAATCTCGGATTGGATTTGGTGACTACTAATTTGTGAGAGAAAGTCTCCATCACAAACTGGGGACATGGAGTCTGACACTGGGTTTTCCATGCAGGGGAGGGTTTAACGTTCACCATGTTCACCATCTTAGTTTAGTCTGTTAGCATGCTTGCTAATAAGCAAACACAAAGCATAGTTGAAGCTAACGGTAATCTCAATTGTGTATCGTGTCAAAAGTGGTTGAGTCATAAGAATTCATCATCAAGACACAGTGAATGTTTGGGCAACATTTCACGGGAATCCATCCAAGTCTTTCTGCGATACTTCCAGCTGGAAGAATTATGGTATAAAACAGGGAAAAGTAGCAAATCCTCACATAGAAGAAGCTGAAACTAGAGAGTGTTGGGCCCTTTTGTTTGAGAAATGACTTTTAATCAATTAATTATCTGTCAATCAACTAATCGTTTCAGCACTATAAATATTCTTTTTTTTTTACAGTCAATCTGACTCTGGTTCTAAAATAACTTAATGGAAGTGGAATACTACATTGTCGGAGTATACTCATCCTTACGATAACTCCTTCAAGCTCTGCCATAAAATACTGTGTCCAAATCACTTATTACTACTTTGCATTTTGCAAGACCTCATGGAACAAATTGTATACTCAACTCATCAATCTCTGGCTGACGTCAGACGATCTGAATAACAATTAAAGCCGCTCTCTCCGACGTTATTAATGAAAGCATAATGATGTGGTGTCACTCCGCAGATATGTCGTATATCATAGCCGAGAAAAGCAACAGCCTGCCCTGAGTGGTGGCTGTATTTCGGTTCTGGTAAGGAGGAATGGGTTCACAACTGGAGTCACCCTTCAAACACAATGCAACAATGGTCCCCCAAGCAGGAAAATTGCTTTCTGTCAGAGAAAAAAAGCTGACTGAGTCCAGGAAATGTCCTTCAACCACCCCTGACACACAGGCTGTAACACTCCACGCAGTGTTGCTCTGAGGACATCATGGACGGCACACAAGGATTATAATCAACAGTGACGACTTCAATGACTGCCCTCTGTCTGCTACTGTTTGGATCAGTACTCATAATTCCACTCTGCTCTTCTATTCTAAAGTGGAGTCCTGTTTCCCATATTTCTCAAACAGCTTATGTGATTATGTAACAGAGCAGACTTATGTATCTGGAAGAACAGCAAGCCAGCAATGACAATAACAAGTGTTGTGTTGACACTTAACAAGCCATTGACATATAGCTGTGTTTATTATGTAGCTTAATCCTGTAACCTGCCGGCACCCATGATGGATGTTATGGCTCAGTGATAAAATGGCTTGGCTGTGTGTGTGTGTGTGTGTGTGTGTGTGTGTGTGTGTGTGTGTGTGTGTGGATATACTGTATATATATTTAGTATATAGTCACAACCAATTCAATTCAAAATGCTTTATTGTAACAAAAACAATATTGCCAAAGTGTCAAGTAAAATGAGATTAAAAAGAGAAAGGGGTGATTTAGTAGCTCACCTGGTAGAGCGGGTGCCCAGGTATCAAGGCTGAGGCCTTACAGCAACTGCCGAGGGTTCGAATTCTGACCTACGGATCTTTGATGAATCTCGTCCCCTCTCTCTTTAACTTTTTTTAAAAAGGAAGGTACAAATCAGAAAATCAAGAAAATACCAGAAAACAATAAAAAGTTGGGGTGTGCATGTGTTTATGTGTGTTTTGTGTCAACAAAAAGTTGTGTGTGTGTGTGTGACCCTCCGTCACACAGCGAGAACAAGTATCTGTCGTTCTAAGAGCAAGGGATTATTCAAATTGATCAATTAATAAAATGATTTACAGAATTATTATAACAAAACTATACATAGCAGCATATACAGTATGTAAACAGGTTATAATACCAACATGTAATCAATAAATTACTAACCAAAACATGTATATCAATCAGGTTTAAATAAACCAGATAAATTACGGGCCTATCAATCAATCACTCTGTAAGACTCGTCTATCACCGCCCTCAGGTTTATGTTCCTCCTGGACCTTCACTTCGGTGAATGGTATCTTAAAAAGTAACTCAAGCCACTAAGTGACAGCTTTCCTTATTGTAAAAAATGATTCATTGGCTTCAGAAGGCTATTATAACTAAACCATCGTGTCTTTGCTTTGTTGAATGTGGTCTGGTGTATTTTTTTTAAAGTCTCTTACTCTTACAGGCAATTAGAAAACAATTACAGTGCCCTCCTTCGTTCAATGAGATAGTAAATATCAAAAGTGATAAAACACTTAAATCTAGCTAAACATTTGGTTGCTTTGCCATGTTTGAGGCTTAAGATACTCTTCATGCCAGTATTGCCTTGTTACTGTGCCATGCTGCAGCTGTGCCTTCATGAAGACTAGTTTTTCAGATTTGCAGCCATGCTGCCCTCTTCTGACTTCACATCGTAATGTGGTCCTTCCATTGGTGCTTACACTGCTTTCATCAGTTGCCAGGACTATACAGCCAGAGTCAGTACTGTTTTTTTTTAGAATTGCTTGACTTAGTAAGATTACAGTTTCGCATTATCTTGTATTGAATCTTTGACCGTTTGGTGAGAATTTAAAACATTCTGAAAACAAAACCGTTTCATTATTTTGTGGTAGATATATGTGCTGCTGGGGTGTGGGGAAAAAACAGGACATTTGTTTAGCTGCTTTCTGAAAAGTCAAATAAGGTTATTGTACAAAAAAAATACATCACATTAAATCATAAAAATGACTGTGGCCTGCTCTATACCTTGCTGAATTGAACCTGCAGTATTGCAGGTTTTTGATCAGTTATGCATGGATGAGTTCTTTTTTTGGATATTTTGTTTCATTGTATTGTTGTTTGTTGGAAATTCTTCACATAAAACTCTTCTTTGTTCTGTGTGGGTCACCCGGGCATTAAACTGTTGATCGTGTGGTCGAAATACGGTTTCAGTAACATTTCCACACTGACAAAAATACTAAAGATTTATGTGGCATGAAAACCATGCAGATATCGATCATTGGCACACATGACTGATTATCAGTGGCAGCAGTTTATGGATGTTGATAACCTATTAGTATTAGTCTAATCCTGGAGAATAGGCCTGCCATAATTCTGCACAAAAAAATCGCTCATGGATTTTTCATTCAAGTTTCCCAGTCCCAATACAACCAGTCCCAGTTTCTCTGTCCCACTCAAAGGTCCCACTGCACTCCTCGACATTTTAAAACATTTAAGCATTTTAGCATTTAGCCTAGCATATTAGCTAAAACAGCGTGCACCTTCAAGTTGTGGAAGTTAAGTGCCCTGCTCCCGGACTGGACTCTGTTTGACCCCACCTCTGTGCGACTGCAGCTGGCACACAAGTTGACTGTGTCTGTGGAGGGGAGGTCTGTACGTCACCTGGTATGGATAGCTTCAGTGCACGACCCATGTATTCTTGGTTGGGACTTTTTGAGGGCCACGGGCTGCCAGCTGGACCTTTAAGGAGGCATGGTGAGTTTCCAAGGGTGGGGCCTGCTGTCACTGTGACCCCCATCCACACCCCTGCTGTGCCTCCTTTCAGACCTCTCACACCAGCAGCGAGTACGGTAGAGACTGCTTCCTGCAATCTTCCCACTTTCACAGCAAGGGAGGTGTGGAGGAAGAATTGTGGCGGCCTATATCCTCAGCAGCAGGAAAAGTTGTGGCAGCTTCTGCTAGAGTTCCAAGGCAGTTTAGCCAGGAGTGAGTAGGAGGTGGGGCAAACTCATCTAGTACAGCATGGGATTGACATAGGGGATGCACGGCCTGTCAAGTGCCGCCCACGCCGCCTCCTGCTGCTCGTCAGCAGGCCTGTGATGAAGTTGTGTCAAGCATGCTGAGGGCAGATATTAATACCCACTGCCTCGCATTGACGAGTCTCTGGTCCTGGTCTCGGGGTCCTCCTTGTTCTCCTCCTTGGACCTCCGCAGTGGGTATTACCAGGTACCTCTCACCCCAGAGGACCGTCCCAAAACGGCTTTCTGCACCGGGCGGGGGCTGTGGCAGTTCAAGGTCCACAGCTTTGGACTTTGTAATGTCCCTGCCACCTTCGCGAGGTTGATGGACAAGGTGTTGGCTGGTGTCCCCTATCAGCAGTGCCTGGTTTACCTCGACGACATCCTGGTGAATGGCAACTACTTCGAGGCAGTCCTGGGGTCTCTACGGTTGGTGCTGGAAAAGATCCAAGCAGCTGGCCTGAAGCTGCACCCTGAGATGTGCCACTTTATGCAGAGAGAGGTATCTTTTTTGGGACACCGGCTAGGGTCACCATGCACCATGCAAGAGAAGGTGCAGGCAGTCGCACCACACCAATGCAGACGCCCTCTCACGCCGCCCATGTGCTGCAGACGGTGCCGCTACTGCGATTAGAGGGAGTCCTGCGAGAGGGAACTGTGGAAGGAGACTGTGCTGCAGTTCGACGGTTGGAGGAGTTCATATGCCGGGATCTGCAGACAGTGGACTTGGCAGAGTGGAGACAACACCAGGTGCAGGACAAGGACCTACAGCCTGCATTGCAATGGGTGGAGGCACAGCGGTGACCACCGTGGGAAGAGGTGGCAGTGTAATCCAAAGCAATTAAAGGTCTGTGGTCTCAGTTTGGGTCTTTGCGCCTGAGTCAGGGCGTACTCCAGCGGGCGTGGAAGGAACCAGCAACAGGGGAGGAAAGGTGGCAGGTGGTGGTCCCCAAGGACCTGCGGGAGGCTATGCTAGAAAAGACATTTTGGTGTTTCTAAAACACTCTGCTGTCTCCACCAGGGCTTTTACTGGGGACAGTGCAGGAGAGACGTTGATGACTTTTGCCGCCACTGTGACCCCCAGGTCGTTCCCACACTCCACTGCAACAGTTTCCAATGGGGGCACCGAGGGTAAGGGTGGCAGTGGATGTGGTGGGTCCGCTACCTCGTTCATACAAGGGAAACCGCTACGTTCTCACCGCCATAGACTATTTCACAAAATGGCCAGAGGCGTACACTCTCCCAGACCAGGAGGCAGAGATAGTCGTGGAGGCCCTGGTGAAAGGCATGTTTAGCCGTTTCAGAGTACCGGAGACCATACAGAGGAGGAACTTTGAGTCCCGGGTGTTTCCCTGAGTACGCCAGGAGACTGCAGGACCACCACGATTCAGCCCATGTTTTTGCCCAGAAACAGCAGCTAAGTGCCAGCCTGAGACAAAAACGCAACTATGACGTGAGGGAAAAAGGGAAGCACTTTCAGGCTGGAGAGCTGGTCTGGGTTTACAACCCCGAGCGGAAAAAGGGACGGTTCCCAAAGCTCGACAGCCAATGGGGTGGTCTGCAGAGTATTGGAGGAGGTGGATGTGGTCGTCTACAGGGTGCAGCTACCTCCCAACAGAAGGAGAGTGGTGCTCCATAGAGACAGGCTGGCCCTTTACAGAGGGGTCTCTTCTCAACTTGCATCTGGGACACAGAGATCTCCTCCCCAGCCTTCCCCCTCGCGCCCTGCTCGCTCATGGGCCAGCGCCCCTGGGGTAACGCAGGGGGCTCCAGTGTCTGTGTCCGAGGCCCACATAAACCCCACAACGCCCATGTCCTGGTCCCTGGACCCCCAGGGCACAAGCTGCCCGCCAGAGACTGAGTCGCCCCCCTCCTCTTCCCCTGTTCCCTCGCCAGTGGTTAAGTCCTCGCCCCCTGGTCCCTTGGACACAGCCCCCCAGGCACCCCAGCAGCGAAGGCAGAGGCTGTTTCAGAGACTTTGTTTGTTCCATCTGGGATGGGAAATAGTTAGTAGTGAGACTCTAGGTTTCAGAGAGGGCAAGAATGCGTCCTGGTCTCTCTGGAAGTGACGGTAGTCCATTTTGATCTTCCTAGTTAAAGATAAAAAATAAAAGTGTACTGCATTGACCATCTGCATTGTGTGGGTGTATTCATGTGGAATGTTTCCGCTGCTCTTTGTAGTGGGTGGTGTAGCAGTCCTGTACAGTTTGGAGTTATGTATTAGTGGACTTTCTCTGGCCAATCACGGAATGCAAGGACTTTACTCGTGTCTCCGACTCGTAAGTGGAACATGACAGTACTTTGTTACACCGCTATACTCTGTACACTTGTAAGTCATTTGTGTCATACCTTGTGCCATTTAAGTGACTGTGTGTGTGTATTTCTCTATGAAGGCCTTTGGCTGAAGCGTGTGGGTGTCAGCCATGTAATATAAAAGGCTTTTCATGGCACTCAGTTAGGACTTAAAGTGCCAGGAATATTATCATTTACAGACAGTGATTCACCTTAAAGCCATGACAATTGTACACAAATTGTAAAGAGTTATCAGCAAATGGACTCACAGCAATGTTTTCAATGTAATGTTTGCCAACTTTAGCTAAGCTTAGCCACAATAAGCAACTGGTCATACCATACCAAGTATGGGTTGTAGCAGCAAAAGCTGACTGGATTGAAATGAACAATTTCTTTATGAATTTAACTTTTACTGGGTTTGTTTTTTTCTCCTTGAAATATGATATACTTTACGGTGGCACGAACCCAAAAGGTCTGCTGGAATCACTGGCAGATAAATAGAGAATTATGGGACAATTTTTGCTCGTGTAGATTTCATAGTGTATATTTCTAAATGTTGTACGAGATCCTTTTTCTTTTCAGTCTTTTTCCATACTACCATCCATCAAGTATATACAAACACCAACATTTCCATAATGTGCAGTATGAATAATTCAAACACAGCAACACCTATAACTGAATCAGAAAGGAAAGCATGCATTTGAAGTAAATGTGAAGTGCCCAATAATAAGCAAATATAATGTAAAAGATGTTCATTCATCTTGAATGGAATGGAGGCATATTAAAAGAGCCGTCATGAAACGACACAAGAACACTTCCAGCACATTGATCTTTAAAATAGATTTTATTTACCATTTTGTAATTCAACAGTTTACGATATACAGCCGACAGGACTAAGACATTTCAATGGATTTTGGCCCTAAAGGTTGAAGAACAAGAAGAACAGACATGGTTAGATAGATAGACAGATAGATATGATAGAGGATACCAGAAGAACTGTGTTCTCTTTTTCTCACTTGTGCTTTTCATCTCCTCTCCCTCCATGAAACAATTTACATTGGCATAGCAACAAAACAGCATTTGTCCACTGACTCTTGGACAGTTTCTTTCAGCCAGTCCACTGAAGATGAGACATTATTTTACCACACTTGTTTTCTTTTGTCAGAATGGAAGTGTGAATTATTATTCTGAATATACGTCTTTTTTTTCCCTCCCCCTTGTTGCTTATACAAAAGAAACAAATGATTTCCCTAAAGTGCTGAAACATAAGAATATGCTTATATGAGCAGTAGTAAGAAATTCAAGAGGTAATGGTCTGTAATTTACAGAGAACTACAGACACAAGGTACAAATCACAGTTTTGTCTTTCAGTTCAGTAGAGCAGTTTGTGCTGTGAATTTGTGTATAAAAATGGACGGAAGCTTCACGTTCTTCAACATCAGTGACTTTCTGCACAGCCACTTCAGTGTAAGATCAGGGTAGGCAATAGCATATTAGCATATGAAGACATGGTGAATAATTCACTTCTCTCGGTTGTATTTTTTTCTTTAGGTTTCCTGGAGGACTAACATGGTCTTAGTCTTTTGGCAGCCAGATAGATGAAGGTTTACTTTACCAACAAGGGAAATCAAAATATAAAAGCAACTGGGCCCTTATCGGATACATATATGTCATAATTGCCTAAAATGTCCATGAAACAATGTGATGTTGTGATTATGCATTAGAGCTGCACAAGAATGATGAGTTAATGGGTCCTGATGCTATTTCGGTCTTGGTGGCAGAGTAATTTTGGTGTTTTGATTTTGCTGATTTTTTAACATTTTGTAACAACTATACTACTAGAAAAAAAAATGTTTGGGTTAAGGGCCACAGAATATTAAAGGTAAACAGCGATATACGGCTGTTGGCACTGCACTGTGTAAGATATACACTTATATACAGTATAGCTTTAAAGGGCCAGTGTGTACAATTTGGCGGCATCTAGAGTAAAGGTTGCAGATTGCAACCAACTGAAAGTTCCTCCGCGTGCCAAGCATGTGAGAGAACTACGGCGGCCAACGCGAAAACGAGAACGGTCCTATCCAGAGCCAGTGTTTGATTTGTCCATTCTGGGCTACTGTAGAAATGGTGCAACACGGCGGTCCCGCTCCATGAAGGGCTCATTCTAAGGTAAAGATAATACTTGTTCTTATTTTCAGGTGATTAAACACTAAAAAAAAAGATCCCCCCCTAAATGCTACACAGTGGCCCTTTAAGTCCGTGTGATACTGTCAAATAAAAGCATCGTCACGTAGCTGCAGCCGCCATCTACACCAGCGCTCGCCATTAAAAACGAATCATGTTTTTTTGTAGTTGAAGTTTAGATCCAAAGCTTTTTGTTTGGAAATGCTTTGTTTCATATGAGCTGGCTTTATCTTAATCGTTCAATGAATACAACTTCAAAAGCAAACAAAAAAGAAGTAGTGTCATTTAACATTGGATAAACAATGATTAAAATCTGAAGATAAAATGTAGTTTTCTTTCTCTTCTTTTAGTACAAAATGTTTTTTTTCTTTCTTAAAAGATAGACTATATCATTAGCAGAATAGGACTTGGCTAGTTCTGATAGGTTAGAGGTACACTGACATCAATACTGACACTACACCTGCTCTTCATGCACGCTCAGCAGTAAGAGCTCACCCACTACACACAGAGTACACAATACACCCGACGTCGTCTACATTACACTACGAGAAAAATGACAAAATCAAAAAACAAAATGAAACAGTACCCGCCCCCCCCCCCCCCGCAGAAACACACTTAACCCCACCCTCGAGATAAAAGCAAAGATAAACACGCACATACACACAGTCCGATTATATATTTTTTTTACATTACTGTACAAAGGGAGGATAAGTTGTGGGGCCAGGAAGGATGGCAAGGGTCGGGATGTAGAGAGTGAAAGCATGGTAACGCGGAGGCTAAGCTTCACTTACTACAGCATGAATACACGAGACAGGCAACCGCACACAGGAAATGGTCTGAGCTACAAGCTGTCCCACTATGCACTGAGAATAAAACCTCACTTAGAAAGTGTACAACTCCTTAGATCAGAATCTCTACTCAGAAGAAGCAAGCTGATAATGTATGGTTTCAAAGAGCACCTGGATTTTGCAGTAATTTGATGAAAAAAATAAACACTATTACAAATTACAATGTGTGGTGGGAATATTTCATGAGTAACCCAAAACCATTAAGTCAAAACGGATCGCAACCAAAGCTACAATTCTCCGCTTATGTGAAGAGCCGGTGTATGTTTCTCTGGGTAGAAATGTGTGCTTGTTTCAGAATGCTCACTGTGCTTATTTTACTCTCACTATATTGCAGCTTCTGTGCTTATCACTGTTATTGTTGCTTCCTTGACATTTTCAAGAGGACGCCTGGCGTCCGTTGGGCTCTTTGTATGTAGTTCACTGCTCCACCTCTGTTGTGCCTTTACTACCCTGAGTGTCAGCATCACCCCATCTTGTGGATGAGTGGAGCAACTGCACCTTTATGTTGAAACCACTCTCCTCCTCCTCTATACTGTGGGGGAATAGTCAGATTAAGTTTGAAGCTGTGCTTCGATATTTGCCAAAATTGTTGAAAAACCTGACAAGCATGAACACACATAAAATCCTTAAAAGGATAGTTCACCATTTTGGGATATATGCTTATTTGCTTTCTCCCAGAGAGTTGATTTACTCACATGTTTGTATGCTAACTATGAAGCTGGAGCCAGCAGCTGGTTAGCTTAGCTTAGCTTAGCATAAAGACTGTAAACAGGGGAAACAGCTAGCATGGCTCTGTCCTCCTCGGTCCTCTGAAGCGCACTAATCAACACATTATAACTCGTTTGTTTGATCCATCCAAAAGCGTCAAGACGACAATTTGCCAAATAACTCTTGGCCGGGACCAGTTGCCAGGCAACCAGCAGATGTTTTTGTGTGTATGAAACAAACAAGATAAAAAGGTGTTAATTAGTAAGCATCAGAGGTGCTGAAGGAAGACTCCGTTACCTTCAGACAGAGTCGGCCTAGCTGTTTCCCCCGTCTCCAGTCTTTATGCTAAGCTAAGCTAACCAGGTGCTGTTTCCAGCTCCATCTCTACCGTACACACATGCGATTGCTGCCCATCTTGCCAGCTGACTCTCAACAACAAGAGTATTTCACAAAATATCAAACTATGCCTTTAAGTCTCTCTCCACATGCAAATACGCTGTATGCAATATAGAATCTTGTATATTTAGAGAATATGTTCCACGCTCACCCTGGTATCATAGCCCTCTAGCTCCCCAAACCCATTCAATACTATCGACGACGTCACAGCTCGCAAACAAAGAAAAACTACTGTGTGAAGAGACATTACAGCCAGACCTGACGCAATCCCAGACCCCCCCCCCCCCCCCCCCCCCCCCCTGACTGTGAAGCTAAAATCATCTCACTACCACCTGAGCAAGCGTCCAACAAAGCATCTCAGATGGAACAACAGCGGACCACGTGATCTTCACACATCTTTTCATGCATTTGTTCAGTAGTCAGACTGCCATACGCCTCTGCGACCATAATACTACAAAGTTGTCCTGGTTGCGTTCCAGTCGGACACTTTTTTAGAAAAACCCAACCCTGCATGCTAGAGAAACAGGCCCCTCTCTGTCCTGCTACATACCCTCCGACAAAACGACAACAAATCAAGTCACAGATGAGGAATGGTAAACAGGGTTAATTGTGATTCTGTAGTTGTTTTTTTTATTATTATTTTTGTACAAAATAAACATATGCTGTCTTTATAATTATTTACTAAGTTACTTTACAATAATGAGAGGTAAAAGGAGAATTCTACTGAGAGAACAATACTATACAGCTACATTTAAATCTACATAACTCATTTAAGACTCTCTTTCTGTCTCCTTCTGGAAACAAGCTGCCTCTCTCTGCTCTCTGTCTCTTCACCAGCCTCAGCACAGCTTGGCTCAGAGCTCTGAAGTAAAATGCTTGTAAATACATTAAAGGTTCCACTGACTGTAAGAGACTGACACCGTACCAGTCTTGGTAAACAGTATATATATATATGTTACCAAAAACATGTGCAGGGCTCAGGTAACTCAGGTGCTTTTGGTAACATGCCTTAATGGGGCAGATTGCTCCGACCCACGGGAGACAAAGACCACGACACACTCACGATCCTGTCACTGGCTACGTCCTCTAGCCCGGATCCTCCTCCGTAGGCTACATCCCGAGATGCATTTCACTCAAACAGAATGCCTGGAAGACTTAAGGAGAGATGGCACTTCTACATACAGCGTTGCAATCCACCTGTTTTGTGTGTATGTGTGGGTGCTTTTTTCGACAGCGGGGAAAGTTAGGTGGTTTCAGATCCCTATAATCTTGAAAGGCCACCTTAGTCGAGGCAAAGTTTCCATAGGCAAGGAACAAAACGTAACCACAGAGTTTAACCCTGAGAAATGGGCACTGTCGAAAAACTGGAAACAAATGCTTGTATGTGTGTGTGTATGTGTGTGTGTGTGTGTGTGAATGCGGAGGCAGAGACTACAGCACCGTTTCAACTGACATTTCTCTGCTGAGTTTTCAAAACTTTCAGCAGCTTTAATTGGAAAAAGTTACGAATGGAGGACATTTCCACGGAAAATCCGCCATGTCAGTCGCCATCTCGGGTGTTCGTTATTAAATGTGTGTGCTCTATCGAAAAAAGAAGAAGCATAAAAATAACAACAGGCTTAGTATTAAGCGGAGATGAACTACGGTTGAGGTCACTGTGTGCTGTAAAATGTACAATAGTGTGAGTGTATGGGTGTGTGAATGAGTGCGACCGCCTCTTTCCCTGGCCATTGAATGGAGCCGGTTTCCATCTTGGAGCGCCATCGAACTGCAAATGGCCGGTTCATTCACAGTTCACCCTGCTTCTCTTTATCACAGCACCACTGTATATATCGCACCGCAAGTCTCCAGCTGTCAAATCACTGCTGCTAGAAAGTCCCCGATCCCACACAGACCCAGCTAACAGAAGAAAGGAGAACATGGTGCTGCATGCACAAAACAAACACATGCAGCCTCACAATCTACCGCACCTCTAACTGCATATGACGATGACATGTACAAGTTTTACAAAAAAAAAATAAGAAGAAAAGAAAGGAAAAACAAAACTGCATTATTAAATTACGTGTAACAAATTAACAACCCACACTCACGCACACGCTAACATACACTCAAATCGTTTGGATGACGACCCAATTTCTTTTCTTCCTTTCGCTTTTTTTTTTTTCTTCGTTTATCTACAGACGACACGCAGATAGATAGATAGAAGAGGTTGGGATAGATATAATAAGCCCTTACAATATGTAAAGGTCTCCAGCAAATGGGATCTCCCCCACAGAGGACTGTGGGAAAGTGGGTTGAGGATGGAGGAGAAGGGAAGAAGAGAGGGAAGAGATGGTGGGGCACAGCAGGGGGGTGTCCCCGGTAGCGCTGACAGAGCACGGTGCCGTCTATGCGCTGGGGTTGGGGCTGTTTTGTGTGTTGGTGGAGCCGTTGCTTCCCTGGATGGTGAGGCTGATCTCATCCCTCCTCTCCTTCTCCTCCTCCTCCTTCAGCTCCTCCTTTCGCTCTTCCTTCAGCTCCTCCTTCAGCTCCTCCTTCAGCTCCGCCTTCTCCCTGAGGGGACGAGACTCCACCGTGTCTTCGGAGGCTATGGGGGCGTAGCGGCCTATCCGGTGCTCCAGCAGGGCAGGGCCCCACGATGGATCTGGCTGGCAAGCGAACTTGAAGCGCTGAGCGAGAAAGAGTCAAACATCAGTCAGATCTGCTTCAATATGAGGGGAAACTAACTGATTTAGGACTAAGCTGGAAGTACAATATTAAATATACCAGTCATGATGTAAATGCGATCGCAAATACCAGCTCCAAAAACACTTGATGAAAAATGTCAATAGTTAAAGCTGCATTGACAATTCAACTGCTTTCAGCCTCTAAACGTCAGCTGACTCCTCTTTCACTGTTCCACTGCACACACTTCAGCTACGACTGGTACCTCTACTTTACTACTTCAACTGCTTTCATTTGTTGCACTTCAACCGACAGTAGGAGTTGTTTTCACAGTAATATTAAATAGACCATTTTTTCATCAATAAATGTATGCACACTTATGTATAAAAATTCAAGCACCCAAAACATAATGCAGCTTAGTGCAGCAGAATGCAGGATTAACAGTGACAGACACAGAGATGCACACGCACGCACTCACTCAAGCACACCCACAACCAATCTCATTATCTCCCGGGGTGTCTGTACCTCTCTGAAGGTGGCCCCTGGGGACCTTGAGATCTTGTAGAGGGCATAGACAGGTATGCAGATCACTGAGGACATAGCCATGCAGAAGCCGACACCCAGAGACCAGCCGGGATACACATAGTCATTGTAGGTGATGGGCTTGTACTGGATCACTGTGAAGATCAAGATGAACTACATGGACAGAAGAGAGATGGTGAATGAGTGAGGGCGTCATCATTTAGAGCAGGTGTCTGAAGAAGCTGATGGAAATGAAACTTTTTTTAAAAACACAGAGAGGACGGAGAAAACTAAAACAACTAAAAATACATATTTAAATGTTTTTCCTTCAATATCTGTAACTGACATCCAACATACCATAGAAAGAGGATCATGATGTTACACTTTTTTATCAATTTGATAATATTCTGTAAAAACACCCGTAGGATATACCACGAGAATTAGACATAAATCATGAAGCATTCCCCATCCTGCTTACAATTGGTCCAAAGAAATGGCTTCCTGTACGGTTTATCAAAAGAAACCAGCATTAAATCAGTACAGGTGAAGTCACTGGAGACAGCAGCATAGCAGTCCGTTGTTTAATTTCAAAGATGCAGATAATTAGGATCATAAATCATGACAGTTCTAGCAGAGGCCCTGCAGAGCAAGGCATTCATCTGAGCAGTGAAATGAAAGAGAGAACAAAAAAACGCCTGAAATCTGACCAGTAATCCACAACAATGAATTTCTTGGTTGGCCCAGCAGCTTAGTGGGCTAATGCGCCTGCTTGGGAAATAGCACATTGATATCAGCTGCATGTGTCTATTTCCCTGTCCGAAAGATTTGCTTTTAGAAGTTTATACTGGAAACAAAGCCAAACAGTAGCCGAACAGATTGGTGTTGATGATGGCGGCTCAAATGTAGGTCAGGTCCCACACAATGCGACAGCAACACGGAAAGAGTTTAGAACCGCACGCTCAACGTCCTTCAGATCGCTGCATCAACGCGTGGGCTGGTTTCCTGCAACGATCAGATGTCCACACCGTTTTGCGGAAAAGGCCGAAAAGATGTGTGCAGCGATTGTTGTGTTCTGATTAGAGGTCCAATCCCTACGACAGTGGTCCCGGGCCAGCAGCCGTGTGTGTATGCGTGTGTGTTCACTTACAGAGATAATGAGGGGGGAGATGAATCTCCAGCAGACTTTGAAGAAGAGAGGAGGAGGGAAGCCCAGCATCATCTCAACGTCTTTAAAGTATTTGGTGTGACCTGCCATCAAAACAAAGAGTTATCCAGGGAAAGTCCAAAGGTGTGCATTCAACTTTGATCACTTTACATTCTAATAATGACATACAATATATATATATATATATATATATATATATATATATACCTGAGTCAGCAGGTGGTCTCTCTAGTCCCTTTACCTCAAGGTGAACCCTACCCTTCATTTTCCATGACCAATGCAGTGCTCACCTTAAATGACCTACGGTCTAAGTAGGCCTGCCACGCTTTCATAATGAACCGTTTCTGTCTAAGGGTGTGAATCTTTCGGTATCTCACGATTCGCTTCAAAATCAATTCCCAATTCAAAATGTATTCTCGATTCAGTACATAGCGGTGCTAATTTCAGGATCTACTCCAGTCCACTGCGCGCTAATAAAGGCGGAGTCGTGAATCATGGCATGAAAGCAGAGTGAGAATTTCAACAATAATTAATGAATTCATAATAATTATTGGTTATTTAACTTATAAATAATAGAAGTAGCTTAATGAACTTTCCCTCCTATGCACCTGTCCCCATCTTTTATTTCAATCAAACCCCCGATGCTTTCAGACTCTCTTATAGCTGCCCTGAAACTATTTCTTTATGTAATTTCATAGTTTCATAGTTTATGTGTCACGGCATATTTTCTTCTTTTAATAATGTGAGGTCCTTTGTCCTAAATTCACACGAGAGAAAAAAAAAGCAACAAAGCCTATTTCCATCCTTACCATAAACATACATGAGGCAGATGCACATAATGCAGGAGATGACAACCAAAGAGAAACTAGCAGCATAGTTGTCCATCAGTAGCAGCCAATAGATTCCCGCCTGCGCACAGAAAACAAAGAGTCACCTCCATGAGAGAGAACGAGTTGCGTACAAAGACACGATCTGCATGTGTTTGGGACTCACCCGTGTCGTTAGTGGCACTCCCAGTAAGAATCCAATTACGGCCACTGACAGTGTGACAACAGTCTTGTTCCGGATGATCCAGTCCGTACCGATCTCATCGACAATGGCCGTCACCAGCGTCTCCAGCAGACAGAACTACCAGAACAGGGATGAAGGGTTTATGAATTAAATTAAACGAGAGACGAGTCTGGACTGCTGCTCAAACGTCTTCTTACATGATGAGAACGAGGGTACCAGGAATGTCGACAGATTGGAGACGCTTTTTACGTTAACAGTTTACACACTAGAAGGACTTCTAACGTCATTCAAAGTAGAAAGTCTGACATTTGAAGAGGAAAAAGTTCCGCAATAAATGTCCAGTAGATGTTAAATTTCTATATGCACTATATTGTCAATGCTTTGCTACGGTATTTTCTGTGAGCAGCTACATATTTATCCAACACACAGTTTCATCACTTTTGTAGTATAATGCGTATGCATTCCACCAAATATTTTAAAGAGGAAAAATATGCATTACTCTGTGGGGAGGGTGTGGCATAACAATCCTAATTCCAGGCACTTAATTAGGTGGTCAAGAATAAAAGGGCTTTTATATTTACAGGGTAATACATTACAACAAGTGCCTACAGCCCAGCTAGAAGTCCTTTGAGGCTGTATTTGTGTTGGTGCTTTAAGCTAAATGCTAATGCTAGCATGCTACCAAGTTCAAAATGACAATGTAAACATTGGCTAATAAGCACTATACACAAAGCACAGCTGAGGCTGATGGGAGACTATTTAGTTTTGCAGGTATTTTGCAGGCGGCGACCTCCGAGTCTAAAAAGTGAAGACAATGCGGAGGTGCATTACACTTGCATTCTTTGGGACAGAGGATGTCATATGCTGTACAGATTGTAAAGCCCTCTGGGGCAAATTTGTGATTTTGGGCTAAACAAATACATTAAATTGAATTGAATTATATAAGTATTGGAAATTAGAATTTGGAGCTCATAATGGATCTAGTAAAGTGATAATTAGTCAAAATGAGGTGGAATATTGTCTCAATAGTTGTTGAGTGTTGGATCACTAAAGCCAGTATGGTTCATCCTTTAGGACGATGAATATCTGTATGAAATGTTTTGTCAATCAATCTAGTCGATTTCACTAGATGATAAGATAGGGGATCACCAACACATTTAAGATCATCATCTGAGGACAATGAATGCCAAATTCCATGAAAATCCATCCGAAGGTTGTTGAGATAACTCCGTCTGGGCCAAAGAGGTGGAGCGTCAAACACACATTTCCATCCCCTGAGCCATATGTATCACCTTTCCTCAGGGTGTCTGTCAACTCTACAATTCTCGTTGTTTGTGGCGAGAACACAAGGTTGACTGAGGAACACCAAGATCCATATAAGCGGTTGACCTCTGTATCAAGTAAACTACGTGTCGATGGAGGCGTCGGTATGGTCGGACATGTACAGTGTACAGTTTCTCAGCCTCACCTGAGTCCCCAGTCCCAGGAGGATGAGCATGAAGAAGAAGAGCAGTGACCAGAGTGGTGAGATGGGCAGCAGAGTGAGGGCTTCTGGGTAGGCCACGAAGGCCAGACCCGGGCCGTGGTCGGCCACCTCCGACACGGGGACGTTCAGGTTGTGTGCCATGAAGCCCAGGATGGAGAAAATGACAAAGCCGGCATACACGCTGGTGGCACAGTTGGTTATGCTGATGATGATGCTGTCTCTGTATGAAGAAAAGAGAAGAAGAAGAAGCATTTATTTAACTGCAGGGAGACAATTACAAGTTGAAACCACTGTATCAAGCATTGTTGTCATTTACACTGTCCCTTTTCACAGAAGGCACAGGATAAGAGAAAACGTACCAAATACAAATACCCAAACTGATTCCCTAAGAAAAACCTTATGTCTGGTCATGTAGGGTGGTGCCCCATGTCCTGATTAACTATGAGTGACTGTGAACGCATCATTCAAAGGCTACTTCCGAGTACATTTTTCATCATCGTCAACTGATACGCCGCACATTAAGAGAGCTTTTTACTACTATCTGTTAATTACTCAATAACATGCAGCGTGAAAGAAAAGCAATTCTTAACGCAACGACAATAGTGCCAACGTGTGAAATCTATGAAGTAACGAGGCGATCGCAGCAGCAGAGAAGTGAGAGAACGTGATCTAACTGAGATTTAGTATCTCTATCAAAGGCGCCCGAGCGAGTGGAGCAAATGCATCCCCATCGTTCAATAGGGGGGGCAGAGTTATAGTTTTACCACCCAACTCCTTAAAAAATAAAAAAAACAGTTAAAAAAATAAACACATGACAATTCAGTCCCCGTAATCAGTAGGGGTGTAAATCACAAATTTCATCACGGTACGATATCATATCGATTTACAATAAGCTATTTGCTGATATCACAAAGTCTGCCACGATACAATTTTGATTTGCTTCAATTCAGAGACGATATGAGGCAATATCACATGCACATTGAACACAATCAGTTACACTAAAATATGATTTTACAATCTTATTACTGGGCTCTGTGGGGATGAGGTGCGCTTGGATGGAAACTGGTGAAACAGACGTGCGGTGACTCATCTTAAAGATGATTATTTATCTTTCCAAGTTTACCACCCCATTTTAAAACATAACCACACATGATGACTACTGCTGGTATCAACATTTCAGGCATTAGCTGATAATCCACCAACACCTACAAACAAGATGTGTTGCAATGAAGGGAAGCTTGAGAGAATAAGTGCTGCAGTTCCACCTGACACAAGTGCCACAAGGTTGCAGGTGCAAACATTATTAACACATAAGTGCACGGCAATTTCATTTGTGTCATGTCTCAAGATAAAAAAATGTTCCTTTAAGCGTTGACCAAACTATCCAAGGTTGGTTAAGCGCACAGGAGCTGCTGTGACTTCAGTCTCAAGGTCAGGGAGAATGGCCGTTGCTATTTTCACTAATGGTGCCGTGTTGCTCTTTGTAAACCACTATTTGAAGTCCCAGAAGGATGAGCTGAAGAAGAAGAAGAAGAAGAAGAAGAAGAAGAAGAAGAAGAAGAAGAAGAAGAAGAAGAAGAAGAAGAAGAAGAGCACCTCAATTCATGATGGTATTCATAGCAGAGAAAGCTCAGATTCAGTTTGAGATCTCTAACCCTTAACAGATCTGTGCTGGGCTGACTTTACCCTCTCTGGGTCAAGATGATTACGACTGTGATGAAGACGTAGCAGTGTCGAAACATTAATACTAAAGGTTGCCAATCGGCTCTGCTCTGAGAAGCACCAGTCTGAGCTGCATGCTGCTGGAGGAACACCTTTTTCAATCTTCAATCTCTCTGACTCAGACTTTGTTCAGATTTAACAAGGGAATTATGCGGTTGCACCGTTGCTCTGTTTCCTCACATTTCCCGTCAGGAATAATCACAGAGGATGACTTTGTCAACTCCACAGGGACGGGGCTGCAGAACACAAGCTGATTAGGCCGCCGCGCAGCTGTGTGCGCAGATAGCACAACCTCGAGCTGCTGGCGAAGGAACAAATTATATCTTCAGCCCCTCCAATGTCCCTTACTCGGTCAGCATGTGTGGACAAGCTCGGGAGAATAAATTACATCTTCTCCTCTCCTTATCGCCTCCCATGTCTCCTTTCCCCACCGTCTGAACCGTCTCCTCTGCCCCTCACTTGCTCCCTTGGCGTTTAAGCACAGTGCAACCAGCCCGTTAACACATTATCGGAAAAACATTATCTCTGTCCCTCCTCCTGTTTTACCTTATTTCGCCTTCTCTTTGTAGACCTATAGCCCTGACTCACTCTCTCTCTCTGTCGCTGGTTGTCTCTTCCCTCTGTACTGAAACCTCCAGAAGCCAGTGGTTTAGCTCCTCTTCTCCTACGTCTCAAGCTTCTCTGATCAGTGCAAATATTAGGATGCTGGTCTGTGTTGCTCAAACAGTGCAGCAGCACTGTATCCTGATGCAAAATGAGCATGGTAATATTGACACAGGCAAGCACTCACACTGTAGCTGCTGCTGTCATTACAGTTCAACTGCAGCAGCCTCGCCTTCTTTAGTGCTTTGCAAAATCCAATGGCATATATTCAAACATGCACGATCATCAAGCTGTCTTTGTTTCTGGAAAGCCAACAATGTAAAATACGTAGGGTTTTACTCAAAAGCAACGTACAGACTCATTAAAAAGCAATCCCTCTCACAACCATTTGCGACCCACTAGAAGTGTGTGGCGGAGCCTCTATCTGCAGAAACCCTGCTCTCTGGGCGTCAACCGCTATAAAAACATAGCGACCAGGTGCCAAATCTTAAGCACGCATCCGAGAGGAAGCTACAAAAATGGCGGACACAGCGTTGGGGAAAAAAACGCAGATATGGGGAGGTGAAATGCCAAGCGGAGCGGAGAGAGAAATCTGGGATTCAATTTCACGCGCAGGCGAGCATTTATTTTTCCCTTAATTTTGAGAGTTAAATGTGTTTTTTTTGGGGGAGGTTATGTAGGGCTGTACTCAATTTCATTTCCTTACATTCAAAACGTCTGTTGTGGTTTTCGAATAAAGCTTCTGTTGAAATATTTCCGCTTCATGTGTGTGGAGAGGCGAACGCCCACTCTCTGTGAAACATGCGAGCCGAGGATATTAATGATCGAGTGAAATTTTAGTAGAATTATCTTAGGGGACACAATAGTTAGCATAGCCTAATCTGTATCTGCAACTGTGCAGAAATAACAGGTTCAACCAGAATGAATGCAAAAAATTAAAAAATTAAAATAAAGCTGGACAGCATTCGAATGTTGATTCAGATTTTGAATGTTATGAATGAAGCTTCGATCTATTCGGTACATCCCTGGGGTTATGATCTGGACTATTTCTTGACTTCCAGGAGTCTCCTCTGGTTGCCAGGCAAACTCCCAGTGACAACAAGGGTCCAAGAAATATTCCAGCACATAACGCCCCAAAAAACCCCAATTTATTGTTCTCACACTTTTGTATTCGTAGGTCTTAAAAGAATATAAGATTTTAATTAGTGAGCTATAGAGGCGCTGGTGGGCGTATTTCGTCACTTTAGGACAGACCCAGGCCAGCTGCCTTTATGCTAAGCTAAGCTAACCGTATTCTGGCTCCAGCCGCACACGTGCGAGAGTGGTATATCGATCTTCTCATCTAATTCTCAGCAAGAAGGCAAACAAGCGTATCTCCTAAAATATTGTAAAGAAAATGTCAAAACAGTCTCAAAGCAGCAAAGGTCTTTCTTGTTTATCCAACCTGTAACAGTTGTTGTGGAACTTGTTGTAGGAGGCCATGGTAATGAGACCACCCCATGCGCAGCCCAGGGAGTAGAAGATCTGTGACGCCGCATCTCCCCACACCTACAAAACCGAAAACCACATACAGTCAGAAGTAGAGCAAAGAATTCATCTTTCCATCTGCCCCATATTATGTGTTTGAGCGAATACCTTTGCATCGAGGACCTTCTGCCACTGTGGAGTCAGGTAGTACTTGATGCCGTTGATGGCTCCGTCCAGGGTGATGCCGCGGATGAACAGGATGGTCAGAACGACATAGGGGAATGTGGCTGTGAAGTACACCACCTGCGCACACACACACACACACACACACACACACACACACACACACACACACACACACACACACACACACACACACACACACACACACACACAGATAATCAGACCATGTGATGAAATCAGTTGGAAGTAGTTATCTTCCTTAGCAAAACCTACCATTGTGACAAGAAAGACAAGAATGCCCGTAAGAAATGCGTAATGCAATGTAATGAAAATAGACTTACTGCAGCAATATTATGTCTGTTTTCGCATGTGGTCAAGCCTTGATGTCTATCTATGAGTATTAGTGTGTGTGTGTGTGTGAGAGACTGACCTTTCCAGAGGATTTAACTCCCTTGATGAGACAGAGGAAGACGACAAACCAGGAAATAGCCAGGCAGCCTAGGATAGGGAGACGGACCTCTCCAAAGTTCCCGATATCATCGGAGATGTTCAACACATAGTGTCTGAGAAAGAGAGAGAATCACATGTTCAATTATTTGACATTTACAGGTCTTTGAACTCAGGACGTCAGTTGTTGCTTTACTTTTTCATGAGAAATTTGCATTGCAAACATTAAAATCAACATAAGCCCTGAATGACTAAGCTAAGCAAACATGACTTTCTTCAGCAGGCAGCAGACACTAATCAGGGGTCCAAGCACAGCGAAAGCTGCTTTTCTTTCTTATTTGTCCTCCTCTAAAAGAGTTGGTGAAGCCAAAAATATAAGCCAAAATTGGCAGCTGGGTTGTCAAATTCCACTTACTGCTCAGGCACATAAAGTGACACTCATTGACCTCAAGGTGGTGCTGTAACGATCAAGTTTAAGTTTGTACCATTATCTCGAGAACGGCTTGGCATAGTGTCAAAATGCTTGTGGCATTTTAGTCTCTCCGTTCAACTGCACCTTTGCTCCAATGGTCTTATGCTCTAAAAATGTCACATTTTGCAATTTTTTCTCAGTTTTTTCTCAAATACCTGTGCTACTTTATCAGTTTCCAAAGAGTTTTAAGTTAGGACAGACACGTTCAAGAGTTCATTCTCAATCAGCAAAGACCTCGATCACTGCTGCTTGCAGCCATATTTGTCTTTGCTCAAGTCAATCCATGTGATACTTAAAGCCATGAACAAAGACATTCACGGGGCTACGTTCTTTTTTGAAAAATTATCATTTACTGGCTTTTTGGTGACCGGTGTTGCTCCATTACTAACTAGGAATTAAAGACAGAAAGCAATGAATACCTGGGATCCAGAGAGGGACATTAACAAAAATGAGGCTCTAGTTTCCCCCAAACATAGTTTACTCTGAAATACTACTTAAGGGTGTTATTAAATGGAAGTGATACTAAATGACAGTATTAATATGCATGAAACACTGAGGATAATCATGCCACAGACAATAAAGTGTTAACTAGGATTAGCCAAACAAACATTCCTCCTAGTGACACTTGTTTAATGCTCTCTTTCTGCACATCTGTGATTTTTTTAACATCAATACAAACTAACAAGAGCGGTGCCTGAACATTGGTTTTGCCCTGAGCTTAAAACGTACTATGCTTTGTTCACGGATCCCGCGAGGTGCAAAGGTGGAAGAACAGGTGCATTGAGAAATGACAGCACGAGGCACAGTCATGGTATTTTGGTTAAAACCGTCTCTTCTGCATTTACAGTCGACCTGTGCCGAAACTAACAATTAATACTGAATAAAACACCAGTATTAGATTTTTTTTAAAAGTCTAATGCAAATTAAAAAGGCAAAGCTGAAAGCAGCAGGATGGATTTGCGTTTTACATCTGAAATGCAGAGCCATTCAAAAAAACAAAAAGGAGATTTTATTAGAGTCGTCATATACACACACACACACATACGTGAAATGTAACTTCTGCATTTAACCCATCCCTAGCTTATTGAGAGCAGTGGGCTGCTGAGAAGCGCCCGGGGAGCAGTTAGGGGTTCAGTGTCTTGCTCAGAGACACTTCGGCACAGCCAAGTGATCGAACCGCCGACCTTGCATTTGCCGGACGACCCTCCCTACCCATTGAGCCACGGCCGCCCATTACACATGATGATACACTGCTTGGGACCTTGATCAAGTCATGTGCGACCGACACCAGGCTGCTGTAAAAAACAAAACAAAAACAAAACATCTGTACTTCTGGTCCATTAAACCGTTGCTCTGTACTCACAACCTGAGACAGTTCAAATCTGAGGCGAATCTCTCCCTCTCATCCAGATGTGTAATGTACTATAGCATAATCGATCACCACACTGATGTATATTTCACTTCGCCAAAGCCTTTTCCACACAGCTGCACCGACTCTATACGAGCTTCAATTGCAGGTGCACTTGGAAACACCCTCGTTGACCTTCCACACATGACCTCGCACTTAACGCTGATTTGATAAGTGCTTAGTGGTTGCACCATTAAAGCAGAGCTGTCCCAAAGAGTGCCATTGTAAAACCGGACTCCTCCTGCGTGTCCCTCACTATGTCGCTGTCCCACACTGCTCAGAACTTCGCTGCCAGTAAAATCTAGTCCAAATATTTGAGTTCTTTCTGCAAATGAGGCATGTTTGTGGCGAGCTTATCTCACAGGGACACGACACTTTTGACCTCTGTGTCAAGTACGATAGCCCTGCAAACCTGGGTCCAAAGAGGTTACTTGCATAGGTTGGCCAAAACAAAGAGTGGTATCATACTTATCCGTGCTCAGTTAAAACTATGACGAGGATACTCTTTTCACTATATTCCTGCATCTTGGGTTCGGTGAGCAATTATTAATGAATTACATATTGTCGGTGTACTTCAGAGACTTACTTCCAGTACTCCTCACTGGGGCTGGTCCTCTTGGTGCGGTTGACCACCTCGGCCACCCCGGCCACCAGGCTGGTGGTAGCGTTAGCGAAGCTAACGTTGAGCCGATTGCCCACCACCCCACTGCAGTCCGGTGTGTTCCAGGGGTTGTTGCAGTAGGTCCACGGCAGCAAGTTAGTCATGGACATGAAGAAGTAGTAGAAGGCAATGCAGATGACCACATTGTAGTAGATCCCGATGTAGGTGGACACCACCATCATGCCATAGCCCACGCCTGGAGGGAGAAGGGGACAGGATGGGAGAACAGCAGAACTTGGATGTGAGGCAAATGACGGCTTCTACATGATGGGTCATGCTGCATCCTCAGGATAGAAGTGCTAAGCTAAGCTAAGCTAAGTTCAACTCAGAGCCTTTTGGCCGATATATATGTTACATTTCACAATCATTTGTGAGTTTGTCAACACAAATATATACATTTTATCCCCAAAAATGTATGTATTTATGGGATTTATGCAAGTCCACAAACACATTGGCACCAACCTTTGAACATAGGGCTGATCTTCCATACTCCAAGACACCCCAGGCTGGCGAACTGACCAAAGGTCAGCTCGAGGAAGAAGAGAGGAATGCCGCAGAACACCAGCATGATGATGTACGGCAACATGAAGGCACCTGGATAGGGGGGGGGGGGAGCCAATAGGACAGGCACTCAGTGACGGTCATGTTCCCTGCTCTGGGACGACCAGAAGTTGCATATGAGCAGCATTAAGACACACAGTGAGCCATGCAAGAGGACAGAAAATTACATTCTAAGATTACTAATTTGTGCATTATGTAGTTATTACCGTTGCGGCGAGGACAGTTTTTTTTTTTTCCAGACAAAAGCACAGAAGCCAAGCAGGCAAATACAACGTCAGTTACATTCTATGCTATGTACAGTTGTACAGTAAGAAGAGCGAGATAACAGTACAGAATGTGGAGGAACCTGATCCATAGGCAGTGACAGACTAAATAAATCAGAAATTATATATCTAAACAATGTCAAGAATCGAAAGAGTGTTGGCTGAGATAACTGGCTAGGAATGAAAGGATTCTACCTCTAACTCCAAGATACGCGTGGGCAAGACCAACACACTGCAATTGGTAACGTTAGAAATATATCGTAATGAAGTCATATACACACAACAAATACATGTAAAAACAAAACTTGAATGACATTTGTAATCCGCAAAAAAAAGAAAACATTTAAAAAAAGAAAACAGAGACCTCATCTGTCAAAGCGACCTCCCCTGGGTGAGCAGAGAGGTCACTGCATGTGCAGCTGAGTCTGTTCCGCGGTGCAGCAACAAACTAATTATAACACATGGGACAAAACCAAATTATGATTAATATTCCTTTTCCATCCTGTGCAAGTTTTAGTGTGAACTTCTCTTCTGTTCAGACTGAACCAGAAAGCAGACAGTCATCTATAGGGAACGTCTGTGTGTGTGTGTGTGTGTGTGTGTGTGTGTGTGTGTGCTTTCGTATGAGCGTCCGCATGCAAACTGGGTCGGTGCAACCAGCTGAGAATATACAATACCAAAACCTTATCGTTCTCGCTGAGTTGCCGGTTAAAACTCAGCTCTCCTGAGCGCTCCGCCCCATTTGCAGCTGTGTGTGAGCTAATGTACGACCTACATATCCCGCATCCTTGTACGGGAGTGATAGGTCTTCCACATGCATAACACTAATCCAAATATTTGCGCCATAATTATATGAACTGAAGTGGGAAAGGTCTGAGTCACGGAGTTACGGGACCCTGACCAAACTCTGACTTTCGCCATACTTTGGCACTTTTGTGGTACATTTTCTAGCACTATTTAGAACACACTTTAGTCCATTTAATGCAGAGTTTTTAGGATGCATTTGAGTTGAGGGCAGAAAGACTTCGATGTAGTTTGTTCTCATCATGTTCTTACGCGTTGAAAGCCGAGGCTGCAGAGCGTAAAGCAGCACGTCAGCGGAGGCAGCGAGAAGCAGCTGGATCCGTTCTGTGCACTCAGACGCATTTCGACCACGTTCACACCCCAATTAACAATCATGTAGTCACACAAAACTAAGTTTGATGCTCGTAAAGATGCATTGGATTGAAGTAAGTGCGCTAATACGGAATATGGTTGATACATCCGATCTGTTTAGCGATGTAAATTGGGAAGATTATATTATACTTTACAAAAATACACAATATACTTTCAATTACAAATGATGATCAGACTAAAAGGACCAAATAAAGTCAGTTAGGTTTTGTAATAAGATTTCCCTCTCATTCTAAAGCTGTATGAATATAAATATTCAAACAGTGAATCACACACATTTCTTCTGTGTGCAAAAAAACAAAGGTTTGAATGTATTGTTTTCATTCTTAAAGGGGTAGTTCGGATTCACCAAAGTCACAACATGACACAAACAAAGTGACCAGAAACAGCAGCTTCTGTGTTCTGCAGGGTCAAATTATTGTTTTTGTCAAGCAGGAGTCTGGTGGCTTTGAAGCGAGCGTACACGAATAGAACGGCTTCATTTCCCACGTCAGAGAGTGCTGTCTAACGGCAAACTAAAGCTATGAAAATATCCTACATACAGTGTACACTTTAACTGATATGGATTTTTTTGAAGTGGGCCTTTCTTTTGCTTTGCTCCAGTGTTGGGTCTCCTGTCTGTTTTCTCCAAACTGGAGGCGTGCTGACCGCCATCTACTATAATTAAGACACTGACTATGGATAAGTACCTCATACAACCCCAATACTAAAAACCAGCACTATCCCTTTAAACTGTTACATTTAAAGTTACGCAACAGATGCTTTCCTAGCAACCGTTTTACAAGTCTTCACCGGCTGAGACATTCCTTGATCTTTAATGGAGTGACCTGATTTAACAAATCACTTGTTTGAAATCAGCTAGTTGTTGTAATGAATCGAGTATATTACACACAAACCTGGTGATGGATTTACAAATAGCCAGTGCAACCCAGTAGCTGTGCTCTATTTCTATTTCTAGAGCTGTTGGGAGTCAAAACATTACACTTGATTCTGTGGTCATGAATTGAAGAACTCTTTCTATGAACGTATTATGTACCGCATGTACATTTAAATTGCACTCTGCAGCATTTATCATTTAGCATTTAGCATTTATGGCCAGTGTCACTGGCCA
Source organism: Anarhichas minor (assembly GCF_050575085.1). Lineage (NCBI taxonomy): Eukaryota > Metazoa > Chordata > Actinopteri > Perciformes > Anarhichadidae > Anarhichas > Anarhichas minor. The sequence continues at coordinate 18,676,775 of NW_027466470.1, forward strand.
GCGATAATAAAGTCCTCCACTAATAACTCGGTAGAAATGAACTGGGCTCTACGTAGACGTGCATACCTCCTCCGTTTCTGTAGCAGAGGTAGGGAAACCTCCAGACATTGCCCAGGCCCACGGCATAGCCCACGCTGGTGAGGACAAACTCGATCTGGTTGCCCCAGTTCCCTCTCCGGGAGTTTTCATCCTTCTTCGCTGGCTCTCCTGGAACTGCTCCGTTCTACAACAACAATGACAAGGAGGGACACAGAGGGTGACTTCGGGTGGCAGCGAATGCTTTTCTGAGATAACGCCTCGGCGGCGGGTCCAGCGACTGCACTGCACACACACACCTATTTTACCGAATCAGAAGTGGATGCTGCGACGAAGAAGAGCATCCTGAAAGGCCTTGTTTGGCCAAATGGCTGTATTCAAAGCTGTGTTTTTTATCTGTATCACGCAACAAGGGTGAATAATTAACATATTCGCACGCGGAGTGGAATTACTCGTGAGCCACGCTCACTCACATTTATTAAATACTTTCTGTAACATACTATCTCCTCTACCCCCAAAGTCTGGCATAAGGTGGGCGCGCTGGAGCAGACGGGATGCAAAGTGAAATCTGCGCCTTAAGAACAGCCGATAAGCATTTGGTCTTGTCGTCCTGATTCCGAGCTTCTCTTCTCCTCTCCTCCCTCCCTCCATCACTCCATCTGCTGGCATCAGATGGTCCCTCTCTCCTGACCTCCTTCCTAACCTCAGCTGGGTCTGTCTGTCGGTTTTTGCGGGCGCACGTGAAGACACTCGTGCTCTAGCGGATAAAAAAAATAGACACTGCTAATCTCGGTACACTCTTTCACTTGTAGGGATGAGTAAAGACGGCTCTCGGATCAGTTATTAACAAACTAAAATGATGTAATGATCCTGGTTATTTTACATATTTGCTTCCAATGATCCGTCCGTGGCCTCGCCAAATTAAAACGGCAGAGGAGAAAACAAAAGAAAAGATATTTACGTGGAGTAAACCATTCATTTCACCAAGGGCAAAAGAGCTCAATCCTCGATTTTTGAAGAGGTGGTTATGCTGCATAACAGGAAAAACGGTTTAAAGATATCCTGTTAAAGCCAAAATTAAGGACATATATGCATATAAAACAAAAGTTTGGCCCTGAATCACACGTTACATCTTCTTTATCTGGAGTTAAGAACTGGTATTCTCCTGTGTGATTCGGCTAAAGTGAAAAGTCCCAATTTCTTTTGTACCGTACAAACTATGATGATTCAATAGTCACTTTTCCATGAAATGGTGCAACACATTCCTGAAACATTCAGTACAGATGGTTGAATAATTGGCTTGCAAGCTTTACAAGGAAGGCAAGATCGACTATTTAATTACTATTTACTCAGATGTTTCCAGTATTCATTTAATACATTTTATTGTGAGTGGTTTAATAATTTAGTTGTAAACAATGAAGGACTGGAGATCAGATTTCTGGAATTTTTTATGTTTGAAAATGTAGACGCAGCACTCTGGTTCTGGCTTATATGAACTGATGGTGTCTATGCGGGCTAGGCACAGCTGTGTGCACACTAATAAAACCTTCATTCACTCATTCATGCTGCCCACGTTATCTGCGTAGAGCAGAGCCTGATTTTCAGAGGCTCAATGAATGAATAGCCAGACAAAACCGTGAATGCCGGTCATAAAAACGGTCTCCATATTTGCAGCAAACGAGTCATTTTGCTGAAAAAAACCCCAAAACAAACCCAGCTTTATTTGTGACCAAGATGTTGCAGCGGAGTTTGTATAAAAACAATTAACAATTATGTTTTGTTCAAATTCTGTAAAACCGCCGCAGGACGCCCAATCCCTGTAGGATAGCTTGTTGCTCAGACACAAACACACACTTCTCCTGAAGGAACGCACCGCTTCTGACGCAGAGCCAGATCTTGTTCCTCAGCAAAAAGTGTCAACAGAAAAAAAAATACACAACAACCTCCATATTTTGCCTCCCCCTGGTGCTGTAGTTCAACTCTGATGCAACGCCAAGCGTGACTAATGAGAGAGAGAGAGAACATCGGACAGCAAAAACAACCATGTAGAAAAAACAAAGCTCCGTAGTTTGTCTTTGAGTCCGGCTGTGTTTGCATGTCAGGAGGGAAAAACACAGAGCATTTCTCCGGCATCCTTGACCCTTTCTATTTGTGCTGGAGTGGGGGCTGCAGGTGGGACGGACAAGAAGATCAGCAAACACAAAGTGTTGTTGGCGGGGGCGGGGGAGGCTGCTCGGAGAGAGGCCACGGTCACAGCAGTGTGCGAGCAGAAACCCCATCCATCGCAGCGGGGCTCGCGCATTACGCCGTCTCCGTCCGGGGGCCGACTTTGGAATGGAAAAGGAGCGGCCGGGGACAAGCAGGGGCCGAGTGCAGCTGTGTGTGTTCTCGTTGCGCCCGGAGCTCGGCCGTACATCTTGTACGTCTGACTCTATCGAAAGATACGCACGCAATGCGTGAGCGCGCAGGTTGACAGCCGGGCTCGGCTCTACGCCGCTGACGAACAGAAAAGGAGAGAAAACGCGGGGAATAGGCAGGCACACAGTTTAAATCGACTAGTTTGAATTCAGTGAGTTCAAAAGTAGAGGGCATGTGTAGAGGTTGTTCTTATATTCTGAAAACTAGGCCCTGTGTTGTTGCAGTGTACCTCATACAGACGCAATAATTAGTATGAAAACGTGCATCTATTCAGCCTCATAATTGAACAGAACAAATTATAAATAATCATGAATTATAACTTCTGCTATTTTGGCCTCATTGAATGTGAAAGACTTCATGCTGTCGTTGGCATTTATGTAAGAAATCGGTGGAAAGCTCTGAAGAGGTGGTCTATACTCTGATGCATATGTTTCATCGTGTTAATTGATGACTGCCGGTGCGCTCGCACATAAAGACACCAGGGAAATGTCCATGTGCGTGAATTCAAAGCCCAGCATCTAACAGCAACAACAAGACAATTCCAAAACAAAAGCTGTGCAGAACAATTTCTCCACCAACAGCGTCCTCGGTGGACTAGAATGCAGCGCAGCTCTTGTATCTGCTTGTGTTATCACTGTTGATCCATCCAGCCACAGGTAAGAGTATGACCCACAGTTCACACACTCTCCGAAGGTTGTGGTCTGCCGTTATGGCAAAAGTTGTGTTTGTCATGACATCCCTCTCTCCCTCGACTGACCTCGATGTCTGCCTGTGGTGTTGGCTCCCGGGAGCCCCCGGGTCAGTCAGTCGGACAGACAGACAGACACCCCTCTCTCCATATCCCTCCATTTCTATGTCACATGCTTCTCTGGGACCATCTGGGCTTTATATAAGACCACACATGCTCACCCCCCCCCCCCCCCTGTGGTACTTTCCAGGTTGGTGATCCTGTTCCTCCCTGCAATATTTTCACACTGCAGAATATGTCCATATCGAAATAATTAGACCCTCAATAGAACTGCTAATGAAGCCCAGCTAACTTGGTAACAATCCCATTGCATTTGCTACAAGTTCTTCACAATAAATTGTCAACTAAACAGCCGTGACAGTAAAGTAAGGTTGATTTCTCTCCAGGGTCTAATTCGAGTCACAGCGCTCACTTTGCCGGACAATAATGGAATCAACACAAGAACCCACCGGTTACAGGGCGAAGACGCGTTGATGTTTTTGTATTCGTGCGTTAAGAGGACTTGGTGATCTGGGATTCAAAGCGATTTACGGGTACCGCTTTGAGGCGCCTCTGGCATCGATTGGTGAAACGGCAAAACCAAAAAGACAATTTAGTGGGGTTTTCAGGTCCCTTGGTGTTTCGGTTAAATGCGTTGTGTTTTGACGGTCGACCACAGACGCACTCATGCAGATGCATGCCTGCCAGCGCAGAACTGGTTAATGCAGTACAAACACCCAGGTTTAATTCAGTCAAATAATTGAAAGAACAGTAAATATTAACCTTCTAACAAAAGCTTGTGTGGATAAGGTGTGGTCCAAAATATGTAACATCCTCTTGCCTGTGGTACTTTCCAGGTTGGTGATCCTGTTCCTCCCTGCAATATTTTCACACTGCAGAATATGTCCATATCGAAATAATTAGACCCTCAATAGAACTGCTAATGAAGCCCAGCTAACTTGGTAACAATCCCATTGCATTTGCTACAAGTTCTTCACAATAAATTGTCAACTAAACAGCCGTGACAGTAAAGTAAGGTTGATTTCTCTCCAGGGTCTAATTCGAGTCACAGCGCTCACTTTGCCGGACAATAATGGAATCAACACAAGAACCCACCGGTTACAGGGCGAAGACGCGTTGATGTTTTTGTATTCGTGCGTTAAGAGGACTTGGTGATCTGGGATTCAAAGCGATTTACGGGTACCGCTTTGAGGCGCCTCTGGCATCGATTGGTGAAACGGCAAAACCAAAAAGACAATTTAGTGGGGTTTTCAGGTCCCTTGGTGTTTCGGTTAAATGCGTTGTGTTTTGACGGTCGACCACAGACGCACTCATGCAGATGCATGCCTGCCAGCGCAGAACTGGTTAATGCAGTACAAACACCCAGGTTTAATTCAGTCAAATAATTGAAAGAACAGTAAATATTAACCTTCTAACAAAAGCTTGTGTGGATAAGGTGTGGTCCAAAATATGTAACATCCTCTTGCCTGTGGTACTTTCCAGGTTGGTGATCCTGTTCCTCCCTGCAATATTTTCACACTGCAGAATATGTCCATATCGAAATAATTAGACCCTCAATAGAACTGCTAATGAAGCCCAGCTAACTTGGTAACAATCCCATTGCATTTGCTACAAGTTCTTCACAATAAATTGTCAACTAAACAGCCGTGACAGTAAAGTAAGGTTGATTTCTGAAAGCACAAACAGGAATACAGGAGTGGCACTAAACTCACAGCCACAGAGACTCAGGTAGAGGCTGCACAAGTACTGTTATCTATATAGTAAGGTTATCGGGGGGGAAAGAAATCCCCTGCTGTGAGGCTGCAGTGGAGATTGATGTCATCGTGGCTTGGCATGGCTAAAGCGGATCAGCCTGGACCCATGGAAAAACAGAATTTTCATTCCATGGGAATTCAAATGGGTAATTTGTGTCTGCCCAACTTGACAGGTGGCATCACTCAACGTTTTGTTGCTATTTGACTTATCGAGAAGGCTCAGGTCCTTCAACGTATGAAACAAATGGCTCCACGTGTTCTACCAGTCTGTTTGTGCTGTGCTGGGGCGCATGCATCAAAGCAAAGGACGCCAACAGACTTTTAAAGAAGACTGGGTGTGTCATTGGATCCAAATGGAGGTGGAGGACAGAATGCTGGTGATGTGAGACACAGTTCCTCTGCACATCCGGTGCACTCGAGCACTTTTGCTCTATTACAATTCTCTTATTATTCCATAATCATGTATCACCTTACCACACTAGCACTTTTATTTACAACCTAACTAACTTATCCATTCAGTCTTTCTGGTTATTCATGCTTATTTATTTTAGGTACATTTGTAGCTGTGTTCAAAGTACCTGTTGTCGTTTTATTGTATCTGGCTGCAATGAAAATCGAATTTCCCTCTACTGTCGAGTTAGCTTTGAGTTACCCCTCTTAAATTCGACAAGCATTGGCTGTGGCTGTCACCATGTGTGAGAATGGTTGAATGGGAAACAGAGCATTGTTGAACGCAAGCAAAAAAGGATGAGGAAGGTAAAAATGTACTTCTGGACATTACTATTAACATTGTATCAAACGTCTAACACAATAGACGGTAACACTGTAACATCTAGTATTGCAGACTCAAAGCACTGTTTGACTGTTTCAAGATGGGCATCTGTGTCACGTATCACAACCTTATTACTTTGTCAAATTAAATGATAAATATAATAACAGATGAGTACAATATAAATATGGATTTTCCTCTCACAGCAACATTAATTCAGATTTATCCCAGATGCCCTTTTCTCCTGCTGTGTTTCCACTCGAGCCTGCTGCCACTCATCCTCCCTCCTCTCACAGTCCAAAGAGAGCACTTCAGCTATGTGGGAAGACTGCATAGAGCTCGCACTCACATTCAAACTCACGTTTACACACGCACTAGCAATGTGAGAGTTACCAGCATGACTCTGTCAAATCAAAACAATGTCAAGTTATGTCTGTGAAAGACACCGTCTAGTGGAGTGTGGCGAGAACTAGAACATTTTGAAATACATTCTGACATACCCGCTCTTACATAATTCATATATGCTTTATTTTGTAAAAAACAACAACCATGCCCCGTTATGAGCTTCCTCTTAGAAGTGTGTTAATATATGGTGCTTTTATATTCTAACTGTGCTATAAAAAAAAAAATACAATTATTTGCTAAAATACAATTTTACATAATACAATTATTTTGTCGTTGAAGCACATAGGTTGTGAATGCCAAGGAGATATTAAGCCTGTTGGATTATAGTCAGCCTTGCTGCTAGCAGGCACCCTAAACTACAAACTCACTTTTAGCAAATGGCAAAACACACACCTATGTGACTTCCCTTTGAACTCTGTGCACATCGGCAAATCTCCCTCAAAGTGAGCTTGACTTGCCTTTTAAGCCAAAACAATGATATCATTGCACATGCACTTGTGGGTAGATACCCAATTGTCAGGTACAGGTGTATGTCAAAAAGAGTAAAGTAAAGGTTGTGAGAATACTTTTTTTTTGTTTCAGCAAGAAAAACAATGTAATATATAGGATTTTAGACTGTGGACCGAATTTAATATTTATATACCTTATTAATTTCCACATATGTACCATTAAAGGTGATTTCCACAGTTAATTACCTTGTTATCATTTAACACATCCATGACATCTCACTCTTCGCTCTGTTGGAATACTACTGAAGGCACCACACACACACACACACACACACACACACACACACACACACACACACACACACACACACACACACACACAAAGGTGTCTACTCTTGCTTATCTTGATTTATGCACAAACACTAAAAAGTAAAATGTTGAACTTTTCTGAGACTTCTAGCAATGACGATCAGTGTTTGAGCTAGGATAGTCAGGGAGGGGTTCAAAGGGGTCCAGTAGTACTTTTCAAGTACTTCCACAACACTGTACACCCTGATAAAATACATAGAATCAAAATGACAAAATAATTCATATTGGGCATATTATAAAAGAAATACAATTATTTTTAGTTTTTAGTTAAAGCCCAAGTTTCTGTAGTTCAAATGTAGAACTACATTACTGTGACACTTAAAATCAAATTTTCATTATTTTAATTGCATTCAAAAGGGGAACCTGCTGATGAGTCACATCTGACAATGACAGATTAAGAATAAAATAAAATGACTCAAATGTGATGAGCTTAAACATACTGAATAGAAGATTGGGCGCATTCTGATTGCTTCTCAACGGCCCTCGAGATGGCAACGGCTGAGCCGACTCAAACAGAAGGGTCGGATCATTGTGCGTACGTACGGTGCTGTGGCCTTGTTCCAGATTGTGTCTCGATGAGACATAATCAATCTTATCTTTAAGACGCGACAGTGTTAGGTACCTCCGCTGAAATATATACGTCTGTTAGCTATACTATACACGATACAAAGTTGACCTTAAATGCAGTCAGGGACTCATTTGCATTCACACCAGCAGCTCAAAAATGCAGCTCCAGCAATCTGATCTCAACTAACTTAGAATGCATTTTAGCGACACTTAGCTCTGCCCTGAGGTTAAAAAACCAAAGACCACAGTTTGATATATGTACTCCTCTGGCAACAGACAAGAGGGCCTCTTGACAATAAACAACAAAAAGTCAAAAGTGTGTGCAGAGGAAGAGCTGTCTCAAACATGTCAGTATCAGGTGGAAGTCAATGCACGGAGGAAAACAAGAAATAGCTGTAGTCAGAAAGTTAAATGTGTCTTCGGACGACATTTCTTACATACCTTTCAAGAGAGTGCAAGGGGCATTTTACAGAGCAGAGGTTTAGAGAATAACCCTCGACAACACGACATAATGGAACGGTTTAAAGGCAAATTCTACTGTCCCTCTTTGATACCAGGATGTGAAAAACAACTTTATCCAACAGTGCGAATTGGGCTGGACACACAACTGTCTCCTTCACACAAGAAGCACCTCGTCAAGGCGTAAGCACCCAGGGATTCATGTCAGTGCCATGTCCTCCACTCACTTCTCTTCTTTTATACTCAAATCACAATCATGCAGATAAATGCAATCAGAAAACTCTTTAAATCAGCCTTTCACATGAGGCCGCTCGCGACACTGTTTCCCCAGCCAATAACCAGGCCTCGGTTATTCAAAGTGGCACACGTAATCTCCCTCGCTCCACCTACGCAGAGTTTAGTAAACATGTCTGTCTGCAGTGACTGAATCCACTCGGCTATTATGGGACAAAAAGCCCACCGGATCCCCCCCAAAAACAGGCGGCTCAAAGCTGTCTTTATGAGTGGGCTGTGAGGTGAGAGTAATGGGCCTAAAGACAGTGTATACCGTGGCTTCTCAACCTGCTACCATTGGGGCCACATACCAAAGGATCCCATTGGGCAGCGACTGAATAAATCCCCCTCCACGGCTGATTAATTGAAACCAATGGATGGGGTGTCAGGAGGAGGAGCGAGGAGCGAGGAGGAGGAGGAGGAGAGAAAGTCGAGCCCAGTCAGATGAAGGGTGGGATAGAAGGCCGCCCAGAAGCTAGGGGTCACTCACAAGTTACATCACTCCATACATTGAGAATGTCGCTCAGCGACTCAGGCGTCTCCAGTTCACACTGAAAACACTTTTAAACTCTGAGCTCGTGTGTGTGCAGACCAGACCGCGTTCCATCACAGTTGGTGTGTATCCATTGAGTGCGGCCATTCAGAACAAGTATAAATCATTTTGGTAACACTTTCTTTGTCTATAATGCTTTATAAACACTTATATTATCTATTTATATCCCTGTATCAGTACAGGCATAAGTATGCATAAATATTCACAATGCTTTATAACAATAACATATTATGAAGCATTTTATAATGTGTTAAGATATTTCACAATACTTCACCATTGCACTCACTGACAGAAGTCATTGTGTATTACATTTCCCCATAATCCTTTTGTAATCCTGTATAATGTGATGATAAGTTATTCTAAGTGGTCAATGTTCGGTAAAAATATTATTATATAACAATGGACAAAACATTGTAAAATACAGTTTTACTTTAGTCCTGTTCACCATATTGTGGTTCATCCTTTTGCAATAATGACCCTCTCGCTGTACATTATCCTGATTATTACACGTCATATTACTAAAGAGATCATCAATTTCACACAAAATATTAAATTAGCAATGCTTTTATTGATTAAAAAAAATAGATATGGGCATTAACGGGCATGTTACCATACTTTTGCTTTTAGGTGTCGACACTTCGTACAAACTACTTCATCTGAGCCTTTAGCTTGTTTCAAACATCTGGGACAATGTTTTGAAGTTTGTACCCAAGGCAACGTACCCGATAGCCAACCTCATCCCTCTTCTGCAGCTGAGGCCCTGCCTTTAGAATGCATTCTTGCTGATCACAAGTGGACAGCTCTACCAACAGATGCAAATGCACCCCCCAGGTTGCCCTCATAACGCATTGAGATTTAATTACCCACACAACGTTATGGAGATCAGAGATGCAGAAACGCAGGCTATATTCAAAGCAATTCAGCATCTACTCTCTCTCTCTCTGTCGCTCTGCATTATCATGTTTGCCAACTCTTGTTTCCAACTTCTTTTGTCTCACATTGAGTTTTTCTTGGTAGTTTTATTCAGTATGCAAATACCTTTCTCTATGTTTTGCAGCAGTTGTAAAAAAAATAATCCATCGTTCAGATGGACAGTTTGTAATTCAGAAGCACAAATGCAAAAGAAAATCTAGCCGGTGAAATAAATGAACATACTGGATACCATTTTTGCAAAGAATCTCTATATTACCCTTTTTTCAGCTGAAGAATTTACAAGAAAAAAAGCTTTAAAGATCTATCTCCGTTCTCTACAATAGGAAGTTGATGCATCAGAGTTAAGAGAAGCCTTATCAGGGTGTTATTTGGTCTATGGTTAAAACAACTGGTATGCATGGGACATTGCAATCACCGCACTACCTCCACCTGTGGAAACCATCCAGCTCCTTACCTTGTCATCATTTTCCATGGTGAGGAACTTGATGCAATCACAGCAAATAGTCCCAATAGAATGGTGACTGACCAACTCCTCTATCTCCGTGATACTTAAATAGCACGACCCCTACTGGGCTGGAATCCTCAAATACCTTCCCCGGGGGAGGGAGAAGGACGTGGGCTAAGTTGTGTGGATATCTTTGTGAGATAAAAAGTAGTGGGGGGGGGGGCACGAGGGGAAAAGGAAGGCCAGGTGTGGCTGGGGCAAAGGCGAGAGGGAAGGCAATGTATTTTATGTCGGAAATCAACAGGGGATTGAGACTTTCCTTCACGGAATGTGGACATGTTTATGTCTTAATTTGTGTGTGATAGATGATCCTACTTACATGTATGTGTGTAAGTATATGTGCATATTATTTCGGGAAAGATAATCACAGATTTCCCAATTGTCACTGGATTTTCGGTCCTGTCTACATGCAAGTTACATGTAAAAAAAAAAACAATGGATCTACTATGATCATTTTGACAACCACCTTCATTTCTAGGGCCGATGTCCTCTGACAGTCCCTTCCGCTGTCACATTGTCTGCGAGCGCAGGACGACAGCACCCCGGACGAAGCATCGCCAAGACAATCTCTCGATCCGATTCAGAAATAGGCTGTTCATCTCATGAAGACAATGGGATTACATGGGCGCAAGTGAACGGGAGAGAGATGGGAAGAGACGGACTGAAATAGAGACGCATACTGAGAGCAATGTGAGAGAAAGACAGAGTGACAGAGAGGGAGAGGGGGGGGGGGGGGGGGTTAGAGACAGAGGGACGAGAGAGGCAGTGACGGCTGGCGAGTGCAGACAGACAGGCAGGCGGGTCTAGCTGGAGCCACTGCAGCCGTGCGCTCTTCGTCCCCCCCCCCCTCCTTCGCTTGTTCACTCATTTGCTTAACAAGTTCATTTGTGCGTAGGCCTTCATCGGGTATGGCTGTCAAGTGATGCGCGAGACTGGCCTGCGGAACTGTTGGCCCTTGCAAGCTGTTCACCTGCATCCCTCTCACCCCCCACACACACAAACATGTAGAGACACACACACATACACACACACAGTGCACATGTCGTTCTGCACGAGCAAGAGCATAGACACAGCACTGGCATCCGATAAGGCCGGTAGTGTGAGCAAAATGGTGCGTGAATACTGGGTTCAAGCTGCAACCTTTCCACGATATCAGCTGTGGAGCAGAAATTGAAATTGTTTTCTGGCTTGTTTTGTTGATTGTGGAGTTAAAATGATCGGTCGATTATTGGATTAATCTATACAAACAAATGAGCCAGCGATTAATTTGATGATCCAATTAATGTGACATCGTTCAAGTCTTTTATCAATATATATATATATATATATCATGTTATATATTTTGCTTCCAACACTCTTGCAGGAGCAGGGATACCTCCAGGACTCTGTGTTTCACGATTTCGCAATTATTTGATAAGTTGAAAAAATCAGAGGCAGATTGATTGATAATGAAAATAGCCGTTAGTTTCAGTCCTAGTTGATTTTCTAGCTTTATTGTGGGAACATTTTAGAGTTATCTAATGAAACAATGCAATACAGAATTGAACCAAACTGACATTTGAATTGACATTTACCGACCCATCTTTCTCCATTTCACTTGTTTGTCCTTGTTTTCTTCATTGTTTCAGCCCTCTTCACTTGAGGCTCATCATCTCTGTACTGCGAGTGTGCTGCTCCAACTAGAGTGTGCAAACACGCAAACGCACACATGCAGCCTCCCCCCCCCCAACCTCCTTTTCCCCCTGCTAACACGGTGAACATGCTGCCTCAACAAGCCTCATCATCAGCTCTCTTCTCCCCATGGTTCTTGCTTCCTACAAATCCATGACAAAGCTGATGAAAAAAGCCATGTTCAGCCTTTCCTCCTCACCTCGTTTCAGAGTTTTACTTAAACTACCCCCTCCTTTAAAAGTCAAATTTAGGTTCTGCTCTGTACATCACACGTGGTACATTTAGTGTTCATTTCCCAACTAACATGAACAGTCTTTAAAAGGGGCAATGTGTACGATTTAGCCAGAATTTTAGATCAAACAATATAAACTGAATGTGATGAGGTCACAGTGTTGACGTTACGTCAAAGACGTCCATGTATTGTGTTGCGGAGATATCTACTGAAATGAGCATGCTAACCAGCTAGCCCCGTCCCTTCCTATCTTTGTAATACCACATGTTTTCTCCATTAGCGATAGGGAACCGCCCTCAGTCCAACATGAGCAGACCAAGAAGTAGAGCTGCACCGATGGCTTGTCAATCACTTTGTAACATCTAACATCGTCTATTTAGCGAAACATATCTTAAATGCAACTAAGGACACAAACCGTACCGAAAAACATTCCAAATGGCGTCAATGGTGTTTTCATGCTACTATGCTCTTGCTAAAACTGAGCTCAGTAAACTATATTGTAAACTAAAGGGAGACTAAAAATATATTCTCAATTTAACCCCATTTATATTTTTTTGGAAAAGGAAAGGAAGATGAATGTTTGAAACGTAAATGCATCCTGCAAACCTGATTCTTCACCTTTAACCTTTGATCAACAACTTTGAGCGATTTACATTTTCGGTATCTTCGTTTTTATTTCCACTTAAAGTAATTGGTTTGGATAATATGGCTGAAAAGGGGACTTGATCACAACATGCTGTACTTGCAGTCTGCTGTAAAGGTGTTTCTAATGGTGTCACAGTGTCTCCAGATAACCAACACAGGTAAAAATAATTGGTCTCCAGCACTGACAGGAAGCCAACTTTCAGCCAAAATAACACTACAATTTTAAAAGAGAATTGCCACTTTCAAGTTAAGCTAAACTGTGGATAGAACCAGCACGTCACATCACAGATGCAATGGCAAAAATGTGACCAGCAATATGGACATATTGGACTGGACATCCAATTTCATACAACCAAATAAATAGTGGCAACAAACGTGTGAATAAACAAATCAAGATCTACCCAACACTCCCAATCCTAGATCTACATAACTTCATTAATGAGCACCTGTAAGGCAGCAGCGGTGTTACTGAGTGCAGCTCAGGTAACAGCAAAGTCAACACAAAAGAACCAGAAGATCATAAATCAGATAGTCTCTAGGATGTGACAGTAAATATGCGCAGACTTTGAAATGGAGCTAACATCAACTAACAGGCCTAACACAACAGGAATATTTCAAATCAAACACATGGGAACGTGCGTTTTACCAATGAAAGCCAGTTCATGAAAAACATCCACTGTTACTTTCGGGGAACGTTTTTAAATGAATCAATTGTATTTTTGACATTTGCATAAACAAATCCTGGGTGTGGCTTTCTGTACGTGTTGATTCTCGCCCATGAAATCTGCCTCAAAGTTGGAGCCACATCGTTCAGGAAGTCACAGCAGCAGCGCAGTCTTTTTACAACTGACGGTGGCACAACAAGCATTTCATTTCAGTTAAGTTCAAGTTCATATCAATAACCTTCTATACTATCCCACAGTGCCCCAGTCCTGCACTACCCTCACTAGCCTTGATTGGCTTCCTGCCATTTCACAGAGGTTGGTCCGGCTCCGGTTTGTAATGAAGAGTTACAGGAACTCGAATAAATGGGTAACCACACAGTCAAATGTCAAGGGCTCCGAAGGCAACTCAGCACTACGATTATCTTTGTGCGAATGGCTTGCATGGAGGCAAATGTGACCTTGACTGCTTTTTTTTGGGGGGGGGGGACACCCAAATTGGTTGATTTGGAAGTAAACATTTATCATAGCTGTTGGTTTCTTTCTTTGGCTGACTTATTAGTGTTTTTTCTTTTGGCCTCAAGTCAGGAAATACAGGCCTGCTCCTACTGGAATATAACCTCTACCCACGTCAATCCAATACTAATGGCCAAAGACTTCAGGTTGGCAAATGCTGCCCTATGTCACTGAAGGCTTTGGGAAGTTCACCCCTGCCATGACCCCAACATTCTTCCATAGGATGTTTTTGCCTGATGAGTGTAACTCTAGCTGGGCTACTAACCACTGGGTCACCACCCATATATGTATGGTACTCACAACCCTTTATTACATGTCCGTAGAGTTTATGTAGGTATGAGGCCTTTATTTCACCCCTCTTGTATATATACTTACATTTTGGATCTTAAAATTTGGCTCAAGTGTTGTGACTCTTGTGACCTGGTCAGTGTTGAGCCACCACTCAACCACTTTAACCCCAGTCAAAGACTGCCTCTCCTCTCCTTTTTGCCTCGAGCAGTTGAAACGCTGTCGTTTTTTTGTGCCCCCACGGTGAGAAGCACATTCTGAAGCAAATACCTCCACAGTTTCTTATTTCACTTGACTCCTTTAGCTTTTTATTTAGAAAGTAGAAGATGTTTACGTTTACCCGAGATGTTTTTCTGTTGACGTGATTCTACCACGGTACTGTATTACTGGGGAGATATTTTGTTTTGGAAGTACAAATCCCGATCATTTTCTGCATAAACAATGTTAGTTAATTGGCAGTTGGAGCACTTCAAAGGCTAGCAGTGACATGAAACACTCCTCGTTCAATCGTCGGCATAAAAGATGAGCTGCTAAATTAGAAAATATCTGGTTCTTTGAATAGAAAAAGTCAAAGACATAAGCCTATGTACATAATTACCACAAAGATTAGATTGACATTTTCAGGAATACGAAGAAGAACTGGGAAACACAGATTTAGAAAATCATTCATTAATTACCAGACATCTACTCTCATCAGGAAGTGGCTTCAGAGCACCACTGGCTAAAAAGAAAACTTATACAAAACTCTTTCATTCCCACTGCAATATCTTAATATCTCAATATTAAGGCCAAATGGACGGTCACTACTTCTTAATGCAGCTCTGCACACCTGCTCTTCTCAAACTGTTTGAGTTTTAATAACATTTTGTGCAAGTCTTTCATGGGCTTATGCTTTTTTTAAGCCCCTAACCAAAAACAATTATCTATCATTATTTGATAGCCATTTAAATTGTTTTATCTAGTGAGCTTTAGGGATGGCTGTTTTTTGTTTTGTTTTGGACGGAGCTAGGCTAGATTTTTCCCCGTTTCCAGTCTTCATGCTAAGCTAAGCTATCCGACTCTTGGCGGTAGCCCTATACTGAACAGACAGATATGAGCGTGGTATTGATCTTCTCATCTAACTCTCTGTGAGAAAGTCCATAAGTGTGGGTCTCCCCTTCCGAGCTATTCATTCAAGGATCTAAAATTGGTTCACGTTCAGATTTTTGTTCAGTTTTCAATTGATCTGTAAATTATGGGAGGTTGTTTTGTTCCCAACTGCAGCAGCAAATAGTTCTGAATGTACTACAGCTAGGATTGTCTCCTCTAGAAGGCTTCATCTCCAGAGCAACTGCGGTAGGGCCTTATGGGTATCGTAGTATTTAGAGCCTTCTGCCATATCATACTGACTGAAAAAACACAATTTCTCAAAAACAAAGTTAAAATGATTTAAACAGATGGATATACCATTAATCTAAACGCCTTAGGAATAAGCAGCTTCTCCAACTTCACAATGCTAACCGCTAACGTTACACAAATGCTACAAATGGCTCTTTCCGTTTTCAGCCCATCAAACATATCCGCGTCCATATCTGCACACGGGGGTCCTCCCATCAGACACCCAGCTCTCCTCAGCTGGTCAGCTATCCGTCCACCTCTCCAGCCAGCCATTATCCGTCAGTTATTCTTCTTACTTATCAGTCATGCCTGCAACCATCCGTGCGCCCATCCGTGCGCCCAGCCATGCACGTACAGTCAGTTGGCTTTACGACCGTGTACTTTTGCAAGGCAGCTGTGAGCCCGGAAGCTTAACTTAGTGAAGTCAGAGGGAGACCGAAGGTTCGAGCCACCACAGGGAGATGAACAAGGGGCGCGCACACACACACGCACACACACACACACACACACACACACACACACACACACACACACACACACACACACACACACACACACACACACACACACACATGCGCTCTCTACATCTATTCCTGTCTTTCTTTTCCACATGTGTCTTTTCCCTTGCTTGCTGAGCCTCGGTGCAGTGAGTAAACACTGCTACTTTACACTTCCGCTCCATAAACTGCAACACCTGCCCCCAGATGGGCAGAGTGTGTGCATGTGCGTGTGTCTGTGTGGTGTGTGTTCGTGTGTGGGCCCCTGCTGGCTTCCTACGCTAGATGTAATGTACTGAACTGCATATTAGCTGCAAACATCACATTATATATGACATCCATGGACGTTTCACAGTCAATTCCATTTCAGTAAGTTTCCCGATGACGTGTATTTTTTTTAAATAATCCTGCCAAAATAATGAATGTTTAAACTACCACGGGTTATTTTAGGTGAACATCACCCTGCTAAACCTATAGCGCAACCGTGACAGCCTGCAGGGCAGACTGGCTAAATATGTCTATATGCTTTCTTACAGGACACATCAAGAGTAAAAGGTAGGTGTTGGAGTGCCACAGCTCTCTGGATGAATGCCTCTACAGTGGAGGAATTTGTGCTTTTCAACACAACAGGCCTCATAAGCTTCTTGGTAAGGCACCCTATGATCCAGAAAATCTGCTTATTTAGAAAGCAATAATCTGGGTCAGTCTGTTAAAGCCATTCGTTTTCTTTGAGTTATAACTATTTCAGACAAGTACACTGTAATGAATTGCTGTAAATTTACAGTGGATTTAAAACGGTATTTTACAGTATTTCATAATAACTGTAACATGTAGATTAACAGTCAATGGCATCAATTAACCATACCAGCAGACTACTGTAATTTATCAGCATAATACAGTATTTTCTGTGGTGGGTACACGAATCTCTATACAAGTTCAGTGAGTCACAATCCATCTACATCGTACTGTCTACTGTAGGTTAATGTGTCAGTAATGATGATAAAATATTTTTTATTATTCAAACTGCTCATTGCCTAAAAGTCATTTTTGAGTGACAAGACCTGACCGACTGCTCGTGAACGTGACTTTGGACAGCTTCAGCTTCCATGTAAAGATCAACCGAGGAGCCGAGGTAAAGTTACGCTTATCATCCGAAATTCAAAGTCTCCAGTATTGTTTAATCTTCATGATTATTGAACTGTTAGCATCTCAGATAAAGTTTCACTTCGTCACCTTCCTAAAATAATGGCCTAACTCATTTTTTGACAAAAATGATTTTGTTGCCTAAATCATCTCCTCATGATGCTGGCCAACTCTGGTAAAATTGCCAACATCCTCAGTTGAACAGATCATGCGATTCTACCCCTGTAGTATAATGGCCTATGTCAAGAGTGTGAATTAGGCCGTTTTATTTTGTGTTTTCTGAAAAAACTGAAAAAATGACTTGGGCCATTATTTTAGGAAGGTGACGACTTGGTCTGTTTCATTACATTAACGTTAGGTTTCTGATATTGGTGGAGCTAGCTCTGTAACGTCAGCTAGCTTGAGCTAAATTAGCCGTAGAAAGGTTAGCTAGCTAACAGCATAGCAAGTTAAGTTAACATAAATTAATTAATCACCAATTACAGTGTTAAGATGTAACGTTAGTAACCTAGCTTGTGTTTACTTGTGCTATTACTGAACCGACTGTAGAACCGCAAACGGTGCGATTATTAAAATGGAGAGCGGACCAGAAATCGCTGACGTGTGTTCAAGACGATGAACAGTTGAGGTCACGCTAATAGTAACGTTACGTGTGTGTTATCCCAGGAGCAACATTAACACCAGATCAAACTCATTTTAGTGTTGAACGTTAGTCCATTGTGGTTCATTGTCTTAGCTTCATTTCTTCACCTAACGTAATCAGCTCATCACATAGGCAAGTCTGTTGATTTAAACTGTAGGTATTGTTGTATTAGGTACCTATCCCTGGAGTGGTATGCTACTGTTGTTCAGCGGTATGTACCTAACCCTGGAGTGATATGCTACTGTTGTTCAGCAGTATGTACCTATCCCTGGAGTGGTATGCTGTTGTTCAGCGGTAGGTACCTATCCCTGGTGTGGTATGCTACTGTTCAGCGGTAGGTACCTATCCCTGGAGTGGTATGCTGTTCTTCAGCGGTAGGTACCTATCCCTGGTGTGGTATGCTACTGTTCAGCGGTAGGTACCTATCCCTGGAGTGGTATGCTGCTGTTGTTCAGCGGTATGTACCTATCCCTGGAGTGGTATGCTGTTCTTCAGTGGTAGGTACTTATCCCTGCAAATGCAGTGCGATCCACAGTGCATTGGAATGTATTTGTGAATCGTTCTGCGTGTATTTGAGAGTCAAATTTATTTGTAAATCCTTCTGTGTACATTTGTAAATCGAATATATTTGTGAATTGTTCTGTGCGCATTTGTGAATCTTTCTGTTTGCATTTGTGAGTCTTTCTGTGTGCATTTGCAATTATTGAGACTGATCTGACCCCATAGCATACCACTCCAGGGATAGGTACCTACCACTGAACAACAGTAGCATACCACTCTAGGGATAGGTACATACCGCTGAACAACAGTAGCATACCATCGACCACTTTTTGATCTCGGCGCTCCTGGTCTGAGTTCCTCATGAGTTCAGTTAAGCCGGTCATCAAAGATTTCATGGTTTTATTTGTTTTCTTCTAAACATGCAGTACATTGTGAGTTTTGTGATGTAATACAAATGTCCCTTTATTATTTGTCTTGAGAACATGTATTAAACTGCAATAATTATGTGTTGAATGTCTATTGTTATTCTTTTATTTGTTGGGAATTAAATGCAAAAGTATTGGGTTGTATTACCCTTTGTAAATAAACGGTAACATTCTGGCATATGCCGTAAAATCACCGTAAAACCCAGCCATCCTACAGTCACATAACGTAATCAAGTATACGGTAAGATACTGTGAAAGTAAATTACGGTAGTTTCAGCGTAAAAAAAACAGTAAATTACTGGCGTCCCTGCTGCTAGTAAGTTACCGTTATTTTACGGTGAAATTGTTTAGAGCAGGGGTCGCCAATTGGCGGACCGCGGTCCGGATCCGGACCCAGACGCCGTTGTATCCGGACCCAGGACCTAAAATCGATTTTATTTTGACAGAGCACTTCTATTTTAACCGGCGCAGCTTTTTCAGCCTTTACGGCACTTGTTCAGCGGTGCAGGAAACGCACCGACCAATGCGTTGTAAATCACATCACGTGATGCAGCTTAGCCAATCAAATATGGGTATGCTGACACGTTTCCTGACTTGAGTGAGATGTACACACACCGGAGGAGAGACGAAGAAAGAGAAGGAAGAGCAGCAGAATATTATGTAAGTCAGAGAAGTTATTTCACATGACGTTCTCCAAAGAGAGAAAAGTGGTCAGAGAGACCAGAGAGACCAGAGTCTTTAACCAAGAATGAACAGACTCTTATAGGTTAATTCTTCCCACGTCAGTTTAAAACCAGTGGGTCTCACATGTTTAGAGACCGTGACGATTAATAAAAGCGGTAAATGAAGCGACACTACGAGACAAAGCACAACTCTTTTGAGCAAACGCACCCACTCACATCTAAATGAAGACACAGAAAATAAACCTAAGAGCCCAATATGATCAGAATCCTAACACATGAATTCACTGCCCAACAATGATGTTAACAGAGAGAATAGAGCTAAACAAGTGTTAATAACCACAGATAAAGTCCATGCTCACTAATTTCTCTTTTTAGAAGATGGGAAAAATATAATATTGTGGCTTTTTTATTGACATCACTTCACACCTGAATGAACTGAATTTAAAGCTGCAGGACAATTCAGTGAAATTATTTTTTTCTAAAATGAATTACTTTATTTTAAGATGCACATTTTTGAAAAGCTTTCTGTTATGTCAGTTATTCTTTAAT
The DNA here is from genome assembly GCF_050575085.1 of Anarhichas minor. NCBI lineage: Eukaryota > Metazoa > Chordata > Actinopteri > Perciformes > Anarhichadidae > Anarhichas > Anarhichas minor. The sequence goes on from NW_027466470.1 coordinate 18,696,845, forward strand.
CCAGCCCTTATTGTACTTGAAATTAGAAGAACATTTATTTATGTATTATTTATAATCCATCCAGTTAAATTTGAAAAGTGAGAATAATAATTGTTAAAATATAATTGATGTGTACTTTCTTTATTTGATTTGACAGTTGTTGACTACACAGAGACGTTGTTACTACTACTAGGCTTCTTGAATATATTTATATATTTATATGGCACTAAATAGCACAAGTTAGATATTATTGTAATGTTCCGGACCTTTGCCCGAGGACATTTTCTCAATCTGGACCTTTTGGAATTTTAATTGAATACCCCTGGTTTAGAGTGTAGTATTGACTAAGATTCAAAAATAATAAAAGAAAAGTAGTTTACCATCCAGCCGAATGGTATCATAATGTATGAATGCATGTAAACGTGCAGTCACTGTGAATACAACTTACTCAAATACGATAATAAAATAATGAAATTATGAAACCACACGAAGTCAAAGCATTGACTTGTCTGGATATGGAAATGGTATCTGATCTGATCCTTTCTTTCAGTACAAAGGATGTCAAAGGCAATCACCAGCACTCACTTAGCAATTACCAGATCCATCTGAACTCCTTATTACTCCAATTACTAGCGAAGCATGCCTTGAACGCACACACATGACCTCAGACCATTGTCCCAACACCGTGAGGTCGGACTACCGCTGAGAAGAACGATGTGACCCATGCAATCACACAGGAAATGACCAGGACCAGGGCTTTGATCCGAGATGGGCATTTTTCATAGAATTCCTTTGTTTGCTTTTTTTTTTCTCAGAAAAAACAACTTTTGAGAAATTTCGTGATTTTTCAAAATGGGAGAACTTAAGTACTATTATTTTAAAATATTTTAAAAAGGAATACAATCACATAGAGTGGTAGTTATAATTAATATCATTATTATTATGGTTACTATTTTGATTATGATTATCTTTATTATTATTGGGGAGATTAATGACCAATTACAAATCAACCAAAAACATTCTTGTTCCCGTAAAAATAACTAGACTTGTTACAATTGTTACAAAAAGCTGGCAATGAAAAGGGGGCAAAATTGCACAGCAACTTAAAGGGACAGTTTCTTTTTATTTTTGATTATCAAGGCACAGTGCAGCAGCGTTGGCAAAACATGACTTCTTAATTTTACAGCTGTTAAGCGTTTAAAACCGCTCCAGGTATGGTTATATCTTTTTAGCTCTGTGTGACAACAGCATTATCAGGCGGTTTCAGATGGGTTTTTTCAATAGTGATTTAGATCATTAAATCATAACATTTTTATTGAATCACACCGGTCTCCTGCTGAGATGCGTCGTTTCCTAAGTAGAAAGGTACTTTGCACACAGGACTGATTAGTGGAAAGCAATTCGTGTTGTCGGCGGATAAGAGGTCCTCCTGTTAGGTAATAATGGAGACATTACAACTGTTTGTGGCAGACATTACACTAGTTGACACCGAGTGCTACATTTAGGTAAGACTACTGTCAAAGAACAGACTGCTTCAAAACTCAAGCAACTCAACTGTTTCGTTGTTTGGAGTATAACCTAAAGCTGTGTTCTTATCTGAATAAAATACACTGAAATACCTATTTTTTAAAATAATTTCACAGTTTTCAAACCACATAGTTCCCTTAGGATTAACAAGGTATAACTATCAATACCCTTTGAGATCTGTATCAACTGATTACCTGGTGACAAACCTGGATCTGAGCAATGTTGAATGTGTGATACTTTTTTTCCAATGGCAGGGCTTACATAAAGTTTTCATTACAAAACAAAACTTTTCAATGATTTAATTAACAAAAGGTATTTTCTTTTTCTCTAAAAGACAAACACCTGCAAACAAAAGTGTACAATGCGTGCATGTTAGTGAACCCCCCTGTTCTGGTGTGTGAATATTAAAGTACTTCTTAAAAGTATAAAACCATTCTGACTGGCAAGCAGAGAGAACCTTTTCCCCCTCTACAGTGAGTCTGCCGATGTGAGAGACGGAGCCATATCGGGTTTAGCTGCAGCATCTTGTCTCATTTATGACATTAAAGATAAACACATCACGTCCACAAACAAAACCCCGATAAGAGACGGAGGAGCTGACGACAATTCTGTGAAGTTCACCGGGAAAAACCTGCTGTCGGTTTCTGACAAGACAGCCCATGAATTCATACTTCATAATTATGGAGACATATGCACAAGCATCCACTGCTTGTAATTATGTAGTGTCCACACAGTCCTGTCACTCAGAGCTTTTGCGAGAAATACGGTGTGTGTGTGTGTGTGTGTGTGTGTGTGTTAACAAATCTAAACTGTCCAGTATGCGTCCTTCTGACAAATTTATCTAAAGGAGAAAAGTACCTGGACCAGAATCAGCGGATTAGCATGAGGACTGTCAGCTGCGAATGTGCACACACACACATGCAACAAACACACACACCCACACCCACACACACACACACACACACACACACACACACACACTGTAGCTCTAAATATCTTCAACCTTCCACCCACAATCCATCCCCGAATTTTGTTTGTGAGCAATTTGAGCAGCTGTTTTGCTGGCGTGTGCGTGTGTTTCTGCCTACAGAACCATAGCAAGCTGACTCAGCCTTGACAGTAGCAATCGGAAACAAGAGACAAGGACTTGGCTAACAACGTAAGCCGGCAGCAAGGTTGGATGAGCATGCACACACACTTTTTTGTCTTTACCTGCCATAATGGAACTAACCATATATCTTATCTCAAACAGATCAAAGGATGTAATTGTTTCAAAAGTGTTTCAAAGCAAGTCGACTGTTAAAAAAAAAGCAGAGTGAAGGACGGATGTGCGATTAAAGCGACTTGTGGGGGAGGAGGGATGGGAAAGAGAGCGTGTGTGTGTGTGTGGGGGGGGGGGGGTGTATAAATATCGGCCTTTTTCTGGACACTTCAGCTTTTCTACTCTGTCACTCTCTTTCACACACACGGCGGACCGGCCCACTTCCTTACCAACCCCATCTCTCACGGCGCTGCCCCGGACTTCCCACTGCAATTACTTCTAAAAACTTTTCAGGGGCCGCCACACGTGGTCGGGTTTTTAAAGAGCTGCGTCCCCCTCCTTGCGTGGTGCGGGGGGTATTGAGTCGTCACAGACCCCCTGAATGATCACCAAAAAATAAGGCGCCGTAGACAATAGCTCGTCTTGATGAATTCAATTCTTTCAGGACCCTGTACCGTTGTCCAGGCAGCTCCGGGCGAAACAATCGTTGCTTTGATAGTCCAAGAAACACACACTCACTCGGTTGCTCTTAGAAACTCCCTCTAACTACTTCCGAATAAGGATCTAAAGATAATATACATCTGACCGGAACTTGGGATGCGTTCAGTTTTCTCATCCCTAGAAGTCTCCTCTTTCGAAAGTCTCGTTTCCTGCCGCTTAAGCCGGCGTGAGGCGTAACTAATAAAGAAAAAAACATCAGCACGCTCGCCTCTGATGCTAATGAAGAAAAAAACTAAACAAAACAAAAACAGAAATAAACAATTTGACAGGTTGAACTGACCTGGTCTGCGGTGGAAGCGGCAATGGTGTTCGACTCGGACATGATTTGACGCTGTGACCCAGTGGTGCTTCTCTGCTGGCCACTGTGGGCTCCTTCATTCACACCTTGCCTTTCAGTTCCACGGCGCGCGAGAGAGAGCGAGAGAGGGGGGAGAAAACACAGTATACCCTCCCTTTTGCCCTGGCTTGATTAATGTCTGAATTACTTTCACCTCATTTCATCTGATGGAGCTCTGCTTCCTCTCCGCCTCTCTTGCTCATTCGGCATGGTAGCCCGCTCTCTCTCTCTCTCTCTCTCTCGCCCACCCCTCCCTTCCTTCTGTGATTCCAGCTCTGCCTCCCCTCCCTCCCTCCTTTGCACCCTTACTTTTTTTACTCACCCCTCCCTCGCTCTCTTTTACGTTCTCTTTTTGCCCCATTTTTTTTTCCCGTCGTATTTCACCATTTCAGGAATATGCCTCCCCCCACAGAAAAAAAGACACAGGAGAGATCCACAGTCTTTTCCCTCTACCTCCACAATGAATGGCTCGTTGTCACTCCAGCACCTAGGCTGAATACAGAGCAAGTAAGTGGGAGAGAGGAGAACCGATGGGGGGGGGCGGCGGCGGTGGAGGGGACAGGGAGGTTTTGAACTTCTAGTTAAGCTGGCCGGAGTAAAGCGGGGGGAGGTCTGGAGCACCCATGGGCTACGGCCAAGCTCTCTCTCTCTCTCTCCCCCTTACTCTTTCTCCCAACAGATTAAAGCGAGGAGACAAAAAAAAAGTGAGGAGCCCACAAGTGAGGAGCCTGCCCGCCTTCCACCGGACCCCCCCACCCCCTCACCCAACACTACTCTTTCTCTCTGTCTCTCTTATTTCTTCCGTTTGTTTTCAGGGGCAGCTGCTGCAACTCTGCAGACCACCAACAACTTCCCTTTCAGCAGCACTTGACTCTTCCAAATCCTTGTCCGTCTCTACACCCTGACATTGCCAATGCCCCCCCCCCCCCCCCCCCCCCGCTGTGTCACATCGAGAAGCCACCTCCGCCTCGTCCCGTGACATGTTCACAGAGTTACACCCTTTCAAATTCAACCGCTTCCCTCCCGAGCCTCCGTTTTGTTTTTGCGCGCATTGTTGTGCCTGTTTGCCACCATATGGCTAATGGCTACCCGCAACAAAAAGAGCAATGGAGCAAGGCAAGGAAGTGAGTGAGGAGAAGGTAAAATTGCATCCACAATAGCGGCGCGATTAAGGGATCAACAAACACATCACTCAGGCGGCAGAACGAGATGCTGCGACGATTTTCCTCGACTGGATGTTGTGCGGGCGATGTCAACAGTTGACAAGCAACTGGCACCCGGCCTAATGGGTGTTTGATAGCCGGGTACAATGGCCCCTGCCGCTTGAGTGGAGGCCTTCCAGTTATGTTCAACACGAGACGAGCAATGCAGACAGGATGCCATTCATTTGTCTATCAATTCAGAGGATTAGAATCTCACAGGGGATCCAATAAAGGAGTCATTACCATATACCCGCCCTTTTCAGTGTGCTCGGAGGAAGTACTGAGGGCAATGAAAACAAGTGCCCCCAGCAAACAGTTGACCATGTTGACAGACTTAGAACAGACCAATCATTGTTGACGATGCACCATTGCACTTTCTCCGTCACTTTTGTATTTCTCCTTCGCAGCGATCGATAACTCTTAGAACATTCACCGAGACCGTGTTGTTTGGGTACATAAGTATAACTTAAGTAAGTAATAACTTAGTTTGAGTATCTGTGAATTTTCCCACTGCGGGACTAATAAAGGATTATCTTATCTTATCTTAAAAGTTCTAAAATTCACAGCGTTTGCTGTTTCAAGTTGTGAAAGCAGACACATAGCGCTAATTTACAAAACACATATTAAGCATAAATCTTAAAAGATTTAAGACTTAAAATGTACTCATTGTGATATCTCGATATTCAATCTGTGGTTTGATCGGAGTGAATCTAGATCCTGTGCATTGAGGCCAGGCAAATATATCTGTATACAGATATATACATTAGCTTGCAGATATATTGATATCGGCCAATAAGTGACAAGAAATTTCAGTACAGAAATGCAAAACTAGATTTGAAAGTGTCTAACCTTCACATCAACTAGGGAGCAGTGACGAATATATTTTTCAACTGCAAAATGCCCTGCTAAGTGTATATATATATCTTGGTCAAAATCCATAAGATTGTATGAGTGACAATTTGCAATTTGAGGTCATTAAAGCTGGTTCTCCCTTCTTTAAGGTGCTATTTCAGGGATATGACAAGGAATTATAATAGTACAGAAGTCTCTCTGTGTGTGTGTGTGTGTGTGTGTGTGTGTGTGTGTGTGTGTGTGTGTGTGTGTGTGTGTACATTTGAGAACTAAACTATGGAAGATCATCAGTTCCTCCACAGGGATCCAGACACTTTTTGCCAGCTCTACATTGGGAGGGTCTGTTGGCCTCAGATTAGGTCAAATATAATGAAAGGCTTAACAAATTCACACACACACACACACACACTAAAAGGTGCAAGCTCCTAGATTGAGAGTATTTCGATTGCCTCTCAAGAGCTCTCAAGACGGCGAGCGGGCAGCTCATAGCTAACTGTGCTAACAGAGCTAACAGTGTTTAGCCAAGGAGTAACCGGAGGGTGAGTGCTACGCTTCCGCGAATCAGTGAAAACTGGGTATGAGTTTAGTGGGGACAAACAGATCCTAAAATAAATGCATGGTTGTGGTTGCAGCTGGCTCTTTGTGAAGGGGGGGGAACTTGTTTCGTTAACTAATTATCCCATTATGTTAGGTCATTTAACTCCAATTAGAGAAGCACAGATGCCGCTGCTGCTAATAACACCAACTTGTTAAAATTCTCACACTTGTTTCTTCATGTGTGCTTCCTATACGACAGCAAAACGGCCTGTGTGAGAGAATAAGAATGTGCACAGTGTGGATGTCCACCGCATTCTCAAAAGGCAGTGAAGCCTGTTGACGTCACTGACACCAAGAGCCGGAACTGTCGTCGCACGTCACTCCTACGTGAACCTCGTCCGACAAAAAGCATGTCTGTACCGCATGCATTGAATATGGGCGCACACTTTTGCACATCCTCACCTGGAGGACAATCGTATAGTTGCATTCGGTTGGAAGACTATCGTATAGTTGCATTCGGTTGGAAGACTATCGTATAGTTGCATTCTGTTGGAAGACAATCGTATAGTTGCATTGGGTTGGAAGACTATCGTATAGTTGCATTGGGTTGGAAGATTATCGTATAGTTGCATTCGGTTGGAAGACTATCGTATAGTTGCATTCTGTTGGAAGACTATCGTATAGTTGCATTCTGTTGGAAGACTATCATATAGTTGCATTCTGTTGGAAGACAATCGTATAGTTGCATTCGGTTGGAAGACAATCGTATAGTTGCATTGGGTTGGAAGACAATCGTATAGTTGCATTGGGTTGGAAAACAATCGTATAGTTGCATTCGGTTGGAAGACTATCGTATAGTTGCATTCGGTTGGAAGACTATCGTATAGTTGCATTCGGTTGGAAGACTATCGTATAGTTGCATTTGGTTGGAAGACTATTGTATAGTTGCATTATGTTGGAAGACTATCGTATAGTTGCATTCTGTTGGAAGACTATCGTAGAGTTGCATTATGTTGGAAGACTATCGTATAGTTGCATTCTGTTGGAAGACTATCGTAGAGTTGCATTCTGTTGGAAGACTATCGTATAGTTGCATTCGGTTGGAAGACTATCGTATAGTTGCATTCGGTTAGAAGACAATCGTATAGTTGCATTGGGTTGGAAGACTATCGTATAGTTGCATTGGGTTGGAAGACTATCGTATAGTTGCATTCGGTTAGAAGACAATCGTATAGTTGCATTGGGTTGGAAGACTATCGTATAGTTGCATTGGGTTGGAAGATTATTGTATAGTTGCATTCGGTTGGAAGACTATCGTATAGTTGCATTCTGTTGGAAGACTATCGTATAGTTGCATTCTGTTGGAAGACAATCGTATAGTTGCATTGGGTTGGAAGACAATCGTATAGTTGCATTGGGTTGGAAGACAATCGTATAGTTGCATTCTGTTGGAAGACAATCATATAGTTGCATTCGGTTGGAAGACAATCGTATAGTTGCATTCGGATGGAAGACTATCGTATAGTTGCATTCGGTTGGAAGACTATCGTATAGTTGCATTTGGTTGGAAGACTATTGTATAGTTGCATTCTGTTGGAAGACTATCGTCTAGTTGCATTCTGTTGGAAGACTATCGTCTAGTTGCATTCTGTTGGAAGACTATCGTAGAGTTGCATTCTGTTGGAAGACTATCGTATAGTTGCATTCGGTTGGAAGACTATCGTATAGTTGCATTCAGTTGGAAGACTATCGCATAGTTGCATTCGGTTGGAAGACAATCATATAGTTGCATTCTGTTGGAAGACTATCGTATAGTTGCATTCGCTTGGAAGACAATTGTATAGTTGCATTCGGTTGGAAGACAATCATATCGTTGCATTCGGTTGGAAGACAATCGTATATTTGCATTCAGTTGTACACGCGAAAACTGACTGAAAGTTACAGAAACGGCTGGACGCAGCTTAATTGATTAGTCGTTTGGTCTAAAAAACAATTCTCATGTGGTCTTCAAAACTAAAAGAATATTCAGTTAGTTATTGTGGAAGACCATAACAATTAACAAAACATTCTCATTTGGAACCAAAACTCAAGCTGTAGCCATTGAATTATTGTCACTTTTGCTGATTAACAATGGATTGATCATCATATAACCTTCCGATGATGGAATTCAGACTTCTGAAAGGTGTGACCAGAAACCACTGGGTCCTTGTAAACAAGGACAAGCTAACAGAAAGACAAACAATCAGGAGGGCATGGGGTGGAACACTGATAAGGTCAGAATGAATCTCCTCAAGGCTTTCCTAGCACATGTCAACATCGATTACGGGTTAACGCAGTCATTGATCCTCAACCCCATCACTACACATGCAACACAAACGATGTTCAAAGGGTGAGTGAGAAATTAAAGAAAACATTTAAAGCTAGCTTCCTTCATAACTTCCCTGTTAAGCTCCTCGCTCTGACAAACCAATATCCTCCTTGATGAGTGCAACAAATCTGTAGTAATTTAAAGAGTACTGTCTCACATTTCCTTACTAGGCTTTTAAACTTGACTTATGGAATCAAAGCAGGTAATGAAATAGATTTGAGGACATCAAGCTGTAACAAGGAGGCAGGTTGGATTTTTAGCCGTACAAGCAAATAACAGAGACAGCTTTTAAATCATGTTCCTTTTTATGTCACACTGTATTTAAAATGTTCACAGGTTGGCAGAGGTAATACCTTTGGCTGCAACAAGGCATCAGTGTGTAATTATCGTCACTGACGACCTCAGGGAAACTGAGCTTTGTTGCCAGAGGTGGTTTTTATGTTGCTCTAGTTAGAGGCAACCACTTTACAACGGGATAACAGTGTAGAGGTTTACTGCAGGAACAAACCATGCCTAATCCCAATACGCATTGAACTAGTATCACCTGGGGACCTCTCGGGATTTGAAGTAATTGCGGAGGTCGTCTGTGATTTTAATCTCCTGAGAATCTGCTCTGTCCGTTATTTGTCAAGCAAAAATTCCACCGCAAATTAGCTACCATATTTCCGCAAATACGGAAGTCATGTGATAATATTATTACCATGCCAATCGTCATCTCGTCATATGTGGTCATATTCATTTTTTCCGGTATCTTGTGATTTGGGGTCTTCTTCTTTTTTCTGCACATTTTTTTATTTTCACCGTGCATTTTTTTTTGCCTATTTCTCGGTCGAGAATTACGGAGGCTGAGTTGGCAGTTATAAATGAAAGTTTAGGCTCATCTCGCTGCACAGCACGGAGACCAGTTTCGCAGGAAGAGCAAGCTCAAATCCAACAGAAGTGTCATGGCTCCGCTGTGACCTCAGCTCGTCTCAGTGTCTCCCCTCTGTTCTCTCTGTCTGTGTGTGTGTGTGCGTGTGTATGGCATGGACGCAGCTTCAATCATCTCCACACCTGCCAACAATCAGACCATCATCACAGACAGCTCAAATACCCCGGCTTCCTTCAGTCTCATCGCCAGATTGTTTCGTCAGCTCAGTGGTAGCTACAGCCTCGGCCCCTCTGAGTTTTAACTCGTCTCAAGAGTTAGTTCGCTTCGTTTTCTCGATCTGCAACTAACTTGTGTTTTTCTTGTGCTTCAAGATTCCTGTGCCACGTCGCCGCCGCCACTCACACCGCCTCACCTTCCTACCTGCATGTTCCACCGGCTCCACGAACAACTAAATAAAACCTTTTTATTAATCTACCCTGTTGTCCCGGTGTCTGCGTATGGGTCCAGAATAACCGACCGTAACAAGAAGAGCGAAACCGTTTTCTATCTTTCAACAGGCTCATCGGGTATTATGTGGTTTTGTCATTCAGGAAGCCAGATGTTACGCGAAGACTTGCCCTCACATTTGGAGGATAATGTCAGTAAATTTGAATAAAATACAGACTTTATTACAGGCTTATCTTGTGCTAATGTCTCCTGGTAATACTAGCGCAGTGCAAATACAGCTTTAAACTGGAAGTTGGTTGAAAACATCAATGTTTTTTCGATAGGCCACTCTAGTTGCGCTGGCATGGTGCATGGTGCAATAGCTGCAACAGGTTCTGCCTTGCTGTGCCTACCCTGTCTACAGCATTCAATACAGTATGTTAAGGTCAAATGTGTTGGCGGTTTGTACAAACCGCAGGAAGAACCTTCTCATCTAACCGCCTCTGCTTGGATTATTTTCCCTCTGCAATATTCAAAGCCTATCCACTGACCAAATAGAAGAGAATGTGTCACAACTATTTTTACCTAACAGCAGCACCGCATGAGGAAACGTTGCTAACTAGATGACAAACACATTGCATTTTCTGTAGCTGCTTCAGAATAAAAGCATTCTGCTGATGCCGAAAGGTTTTAATGTTCAGTTTGCAGTAGCAGTAACTTAACACCGCTGTTACAGCTGCAGGAAAGCGACCAGTAAAAGGTTATTCTTCTGATATCTCAAATGGAGTAGGAAGATAAAAATGATTAATTTCCTGTTGGCATTGGGCCTCAGGGGACCTATACTCTAATAACAAAAAGATTACTTGGGGAACACACTGAGTGTTCAGAGAAAGGCCACGGTTTCAAGTCCAGGGTTGAATTTTCGCAATGGTGGAGTTTTGGGGGAAAACATATTTACGTGTCTTTCGGACTGTGAAGGACACAGTTGTTTTAGTGGGGCGGATGAGTTTTTGGACAAAGTGGAATATACAGCAGGCTGGGCTGAGGGAAGAGTGGCAGGGATGCACAAAGATGCACCATCCACACATCAAGGCATAAAGTCAGAGGAAGAAAATAATCTCCTTTTATCATTTTCACTTCATCTGCTCTCTCGTGTTTTTCTCTCCTTTTTCAAAGCACTCTTATCTGTGTTGACAAATTCAAAATATCACTGAATACTCATAAACGATATATCTCGCCCGTGCCTTTCTCATTGTGAGTTGGGAGAGCTATGTGATCCAAAATGCCAGTGAAACACAATTAGTGTTCACAGAGGAGTTGCAAAACTGCATAATTGCAGTTTTCAGTTGGAACATTGCTGACTTGTTTTGTACGTTTTTTTCCTTGTTCCATCTAGTACAAACTGGAAAAGGCTCCATCTGACGTACAGTTTATCTGGGGGCGACCATGGCTGGTAACCGGTCTGGTAACCGCAGGGTCAACGGTTCGATCCTCGACTGGGACGTGTCACGTGTCGTAGTGTCCCTGAGCAAGACACTGAACCCCCGGCTCCCCGGGCGCCTATCATTGGCAGCCCACTGCTCCCTATATACAGGGATGCACACACACACACAGGACAGCCACAAGACAAAAAGAGCAAACTCCAAAGTTGAGGACAAGCAAACACAAATTAACTGTAAATCATCCTTCTTTGAGGTCATGACACAAAACAGCGTGCACGTTCTGTTGACTGAAGCATCCTAATCTGTATCCCGACTGTTTATAAATTATTTCACTGTACGATGCACACACAGTGAGGTCCACAACCTGATTAAAGACGTAGTTCAGCCCGTGTTACGTTGAATTTGTATTTTCTCACACGAACCCAAGAACAGAGAAAGTCTTGATGAACTAGTTAAATGGAGGACGGGTTTAACGACAGCGAAATGATATTCAAATATCTGTTTAGAAACTCTCACACGGCACAGGCAGTACAATCCAAGTCTCGTCTTTCCAGTCGTACGCTCACTACTTCCCAAACACACGCATCTTCGTCAGAATCTGGGACAAAGTGAGCGTACGACTGAAGAAATGAGACATGAACTGTGTGTGACTTTCTAAACAGATGTCTTGATGTAGTTCTGCTGTTGTTAAACCAGGCCTCCGTTTACTTTCATTCATGAAGGATTTACTCCGTTTGTTGATTCTCCGTTCACCGCGGAGGCGTGCGAGAAAAACTAAGTTTTAGATGAATAACTTATTATAAAATGATAACTTTCAAAATGATGTATGAATCCGTGCTGCCTCACACAATGACTTCTCGTCCTTTAATGTCCATGGATCAACCTGCTTTCACGCTGAAAACCTCAGAGGGAGCGAACAGGCCATGTCTGGGCTCATTACATCCTCCTCGATCTATATATCTGTCCCTTACAGCAATTAGGTTAATATCTCTTCGCCTCGCGTTAGCTCAGCACGCCTGTGATGGGACGTCCGACTGTGGGGGGACGTCGATAGGCCTGACGTTCTCTCCCCTCCTGAGCGGTTCACGTGAGGGCAGAGCAGTCAGGGGAGACAATCTGATAAGAGAAGTGACGTGACGAGCGGGTGAGACGAGTGAAGGGACGGGCGGCGGGGAGAAGGACTTCACAGGGTTGAGGTTCACAATAGGACGGGCTCCACAGGAGCCACAGAGCAGAAGAAAAAGGGAAGACGCACAAAAAGCTCAGTTTTGCAACAGCAGGTCGGCTTTGTCCGCACAACAAAAGGACAAAACGTGTTGAGGCGCTGCTGGAGGGGGAAAAATAAAAGGAAAAAAAAATCAACCTTTCTTGTTCAGTCCAAAACAGCCAGCTCTTTAATTGGGAGAAAGTGTGTGAGAGAGGGAGGGAGAAATGGAGGGAAAAGCATCAGTTGCAGAGTGAATAAAAAGAGAGAAAGAACAGAAGGAGAAGATTGAAAACGGGAGGGAACGAGACTTAAATAGGCGAGTGATGTCTGTCTGGCGGTCCAGCTGACCTTAGCTGAACACGACCTGACCTGGCCGCTCATGGACACCCAGGGGAGAAAGGCAAACGACGGAGAGGAAGACGAGAGGGTAACAAAGAGGGAACAGAGAGACATTTCCAACGCTTGGTTTAACCTGAAGTTTCTCTGATCTTTTTCCTCTCTCTACCCATCCCTCCCTGCTTTGGCTGGGAGGGCCCCAGCTGTTCGGTCTGTATAAATAGCGTGAGGCTTCGGCTACGAACCTCCCCCCCCCCCCCCCCCCCCCCCCCCCCCCCCCCCCCCCCCCCCCCCCCCGGGGAGTGCGGGGCTCATTGGAGAGAAGGCATGGGAACAAATCGGGCCGGAAAAAAATCACACAACATACACATTTTGACAAACATATGGGACCATTGCTGGGGATGAAAGTGAGGAACATGTGACTGAAGTTGGCCTCACGTGGCAGAAGTCACTGTCGCACTTGAAATTGGACAAGAGGGGGGAGGGGGGGGCAGCAGCGGAGACAGAAAAGAGATGTGAGATCCCTCAGTCGTTTAATAACAGAGATAGCGTCCAAGACGCCAATGCTTCAGTAGATCCTCTTTAAGGTGTTTGCAAAGACAGCAACATCAAAAGCCTAAAATAAAAATAGATTTCATTCATTTGTCTATGTTACATCGGTATACTACTTCCTGAGATGTAATTCTTGACAATGGAAACTCTTCCTTAAGGTGCTCCAAAAAAAAAAAATGGAAATATGAAAGTCTATATTTCCATGACAACTGGGAAAAGTCCATCTGCTGATGAACATGGTGTGATATGAACCACAGCAGCGACGTAATGGACCACTGGGGGAGTGTGATGCACATTTTCTGACAGTAGATTAATCAATTAAGGGGGAAAGTAGATTCGATTAATTGATAATGAAAATGATTATTTCTGGCTGGTAAAGAATCGGTGTGTATGTGAGCTTGAGGTGTAATACATTTTCAATGTCGGCTGATTTTTTAGTGTTTTATGCAGGAGGAAAAATGCTGGTTTCAAATTGATAAAACACTTCTCTTTTATTATTATTATCTTTAAAAAAAATGTATTATTATTTTTCATTTAGATGGTGATTGTCAGGAAATGGAGAGAAAGTGTGTGTGTGTGTGTGTGGGGGGGGGGGGTCACGACATGCAGCAAATGTGGTTAGGACTCAGCATTGGTGCATTGGTACACTAATCAATATTATTAGGCTAACGATGGATCAGAAATTTAGATTATCACCCCGACTCACTTCTACGGAGTACTTCAGCCTACTGTTTTGGTTTTACAGCCATTTCAGTTTTCTCGACCGGCTGGTGAACATTGCGTGGCATTCAGCAGCTAATGAGCCAGATAACTTAAATAAAACTGCAACAATTATGTTAATTTTATGTTTACAATTAGTTCCACTACCCCTGTGTGGCAAAAAAAAAAGCTAACGTTACAGCTCAGCCAAGGAGGACGCCATTGACATTAACATCTCGCGCTGTCACGAGCACGAGCTTCTAGTCCATGAGTAGGCGCTTGCTACCATCTGCGCGGTGATACGGTAGAGAGAAAATAGTTCCTACATGAAACCGCTCACAACGAGGTGGGTGAATCGTCTTGAGTAACCGGGTCATGATTTCTGGAAAGCAACGTTAATGTTGAGTTTTTCAAATGTTTATTTTTATTTAGACTGATGAAAAGCACTACAGGTAAGAGTCAAAAGATGTACTGTCCCTTTAATGCCATGTGCCTATAGTAAGGATGACAATCCATGAAATCACTTTACCTAAAAATCAGGAATAAGGAATTTTTAAACTTGAATTGTAATGGCTAGAGCGCAACTGAACTGTAGTGATGATAAAAATGAGAGAAAATGTGTCTGGGACGTTACTGAACACTACTACTGGGTTGTTGCTGTAGATGGTCTGGGATCAAGCTGTGAGGATAAGAAGACAACACCAAAAAGTGGAATATTTCGCTGAGGCTGCCTGTGTGATTGCTCCTCCTCCTTGATGACAGTATTTCCTAAATAACAGCTGTCTTCCAGCAGTGCTGCACCTGGTTCTGTTACGACCCGGTCATGTTTGACCAGAGTACAGTTGGAACCATTCCATAATGTTTTTATTCAGATGAACCCGTTAAAGACTCTGTGTCTGAAAGGAGCTAAAGAGAAGGAAAAGTGATAAATAACACAGGGGAGGTGTGTTACCAAGCGGGAGAGGGCCGTCCAGTCCTGAGAAAAGCAGACCCCCATACCCCCCCCAGTCCCAGGCTTACAGCTGCCATTCAATACTCACATACAGAGCCAGGGAGCAGGTTGGGTTCAAGCGCAACAAATTACCTAAATATGGTTCTGAAAGGGCCTTTGAAAAAAATAGCTCAATTGGAAAACCGTTGAAAATGATCATAATACTAAAAGAAACCAGGGGGGGGGAGATTTAAGAGCCCCGTTGTGTCAGAGCCCTGTCCATAATTTCACTGACTTCAGAGGACGGGAGAGGAAGAGTGGGAAGTCCCCTTTTTTTTCCCTGATTGTATGTTTTCGTGGAGTCGGAGAGAGGGAGACACATTAAAACAGAAACACAAGGGGAGAGGAAGAAAATAAGAAAAAACAAATTTTCAGCCTGAGTGGTTTTTCCAAATGAAATCTAAAGGTCCGAAACACAATGGAGTCCTTTTCCCCCCCCTTCTTTGCTATGTGTGTGTGTGTGTGGACGTACACCGGGGGTTGGTTGGTGGTGGGTTACCTTTTAAAGAGTGCCCAGCAGTGGACGTGTTTGGCATTTGTGGCCCTTGTCACTCGATTGTACCTTCGCCACAGTGGCCGCTGTTAAGCTGACGTTGGGCGCTGCCTGCGAGTCAGCGAGGGGGACAGAAATCATGTCCGACTCTTCTACCCCAACCTGCCCTCACGGCTCTTTCCCTCTCGCTCGCTCGCTCTCTCTCTCTCTCTCGGTTCACATCTGTTTGTTGGCCCCTCACCCCAGAGGCAGTCAACACGGTTGCTGAGCACTGCTGTTAACTAAACTGGCTGACTGGCAGCTCAATATGTTTCTTACATAAGGACGGCGAGAGGGAGCGAGGGAGACAAACTTTCTAGCTTCACCTGTAATAAGCGCACTCGTGTTTTTGCGGAGCGCATGGTCCACTAAGCCGACAATACACAGCTCCAGGAGTCACAAGCGCTGAAATAGTATGTGGCGACACTCACACGCCTGCACATTGACCCCGACTGCAAACAAACCACGATAACCAGGGAAACCAACTCGAAAATACGGGCTGAAGCCCTTTTTTGTCCATCAACAGGAGGAAGAAGCTCAATTGCCAAAATCACTTCAGCCGGTTTAATTCTGTCTTCAGGAGGAGTGAGACCAATCACACACTTGTTTCATCATCACAATGTATGCAGCCCTTCAGCAATTGCACAGTCAAAGTCCCGCCAGTCATGTTTCTTGGCATTTGGAGACATATATCAACAGCTTGATTCAAAATGAACTCAACTAATTGGGTGATGTTTGGACAAGCTGTAATTAAATTGCAGCCAACATTGCCATGAAACCTATCAGGGTCACGCCACGCTCATTTGCTTTGCATTTGTAGCGCCCCCTAGTGCAGTGATTCTTAACCATGGGGCCACGATTGGGCCGCGAGCGCCACGTAGAGGGCCGCAAAAAACTTTCAGTTTTGCACCTGTGGGCCGCGAGGGCCGCGGGACCGCATAGGTTATCAATTGAAGACACCAGAGATAATACTGTTATCCATGAGACGCTCAGTTACAATATAGCTTCCCACCACCTGGTGGCGGTAATGCGTCAGTCAGTTGTTTAACAAGCTCCAATAAGCAGAAGAAGACACTCAGCTAGCTGCTAGCCCAGGGGTCGGCAACCTGCGGCTCTTCAGCCCTTCTGTTGCGGCTCCCTGAGTCTACATCAGGGGTCCCCAACAGGCGGACCGGATCCGGACCCAGGCCCTAAATCCGATAGATAATTCGGAATTATACATATTAGGCACTGAGTTTATACTTTAACCGGCGCGTCTTATCCAGCCATTACGGCACTTGTTCGGTGGTGCAGGAAACACACCGACCAATGCTTTGTAAATCACATCAGGTGATGCAGCTCAATGAGTATTCTGACAAGTTTCCTGACTCGAGCGAGGTTTACACACACGTGACACACGGAGGAGAGACGAGGAAATAGAAAGAAGAGCAGGGAAATTGCGCTGATAGAAGAAGATATCTCGCATGACGTTCTCCAAAAAGAGAAACGTGTTCAGAGAGAATATAATTTATAAGCAAGAATGAACAGAATCTTATATGTTAATTATTCCCACAGGCAGTCAAATCCTCTGCCTCTGTCAAGAGCTTTTCCCTGCGAACGCGAACGGCTAATCATGATTTTCAGACCCCCGCCCTCTGTAAACTATCAATGGATAAATCCAAAAAAAGAAAAGTCACGGAGGAAATTAGAGAGTTTAACTCTGCGTGGACGTCTTCATTTGCTTTCACTGCCAACGATGCTGGCTTACTGTATGCTTCCAGAACAAGCACACAGCATGTGCTGAAAAGTGTCACGCTGGAGATGATTTCTCAGCTGCTGCAGCAAACTCTCCTCTTCATAAGAGTTTGATATTGTTATATCAGGTAAAATTGCAATAAAATGTCAAGAATTGTCTTTATTCTTGTTCTATATTTTCATAAATACAACAAACTATAGTTTTTGTATTTATAATATAACTATATATAACACTTTATAAGCTGTGATATCAAATAGCTTTTGCGGCTCCAGACAAATTTTATTTGGTTTTATTTGAAGCCTTCAAAAATAAAGCGACACGTAGCGACGAAACATCCAACGCTTGTGGGAAAGCCTGTTGGGCTTCTTGTTGTGTATGCAGGTTTACATACACATGATAAATAAATGTCTTTGTGATCGTCACATTGTATCATCTCATTTATCTGACAAGGGTTTTGCTTGTTAAACTGTAAGTGGATTTAATATAGTTATTGAATACAAATCAAACCAAGAGTGAGATCAATTAGTTAAACTAATACAGTGTTAATATTTGAATGGGCCCCGGGACACTTTGTACTTGAAATGTTGGGCCCCGAGGTCAAAAACCCTTGCCCTATTGGTCAATTTGAATGACACTTTCAGGGTATGTTGCAGGCACTCTTGTGGACATATCCTGCAGGTTTTGTGATGACCGGCCAAACGGTTGTTGACTTTGTTCGAGTTTTATCTTGAAAACTTAGCAAGATATCAACAAGCTGTTTAACATTTCCATACGCTTGATCCAATAACGATACACAGACAGTTTGGTAGTAACCAGACGTAAGGTTTAGGAGGAGATGACAAAATTGCGGAGAATCTTGTCTGGTGGACTTCTATTGTCCAAGAGGCTCTTTTCGTACGACATGTGTGTCAAATTCTGTTTGGTTTTTTTTCAAATTGAGTTTTTAGGCATTAATTAAAGCGCCACCATGTGGCCGATTGGAGTCTTATTTACAGTTTTGTGCCAAGTTTCACGTTTCAAGCTCGTTCAAGCTCACGAGAATTTAAGGCCAGGCAACAAATAATAACAGACCCACACAAACTAAATAAAAAAACGCTCAACACATCCCGAGTGAGGCCAAGTTTAGGCCCCGGGGCCACAGTCTGGGCTTCACAGTTTTGTCACAGCTTCGGAGCAAAAGTCACAGCCTAGAGTTACCAAACATGTTGTGTGTTTATTTATTTATCATTTTAAATAATTGTGGCGTGTGTTCAGGTCTAATTCTGCCTGTGTGAGTGCGTGTGAATGCGGCGGGTATGCGTTTATGTGCGCTTATGTATCTGTGAAAAATCTAAAATATGTGAATGTGCTTATGAAATAATCTAATGTGTGGAGGTAATGTGTAAGCGTGTCGTCCGTTATGTTCCCATGTGTATGTGTGTATGTGTGTGTGTGTGTGTGTGTGGGCATCCTGACCTCGGGGAGGTTGTAGCTGTGTGTTCCACTATTTCTTTCCAGTTAGTTTCCACTTCACAGCCTACAGCACACATTAGCCAAACAAACTCCTGGGAAATGGTGCACATAGAGCGCACACACACACACACACACAAACACACACACACACGCACACACTAAGGCTCCCCACCCAGTGGGTACACAGAACTGTGCCTCTCTGCCTTACAAAACCTCACTCCTGTGTATTGACAAAGTGGCTGTGTCTGCATTGTTGCACCTCAGACAACATACCTCTCACTGGACAACTACCACATGCAAAATGTGCAATTTGCTTGTGTGAGACAAAACTTTTAGTTAAATCGCAACGTGAGAATGTTTCTGCATCTCCCCTCCAAGCAGCTATTTATGTAAACTATGGCCATCATCATCAAGACCTCGTCATTTCTGACTAATGACTTAATGGTACAAATGTCCTGAACATTTTTGTTTTTTATATATTTTGGTTAATTTACCTCTGGTTGTCATCAACCACAGCTGATAAGCAGAATGTGGAACTGTGAGAATTCATTAGTTTCTGGTCATATAGAATCAAAAGGTTTTGATGTTGTGTTTAGAATATCAGGTTTAAGAGTCAATGTCTCTGCGGACAGAGCTCGACTCCGAACATCTTGAAAAAAATGTGTGAATGAAAAGTCCCGGGCTGACATTAAAAGGCCTGCCAGCGTGAATCTTTGATCGGAGGCCAGTCTTCGGTGACCTCTTCCTCCATTTGGCCTCCGCGGTGATGGAGTGCCAGCACCGGTCTGCACAGCCAGACGCATGAATACAGCGCCTCCTCCTCCTCCTACATCTCTATACATACACAGCAGACATTTTAAAGACGAGTCGAAAAGACGTAACCAAGGAGTAGAAAATAAAAACAAAGGGACGGCTATTGGTCCAGTAACGGCTAGTGCCAGGGCACCATCTGCTCATCCGTTCGGTGGAAGTGGAGGTGGCTTCCAGAGCAGTCAAAGACGACGCAGGAAGATTGAGGAGAGGGGTGGGGGGCCCCCTTTGAACGCTGTGAACGAGCAGGGGGAATTAAGTTTTTGGACAGAAAAGGGTCCCGGCAGAGGGCTACCAGCCGAGCCAAGCGGTAGCAGGAAGCGGGCGCCTTGTGTGTCACGAGATTTACGGTGACGGGTCCATCCAACCGGCCATCTGGGGCCAGCGTAAATACATTTAACCAGAGTGCAAAGAAAGGGCAGGGACGTCAATAGAGAAAGAAAAGAAAAGAAAAAAGTTGCACTATTTTGAGGGAACTACATCAGGAGAGGGCGATTTTGGCTCTCCGAACAGAGGAAGAGATGAGTGGATTAATCATTAAATGAAAGAGGAATAAAAAGTCTTGTGAAAAGATGGAGGAGGAAGAAGAGGGAACTTTATGAAAACCAAAGTGACAGATGGGAGAGCAACGTTTGAGATTCTGTACTTCTGTAACACACACACACACACACACTTTCTTTCATTCTTTGTCGATGTCTCTGAGTCACGACTGACATCACTGTCTGCCGCCGCTGAGGACAACGGGCCCTGCCTTGAGAAGTGGCCGACCACGAGAGCGGAGCTGCTGTTGGAAGTGTGCGTGAGCCGTTGTTTCAGCTGGAGTTGTGCAATCGTCCCGTGTTTACCATCCTAGATAAGACTTGCCGGTTACACTCTCACCCCAGCACTACTTTTTTCTTCTTTCAAAAAATGACAAATAAGTGACCAATGAATGTTATGAGAGCAATTTGAAATCTAAATTTTGTCTCAGAGACAAAAAAAAAAAAGTCCAGCGTTGTTTGTGAAGTGCACTTGTGCCTTCATCTGAGCTTAATCGAAAGTGTTTTTTTCCCCTCCAATATCTAAATGAGGCTAAGTCACGCGCCTTCTTCTCTGTGTCAACCTTTAAATGGCTTTTTAATTCTCTATTTCCTGCCAAATCAAGTGAATTGACCTTAAACAACGAGGCACTGAGTGTTGGCCAGGGAACAAAACTCTCAGATTTGGAGAGCAAACAAAGACGTCACCTACCGCAGCGATTCCTTAAAATAAAATGAAATAAGCAGTCATTTAAAGTCAGCGATAAGTGGAGGCTCTGGCCTAGAAAGTGGGACTGCTATATGCTTATTTGAATCTCAAATCCTAAAGGCACAGCTCCAACTTTTGAGTTGATAAAATCCACTTTTTATTGAAGTTTTTAACTTTCAATTGAAGGATTGAACTTTACTAAGCTTTTATTTTGGTGATATCGAATGATAAACTGCCCTCTTTCTCCCCCAAAATGTATACTTGGTGTTTGAGAATGTGCCGTCAGGTGCAAGGATCCATCCCTAGTGGCTGTGAGGCGCCATGTCAGTCTCCACAGATCACACAGCGAACCGTCATAGTTGACTTTTACCGTCCTCAGAGACACACGGTGTGAGGGGCAGTAAAAAGGTGCAGAACTTTGTGGAAAAAACACAGGCACATATCCACAATAAAACGTCTTCCATGGGGAAACAAATCAAATGATCCTTGTGACATTTAAAACTTTTGAAACTATTAAATTGCCACATTTAAACTCACAGAACTTTTTTTTTTTTTTTTGCAACTCTCCAGCAGCGCTTAACTATGCAAACGACTGATTGGCAATCTGTCTGACTGACGCAGACAAACAAACAAAAGTTCTGAGAACTAGACTGAAATATACATCCTTCAACCGCCTTCAAGTGCTGCGAGAGGAGAGAGCAGGCGAGACTGATAAGCCCCCCCCCCCTTAAGTTCAGACGGCGCACGTGAATTATAAAGAGGATATGCATCTCAAAAGGACGCGGCGGGAAAAAGAAAAAAAAGTAACCGAGGGGGAAAGCGAGGCTTCAAATGAGCGAGAATGTCAGAGGAGAGTTGGAGCTCTGAGCTTGTGTTTATCTCCGTCTCAAGTCGGACTGAAGAACTTGGGACTGAAGGGAGAGAAAGGGCGGGGGGGCAGAAGTGACCTGACTGCCAATGACCCCAAACCTCTATTTAAAGCTTCACCGACGGCACGTTTACCTCCCGGCCTCATCTCTGGAAGTCAAGACTGACTCAAGGGGTGCTGATTTGGGGGCGGTGTTTAGTTGAGGATGGGTGCTGAGCACCTCGGCTAACAGCAGGCGATGACAGCTCTGCCTGCTGCGCTCAAACGGCAACACAACGATCACTCAGAGGGGGAAAATGCAGGTGTGCGTTGCTATCGTTTACAAAAAAAAAGGAAAAAAAAGAGAAGGCAAACATACAAAACAGGAAAATAAAGGCATGTTGGAGCGAGGGACCATAAAGTACAGTGAAACAAAACCACCTGGCCCCTTGTGCTTAAATTGGGGAAAAGAGGAGGCAGAGGGGTGAATCAACTGGTGGTCCGGCAGCTGCATCCCACCAGTGACCTCCATCAATGTGTGGCGTTTTTCATTCATTTATTTATTTATTTTAAATCTGTGTTACTGCGTTTTACTGAACAAAAGCTGAACTTACCAGGATCCCGGCAAACTGCTTCTCTGCCATCCTTCAGGGACCTCGTCGGCAAAGATCCCCAGCCTCTCTGCTGCTGCTGCTGCCGCCTCTCTCTCTCTCTCTCTCTCTTTCTGGGATTGACTCGTCTGCCTCTGGCTATCGCTGTAGTTTTCTGAGGTGGCTTTCGCTCGAGTGTCTCGGTCTCCCCCCTCGTTGCCTCTTCTGCGTTGCTTGCGAGTGTCTCGCTGGAGTGGCGTTGCCGCTTTGTGTCAATTCTGCCCTAATCCAGAAACTTTTCTATGCTGTGAAAGGAACATGTGACAGACGGAGAGGGGTGGGGGGGCGTGGATAGGGGTGGAGGCAAGGCAACACTTTTTAGTTACTTGTCCCTCTTGTTCAAAAACAATTCCTCCGTCTCTGTTTGTGACCTGCTACAAGGTAAAAAAAAAAAAAAAACTCCACAACAACAAAACACACAAAATCAACAGTTTGCACTTCGATGGACTAAGCGGTTACTGAGAGGTGGAAGTTAAACCTCTGAGGAATCCGTTAGCGAGGATGCAGAGAGCGAAAGAGAGAGAGAGAATTTAGAAAACATGTAACAGATTTGCATTTTGTAGCAAAGCAGCTGCCATAACAAAGTGCCCTTTTGTGTAAAGAGATTAACTGTTAGGGTAACGTTCAGACTGCCCACCGACTGCCGCTGACAGCCAAACTGGAAAAGAACACTCGAAAAACAGCCTGGATCCAGAGGAAAGTGGCAAAAAGTACTTCTGACAGAGTGAAATGTATCTGAAAAGGTGGCGAGTTACTTACTACTACATTTTATCCCCCCCCCCTTTTTAAAGTAATAAGCAAAATATTATTTTATTTTTTACCTGTGATGAATTTGATCGTCAAAAATCAACTCCTGTGATATTACTGTAATAAAGCATGCATTGCTTTTTGAAGATATTACATTTCTGCAATGCCATTTAATTAAAAATAATCAGTGGAGACCTGGAGAACTTCTCCAGGATGAAGTACTGTGTATTGCCATGACTGATTCATCTGTAGATTATTCTCTAAATTAATCGATTAGTTGTTTTTTTAATGTACGTCACAATTTTCCAACAACCCAATAGTCCAAAACCCACACACAAAAAATAATGATAAATCAAATATCAAAATAGCTGCTGATTAATTTTCTGCTGATAGACTAACTGTAAACTACTAAAACATGCAACAACGTGCCTCCCTTCATCCGACTCTCTCACTGACTCAAGTGAATACAAAAAAAAGCCGAGACAGTACTAAAAGCTTCCCAGCACAAGGAGAAGAAAAAAGCGTTACGAATGTACAAATACACACACACATACGCATGTACAGGAGCCCACGGGGACTCAAACATGCCCCGGCAGATCACACACAGCACGCTACACACTGATGAAAAGATGACAAGAAACAAAACTAGGTTAAAGTACTGAACCGTACCCTCGACGTAAGGAGTTAAGTCAGCCTATTGCGCCATCCCAGGGGGAGGGGCATGGGGAGGGTACAGGAGATTAATTTGCGGGACCTGACATGTCTGTATCCAACAATAAACTTCCAAGCACTTTGTTTGTTTGTTGAATTAATAAGATCAGTTCATTTTGAGGGCAAAAAATGCAGGACATCCTCTAGTTTCTGCTTCTTAAATTAATTTTGGACTGTTTTCTTATTGGGGGGGGGGGGGTCGTGTTTATTACTTTTCATAGACTGAATACATACTCATACAGCAGATTGCTTCACACGGTGTAGCAGCATATGGAAACAGGTTTCGGTTGTAGAGGCATGCGTGATGGTGCTGCAGATGGTATGCACGCACACAAACACACACTAAGTCGGAAACACTGCCAGCCCGTCCCGTCAGGCCTCCCAAAGCCACTCCTACAAAATGATCATGATGAACATAACTGATAAACATGGCTTTTGTTAGCACTCATAGCTGTCAAGCTAGCAGCTTGTGGAAGATGAGCAATGAGTGCATGGGCAGAATGCACGCAGGTTGGTAGGTAGCTCGTCCAATCTTTACATTCGGACCGAATGAAATTATTACACAGTAAGAGCCACTTTGCCCAGTTGCTAATCTAGCCTGGCATTACTTGATTTACATGGAACCTCCCTTTAATCTATTATGTGGCAAAAACACATACCAAAGCACTTCTGCTGGTGGCTGAATCCCTGTCGCACTGCAGAGCATTTATGCTTTTGTTCTTTTACAGTTTCTGTGTGGACTTCACAATAGTTGTGCAGAACAAAATAAGCATTAAAAAGAAAAGCCCTCCTCAAAGCTGCAAACCGTGACTTTAAATGACCGCTCCATATGGCTGATAACGCCGCTGGACACGCCACTCGCTAATCGCTCCAATAACAGCTGCTTCCTCCGCATGTCGACAGTAGTAGAATTATCAAATTCGGCCTGTCCACACTACGAGGTAACCTTGGAGTTTTCAAACTTATCCGGCTTCTGTTGTGTTTCTAAACTCCTCTAAAACTCCAGCCTAGTGTGGACGCTCAGTAGCTAAAAGATAAGCGTTTGAAAATGGAAACGTAGTAGTGTGGATGTAGCCTAAGTCTCTGCAAGAGTCGTGTGATATTTTACATACCAAAAGGCAGACTGTATCTGAGCAAACTGCTAACCTAATTTACCGTCTCATTAGATTCTTATGAGGCTGCTTTTAAAGGGTAATCATAAGGGAGTAGATTGTAATTAAGACAATTAAGACACTGTGAATAAGTACAGGTTTCTTAATCAGTGGAAACAAGTCAATGAATGAATAAACAAATGGTTTAATGGTGGTGGATGATGAAAGCTACACATTTTAAGTCACGCTCATGATGTGACTCAAGGGATCACAGAGTCGGTTTGTCGGTTGGTCGGTCGTCCACCAATCTGGTCCAGACTGAAGAATCTCAAAAACTATTGGATGGATTATCATGGAATTAGGTACAGACAGTCATGGTTCCCTGACAATGAGAACTTTGGTAATCCCCTGACTTTTCATCTGGCGCCATCATCAGGTCAATAATTCAATTTGTCCAATTGTTTAGAGCTGCAACTAACGATGATCTCATATTGCCTATTAATCTGTCAATTATTTTCTCAATTAATTGTTTAGTTGTTAAACAATTAATTGTTTTCTGTCAATAATATGGTGACAAATGTTGATGTTCCCTGAAGCCCGAGACAGCGTCCTCAAATGTCTTGTTTTGTTGACAAAATTCTTCTGTTTACTGTTTCAGAGTAAAGAAACCAGAAAATATTCACATTTAAGAAGCTGAATTTTTAATTTTTCCATTACTCAAACCGATTAATCATGTAAAATAGTTGCTGAATAATGAAATCGTTGACAACTAACCGCTGAATCGTTGCAGCTCTACTTTGTTGGACTAAACACCCGCAAAACTATTGACATGTTAGCGTGCTTCATTGTAACTGCTAAACATCTGCATGTTCACACTGCCATTGTGAGCGTGGTACTGCCTATTGGGCCATCCCAGGAGAAGGGGCAGTGAGAGGGTACAGGAAATTTATTTGCGGGACCTGACATGTCTGTATCCAACAATTAACTTCCAAGCACAGTTTGTTTGTTGAATTAATAAGATCAGTTCATTTTGAGGGCAAAAAATGCAGGACATCCTCTAGTTTCTGCTTCTTAAATTAATTTTGGACTGTTTTCTTATTGGGGGGGGGGGGGTCGTGTTTATTACTTTTCATAGACTGAATACATACTCATACAGCAGATTGCTTCACATGGCGAGCAGCATGGAAACCGGTTTCGGTTGTAGAGGCATGCGTGATGGTGCTGCAGATGGTATGCACGCACACAAACACACACTAAGTCGGAAACACTGCCAGCCCGTCCCGTCAGGCCTCCCAAAGCCACTCCTACGAAATGATCATGATGAACATAACTGATAAACATGGCTTTTGTTAGCACTCATAGCTGTCAAGCTAGCAGCTTGTGGAAGATGAGCAATGAGTGCATGGGCAGAATGCACGCAGGTTGGTAGGTAGCTCGTCCAATCTTTACATTCGGACCGAATAAAATGATTGGACGAGCTTATTACAAAGTTATTACAATCGCATTTTTTCTTTCCTTTTTTTTTTGTCAGAGCATTTGATTTATTCATTGCTATCGGGATTTCAACAAACAAAATTATAAAGAAATGGGGTTTTTTTTGTAGCGCAAAGCCACTATAAAGATGTACAGCTTCACAGAGCAACTACGGTTAGCTCTACGGTATGGTAAGGTAAGATAAGGCAATCTTTATTTTCTGAGAGGGACAACTTGTTGCACAGCCAGCAGTAATACAATCGTCACACCAATCAGCACGCAACCAATTCTCAAGCTGCCAGTATGCTTTATCAGACCTCCTCGTTGGATGGTCGAATAGCTACGGAAACAACCACACTTGGTTGACTTACTGAACTGGGTTGGCTGCTTTCTTTACACAACTATTCCTGCCACTTCTTTATGTGCAACATCGTGATTGTCTTTTCGGGAGAGACTGTTCCAACATGCAAATTAGTTTTATGGAGCTGAGGAACCAGACTAATAGTGTAACTGGTGCAAAAGTCACTAAGTCAAGTTCAGGCATTGCCTGACTGTCCTTGATTTTGCATTAGAACTATGGAAATATTTGCCTGCTGCTGGTCAAAAGAAGTGGAGTGATGCCACACAGTTACACATTAACCATCAAGAGGCTCTCTTTGTTGGGGCCCCATTTTCTGGGGACAACATGCACTTTTTGGAGCCAAAGAACTGCAAGTCACGAGGCACACGGCTGAAAGATTATTAGTTTAGTTTTTTCTAAATTTTGTTAAACCATCTTTGAAGCGAAAAAAAAAATGAACTGAGGTGAAGACACCCAAGAGGGACTCATTAATGACTCTCCTTTATCTAAAATAGAGATGCAACACGCAGCCTCCTGCACTCACACTCCCATGGCTCCACGTCTCACATGGTGCACAACACTAAATAGCATCCGTTATTGACAATGCATCATCGTTTTTTGGGGGGGGCTTGCAAAGCAGCTGTGTCTATTATCAATGATGTCAATATGCAGCAGCGCGATAGGGACTCCACCGGCTCTGTTTTGTCATGATAGACGGCCTCTTTCTCCCGCTGCACACAGAAAGGTAAATATGACTTGTGAAATTGTGACGGCGCTCAAAGCAGCACTAGCCATGCTGAGGCCTTTGTTCGGCGCCACAGTAAATACAACCGGCGTCACTTTGGACGGTTGAAAGAAATCTGAATTCTCACAATAAGCCAATGGCATTGGGAGTGAGAAGATATGGGATTTTAAAATGAATTGCACAAATCAGGATTTTTTTTTTTATATATGTAAATAGTGGCATTCAAATTACATCAACTGCTGTGGCAGACGCGTTGGAAAGGGAAGACAGAGCTGTGAAAACATAATATATATAGTGGTAAATCTACCAGTGCAAGAAAAGCCCTGCAGCAATGTGAACTTCTTCTAAACCCCTGCAGAGAAAACAGAGTTAAAATCTCTGCGCTAAACAGTGCAGCCATAATGTCCATAGAGTAAAAATAAAGGTATTAAAGGCATATTCTGAGGGTAGTCAATAAATAGACGCTGCTACAACACGCACACAAGCACGCTCATGCCCGAGCAGGGGCCAGCCTCTCTTCATTGTTTTGAAGACCGTGGACAGCAACGACTCCAGAGGCAATAAGAATCAAACGCACAATCAGAAACACATACCACACAACAAATACCAACCACTGTATTTAGGGTAAAACAAGGAAGATTGTCATCATCGTTTAGAGAATATAGTTGAGGAATTAAGTGTGTTTTTCAGGGGTGGAGTTAGTGACTTGGGGGGCCCGCGCAGACGCTGTTTTGCTCTTTCTCTAACTGGGAATGTTGGTGTCGGCAGAGCTAGAAGAAGAAAGCTACTCAAAGCCTTTTTGTTCTGAAGTAAAACCATTAACTACTAATAGCGGGGGTGTCATGAGCATGGAGGACAGAATATGACTTAAGTATAAATAAATATATAAATGCATTAAGAAATGTATAAATAAATACAGGAATAAATAAATAAATACAGGAATAAATGTTTGAATACAGAAATAAATAAATAAAAGTATAAATAAATGCTGAAATAAATATGGAAATAAATAAATGAATGTATAGATAAATAAATAAAAGTTGATAATCAAACAGGACATAAAGAAATATATCATATATTTCTGTTCACCTACATTTATTTGCTAGGAATTGGTTGCTTCTGTCTTGCTCCCCTACTTGACCAATCCTGCTTAAGATTGAGTTTCGGACCGCCTGCCTCATTAACATACGGACACAGAAATACAGAAATAAATAAATGAAGGTGAACAGAAATGTAGAAATAGATTTATTTATTTCTGTCCTGTTTAGGTATCAACTTTTATTTATTCATTTCAGCATGTAAATATTTCTGTATTTATTTTCAACATTTATATATTCTTTTATTTATTTCAGCATTTAAATATTTCTGTATTTATTTAAGCATTTATTTATTTATTCCTGTATTTATTTATACATTTATTAATGCATTTATTTATTTATACGTAAGACATTTTTCGTCCTCCATACATGAGAAGTGACAAAATTGGAAAGTCCTCCTGTTGGTGTCTGTCACGTGTCACCTTCAGTACAAAAGGGTGGTGTTCCATCTGGCACCAACAAACCCAGAGAGCTCCAGGAGCTGGAATTGGGCACAGTAAAACCATGCTGTTGTAAGTATTGTACCTCCTGCTGCATTTGGGCTCTTCCGTGGGGCCGACACAACAAGCACGCTGCTCAATCAACCGTACAATGTCATTATTGTGGGAACCAGAAACAAACAGTAGTACTCCACTCACTGTCAACATCAACAGAAGAAACCCAGTTACGCATGAGGATACCAACCTCCCAGTAAAAGTGGCATGAGTAGTACCACTCTCATCCTTAGGCAACACTGCTGCCATACACTTGGCCAAAGGAGGGTCAGCCTTCTGGGCCAACCTTCAACTGTGTGTCAGGCCCAGCAGGCACAGCGACAGGACAGGTCAATTTAACTTCAGTAGACTCTGGGGGACAAGCCCCGGACGAGCCCCCATTATGTTACGACCGGCTCGGGAGTCGCAACATAAGGACGGACACCACATCAAGTTAGATTCAACAACCACCGCTGTCAGTTTATTTACAGGACACAAATAAACTGTCATGCGCAAATCCAACTGCAGACCAGGGTGTGGTGCCAGGCAGTTGAGAGAGAGAGAGTGAGGGCGGAGCAAGGAAGCGCTTATATAAGTAACCTACATCTTCTTCAACCAGGTGCCCTCAATCCGGTGCCAGGGAGCTGCACCTAGAACTCAAAGACACATGCACACACCCAAGCACAAATATTCACCGCAGGACATAGAACCATATGTAACAAGATACATAGATAGATGTTCTTTATTAACCCCAAATTGGAAAATGATTTAAACTGGGAAATTATTGAAGCGATTCCCTGAGAAAGTTGCGTGCAGGACATTTCACTAAATGTGATGGATTATCAAGATCCAAATAGATATTAGGTAACAGATATTAGATATACCATTATTGTCTTTGACATGGTACTGGAACCAGGCCGCCTAGTCTTCCAAGGATTGCGTGCCCTCTACGTGGTGAGGCAAACAAAAAAACAAATGTTTGGAGTTTGGGGAGGTGGATGGAGATTGTCAACATCCAAATTCAAAGTTGGACAACACAATTTGCATCCCGACATCGACAAATAACTAATGTTGGCAGTTAATAACTATGGCTGTTTGTGTTTTTGTTAAACCTTACAGCTAATTGAAGCAGTAAAACAGCTATTTTTTATATTTACACACACACTGAGCAGACACAGATCAATACTAGCGTTCATTTAGTCTCTCTCTCTCTCTCTAAATTTAAAAAAAGAAAGAAACCACACCCCATGTTCCACCAGAGCTTAATTTAGCTGCTGGGATTTTTTTTTTCTTACACTGCACGGTAACTGTATTTTGTACCCGTCTTACCATCTTTGAACTAGTTTTTGTTTCATTTTTAATAAATGTGTGGAATGTACCCAGTAATATGTGTAAAATATGATATCTGCGCAAAATATATGCTTTTCCTGCTCGTGCTCTCCGCCTGTGTGCTCGTCTGCTCGTGCTCTCCGCCTGTGTGCGCGACACGTCTCAGAACGCGCAGCTAGGGGGGCCAAATCGTTTTTGCCCATAAGAGGCGGGTATATGAAGCAGTTTAGCCAATTGCTGATTTAAGATATAAATGAGTGACATACAATTTAGCCAATCAGCGCCCTTAAATAGATTCAGTGTGGGGCCAAAACGATTTGGCCCCCCTAGCTGCGCGTTCTCGTCAGGAGAAGTCTCTACAGGCGAGTGCGAGCGCCAGCGCGAGCACTACTCCTCCAGGTCTCGTTTGAGAGGAGAACTTTGGTGGAGATTCTGCAGGCCAAAGAGCTGATCCCAGATCAGCCTGACCTCACAATCAGACAGCAGACTAGCGGGAAAGGGAAGCAGTACATGCGAAGCTTCTCTACTGACCACCAGACAGGTTTGGCTAGCTGGATGACGTCATGCGAATAACGTATTTAGCTTTTTAAAACAACGGGGACAGATCAAGCACGGACAGTTAGGGGAGTGAAGGATGAGGAGGTAAGGAAACATGAGAACACCAGGACACACATGGGGAACTCTGACAAGCTACATATTAGGCAAAGTGAACATCTTTTCTTCTACATAGTTCTCCTCAGTCTCATCTGCTTAACTTGGTCATGGAGGCATCAACATGTAATAGAGATGGTAAATTAACAGTGAAAACTCATCATAGCTTAATTTAACATCAGTATTCATAATTACACTTCATCTTTACTTCTCCTGATCTTTACCTCCTATAACAAGGTCCATAGGGGCATCTCAATAAATAAACATGTTATATTATATTATATTATATTATATAAGTGTTATTTACTGCTTTTTTTCGTGTTGGAATAAATGTTAAATATTTAACTGCAAAGTAGTAATGCGTGTTTGATACTTTAATTTTTTTGCATTAAATCATACTGGGATGTTTGCTGAAATTGATAGGATGGCCCTACCTAGAAAATTTTCCACCAGCCGTCACTGCCTGAAACATTCTCGACATGTTGACACTATGTTGGACATGTTCTGCAGTCAGATCAGGCAGCTCAGGTTGACCATGAAAACCCCACCTGATGATTCACGCCTGAAACATTCTCGACATGTTGACACTGAACTGCTGCATTCCTGAACAAGCACCAGACTGTTCAACAAGCCCGACTATACCATGGGACCCCCTAGTGGTTGCAGCATATAGATCCATGTTCTCTCTCTCCTCACAAAGGGGGATAAAAGAGAAGAGCTTTCATGCACAACACAGCCGCCTATCAAGCACAAAGATCTCTCCAACTAATTGGTATTACTGCAGATATCATTGCGGTATCACTTCTTCCATCTTCTTTTTCCTCAACCCTTTCAATGTTATCCGACGTAACAGATGACATTGAATATAATGAACCATCTCAGAGCATACTGGGAAAAGCCGTTTGATACAAGCCATGGGAAAGTTCCATCATAATTAAAATGACAAATATGCTACAAATGCAACAGATTCCTTGTTAATTATACCTTTACTTTGACATAAAATTGTGCCTTTCAGCATCCTTGACTCGTCTTTGACAACTCAGATATTGGACCCAGGCCAGCCTAGACTTTGGATTGTGTGCCCTTTATGTGGTGAGGCAAAAAAAACAAAAAACTGTTTGGAGTTTGGGGAGGTGGACAGACATTGTCAACATCCAAATTCAAAATTGAATAACAGAATTTGCATCCCGCCTTAGACAAATAACTAATGTTGGCAGTTAATAACAGATTTTTTTTTTTTAAATGAAAACAGCTGCCTTGTGCTACTGAAGAGGTTGATAAGTGACCCAAAGCAATGAAGGCGGTGCTGTAAAACCAAAACAATGTGCTGAAAGCCACTAAAACGCTCTATAACGGTGAGGGCAACCACAGTCTTCAGTGCTAATTCTTTGTTGGGTTGTCAACTCCACTATGAGTGTCATCTTTCACATTTCAAGTAGTAATGTGATCCATTGTGTGTATACAAATATTGCTTAGCGCAGCTTTACTCAACCTTTGGCTATATCTTCTTTGCCCTAACCTCTAGATTGCCCCAACCTTAACCAAATGTTAATACACAAGCCTTGCAGTCCAAGCATGCTATGGTTTCACAGAGGATGTATGGCCCTGAAGATTCACACCAAATCAGGCTTCAGTCCTCCCATTCTTTTTTTGTGGGTAGCGGGTTTAGGCTGCGGCGGTGGGGACCACAAGGGATGACAAGTTGTAGAATCAAATTTTGGAGAAACGCCAACCCAGCGTCACACTGCGGTGGCCAATCACATTAACAGAGATCAGACCAGCAGATGCCCACGGGAAGAGGAGCAGCATGAATGACCAAAACGCAGAGGAACTTTCCAGTCAGCAGCCCCTAAGCTTTCGAATAGTCTCCCAATAAGCTCGAGGTCTTTAGACTCTGTGTTTTAAAATGCAGATAAAAACCCATCTGTTCAGACAGGCATTTAGGTAGCATTTGGCATAATACCTTTAACTTGCGTCTTTTTCCCTTGTATTATTTTATCCGGTGTTTTTATCTCTCGTCCCGGTTTGTTATTGAAAGTAAATGTTCATCTGCCGATGTGGACCCATCATACTAGCGGCGTGGCGTCACATAAATGGGCCATTTAAGTGAAACCCCCAAACCGCCTTACAACCCCGAGCTAATCCCCGCAACACCCGATTTGGCATGAATGCAGCCTGAGGGAGACGATGCCGGTGCTGAGCTTCCAAGTTCTGAATCACCTGCCTCCATCGCTCAAACTCTCACTACTTTCAGTTTCAATCTGATGAGTGAGTGGGCGTGAGGCGTTTTACCACTTCACCAATGTTAAAGGTTCCCCCCCATACACATTCACTTCCCCTCAGCGGTCTTTGCAGAGGGCCTTCCTCATTGCCGATTACTCAAATTCTGTGAGTAATAACCTCACCCATATTTCAGATGTTCTAAAAAAAGAACGGCCCATCATCACAGCCATAAATGCCGTAGATTCTTTGCCCTTTGTTTTCGTCAGAGACCCCCAGGGTTGAGTTTCCTCTATTGTCAGTAGGGACACCTGGTGGCTTGCAAAACGTACAGCAGCCCTTCAACACAGGTCCTGCACGTTATTATTAACGCTGTAATACTTTTGCTCAGAAGTGATGCATTAAATGTAGATGGTACTGTGCAATATGTTAAAGTAAGACATTTAATGAATTCATCGTCCAAAAAGCCTACATACAAAATATTATAAAATATGAGGCCCAGTGTCCACTGTGAGCTCATGTGTTTTGACTTCATGGTTGACATTTACGAAACATCCCATGTGAATTGCAATGTGATGCGATTGAAGAATGCTAGTCATTAAATTAGCTTATGCATTGTGTTCAGGTGACAATTTTTCTTTTTTATTGCAAAACCAAAAGTCATTACAAATACAAACAAATCGGGTATGTATGCATGCTTACAGCCCGCCAAAGCTTCCCATTTAGCCATTAATGAATGCCTCAAATGTGTTCAGGCATTTTATTTTCCTTTTATTCAAGCAACCCCTAAAACATTTGAGATGGAAATAATTTCATTAAGAATGATTATCCAACCCCAAATACGTGCGTTCTGTCCGTGTGTATTAGTCAGCAGAGTTGTGCAGGGTTGCAGCTTACTACACACATTCTGATAAACAAATGCAATGCTTTGACAGGGGGCAGCCATCCTCGCACAACACACGTTATGGAAATTGACGCACTTGTGTAATGGAATCGCTTTTTGCAACCAATGAACAAAAGCTACCATTTTTGGACTGCAGAGGAGTGACGTAGAAACGTTGTATACGACTCTGGTAGCGTCAACTACCTGTCAATCACAGTAAGCCCGCCCTAAAGCATACCCTGCCTTATGGTCTATTTGACTCTAAATGGAGCATCATTTACTAAATGAACATCATGCTGTATTGAAGAAGACTTGAAAACTAGATATTGAGACCATAAACTCATGTTTACAATCTTTACTGAGGGAATGAATCAAGTGTGGTGTAGGGTCATTTTCCCATAGACTTCTATAAAATCTGACTTATTTTAGCAAGCAGAGGAGTCGCCCCCTGATGGCCAGTAGAGAGAATGCAGGTTTTAAGACACTTCCGCATTGGCCTTAGCCGTCGGAGCCGGAGGTTGCCGACTGGTCCCCCCAGCCCTACACAGGAGTGGAACAAGCTTTGGTGTCATTCGCCTATCTCTAAGAGAAAATATTTCTAAATTAAAAAAAGAATGGCAATCAATTGTGGCGTGTTATACTCTGTGTTGTTTCTTATTTTATGGATGTTAATTTTCATGGTCTGTTAAATGCTGATACTTACCTACATGTCCCGATGTGTGTATGTTTGTGTGTGTCAGGGTTTGGGGTTACTGCCATTCATGCAAGCACAACTTCTATTGACATGCTCTACTTTCCCCATTCAGTCCAGCAACTAATTTAGCTGTGTCACAGGAATACAACTGAAACATAAAGAACATAAAGAACTATTTGCATTATGGATTAGTCTAATGACTATTTTCTCGATTTATCGTTTGGTCTATATAAAGACGATTAATAGTGAAACAAATGCCGATCAATACTCCCCTTGTTTTGTCCGACCAACAGCCCATTGGTAACCGGAAATATTTTTTAATCTATCCCTGTTAATGTATTGTGTTATATTAAAAAGAATAACATTGGCCGATGTATCTGTTGTGGTAATTTATCAGTATGTTCTCTTAGATGTAACTTTGTATGCTTAACTCAGAATATTGTGAGCATGCAGACGTTGCAAAAGCAGAAAACAAAACAAAAGTAGCCTCTGTCTGACTTGCTGTTATCTCAACGTGATGTTTGTGAGAGCTCGCCACTTACAACATCGTTGTAGCAAAAACAGAATCAGTAGCACCTGCCAAGGCCTTGACATCTTGGCGTAAGGGGAGAATGCTCGCGGGGGAAGAGGGGGGGGGGGGGGGGGAACGAGATAGCGTACAGCTGGACGAGGCAGTTCAGCTTGTGAGAAGCATACATACTCTGCAAAGATCTTGACTGGTCGCCAGACCTCTGACCGTTCAGCTGAATTAAGTGTCTGTTTAATAAAAGACATTTGAGAGTTACTAATCACGTTTATTTCTCACAGGGGAATTAATACAATCATTTTGATCAGATATTTTACATTTTCCGCTATCAATTAATGATATAATAGTCCTCAAAAATATAATATAATTGTTATTATTAAAATGATTGTCACTACAACTGTGTAATTTATCCTATAATATTAGTGTGTATAATGAATGCCATGTGGGCTGGTCCCCCATAAGAACAGTATTTTAAGAATACTACAAAAGGAGGTTCAGTGGTGAATTGTCCTTCAGTTATAACTGTACTATTGATACATCCTGTGGAAATTAACTACACTTAGACAGGAAGTATTTCAACGCGGAAATGCGCCCCACCGCAACGCTTCCTCACACTCTTTTTAGTGGAGTCACAACAAGGGGGAGGCCACCATCGGTGCCACGTGTTCCTCCCCGCAGAGATAAAGTAACAGCTTTACAGCAGACCGCACCCCCGTCACACATGTCCACTTCACGGACACGTGTTGAATGTTGGTGGGTTTTTTTCCCCTTCTTCCTAACAGCTATATGGTCATATCTGCCACAACGCACAGCCGTATACATGTAGCATCACGTTGCACCTTTAGGGAGTGTATAATCACATTACGCCATATGGTCTAGTGACTCCCCCCTCCTCGTTTATTATTCACTTAGAACGCAGAACACGAGAGTTAAAACACACAACAAATATCTCTCTCTCTTTCCTTGTTATGAGAAGGCGTATTCTTACCGTTAAGGTGAGCTCGCGACCGTCGCCTCGAGTGTGACGTTCAGTTGTTTTTTAAAATCCGCCAGTCATACTTTAATAGAACTTGCATCACCTTTGTCTTCCGCCGCTCTCCAGTCACAGTCGGGCCAACAACTTCTCCTTAAGCCCCTCCTTTCTCCACTCCAAAATAGGCGGGGGTCCCTGTGTGAGCGACACACGCACACACACACAACCTGTTAGAGAGACACTCGGTGCTGACGGTTTGCCGGATCAGTTTGTCTCACAGCACCATTAGATGTGACCAATTAATACCTAATCACGCGTACAAGCAATTAAGTTTCAACCCTGATCAATTATTTTAAATAAAAGAGTGCCATAGACACAGTGCCATTAATTAGGCTATATTATTATAAATAATTCAATTGTAAAAATAAAATCTAAATGAGTCCCCTCCTCGGCGGAGAAATTAACGCATGTGTTGCGCTCATTCCTTTGTTGTCACGAGAGCATGCCGCAACGCTTCCTCTCACACAGGGACCCGTGTGATTTTGGGGGCTTCGTGGCGGGCGTGTTTGCATGCAGTTTTTGTAAGCAGCGCAATCAGAGGGGATCGCATCCGAAATGTTCGTGCAGGTTGCTTTTTATATATATATATATGTCAATGCGCATTCTCTTAATTAACAGCCCCGGTCAGAAGGCGGAGAGGTAGTGAGTCAGTACTGCGATGCTCCAGACAGGTGTGGTAGCCTCGGCCACGGTGTGTTGGCACTGGTGATGGATGGGAGGCTCCGGGCGTCCTCGTATGAGATAGTAGAGAATGTGCGACGGGATGAGGAATGGATGATGGCACTCCGGAGGTTTTTTTTAGGCATGCAGATGCGGGCTTTTACCTTTGTTTTTTGTTTTTTTGGGGAGGGGTGGACCGATCAGGTTGTAGGGCTGGTGGGAGAAGGCGGAGGAGGAGGAGGAGACACGCATGCAGGCGCAGTGATGGTCAGAGGCATGGGGCGAGAGGAGGGCGGTGAGGGGTTTCAATATGTATGGTGGCACAGCCCAACATTCTTTGGTCACTCACGAAATGAATGGTGCCTCAAGAAAACATATTTTTAATTTCCTTCAGATAAAAAAAAAGTAATTTGAAGGATATGTAGAAAGCACGCTATACCAATAAAGGGGCAACCAAATGAACATTATGGGAATATGGAAGATAAAAAATACCTATAAAGTTGGTGAAATAAGATTGGAAATGAATATGATACAAACGCTGTTTGAAACTTTGACAGCCTCCAAACAAACGTCATTGTCGCCTTCCATTGGTGGAGGTAGTGATTTTTTTTTTGTGATTTGACATTAAACAACATATTATATTACCCCAAAAAAAGAACGTCTAGTTAGATCCCCTTGTCCCGCCTCTGATTTGAAATTGTGACCGGCCGCAACAGTAAAATGCTGCTTACGAATGCATCAGTAAGAATAATCTAGAGGTGTCATATTTATAACAATACATCCGTCACCAGAGCCATTTTGTCTGTGGAAAAAGTACTTTTACTTGGATTGTTTTTCATTTATCTAAATATTTGTTTTTAACCTCTATAGCTGAAAAAAAAAATCATGTTTCAAATGTATTTATCTAAGGGGATAATAAGTGCTAAGTGCTACAAGTTCAGTTAAGAAATAAGAGAAGAAAAACAAATACATAATCCAAATGCAAAATGAGTCATGGAAAGTTTGAAAGCGTATTATGAAATGCATAAAAAAGGCAAGAACACGTATAGAGGCAAAAGCATGGGACATGTTTAGAAGTGAAGGCGGTAAGGACTGCAGTTTTGCACAACATTATTATTCATTTCCTACAGAATGAGGTCAACTCATAACTTCCTTGCAACTTTGCAAGGTTTTAGAAGCCCAGGGCTCTTCACTGCATTTGCAATCATGCGGGTCCCTCAGCCCTACCTGAGTTCCACTGTCATTTCATCTGTTTCATGTTTATCATCAGTCTGCAGCCATACTTAGATGGAGTTATTCCATAAAAAGATATACCAGGAGTTATAATTGAATGTCAGAAAACAGAGCAGGTGGTATTTTCACAGATAAGAAAGATAAGTGTTTGCAGGAGCACACGGTTCATCAAAGGTTGCGTAAATCATCAAACGTGGCCTGAAATGTTGCTCCTGAGACAAACCAAACAATCTGTTGACAGATGCTAAAACACTCTGTAGAGCCGAGACAGCAACTGCACAGTTGGTAGTCATTTCGGTGCAATAATTATAAAAGTAACCCTTTTCCTAAACCTAATTAAGTAGTTTTGTTGTCTAAACCTAACCAAGTATTTTACAATCTTTCCCTAAACCTAACCTAGTATTTTATGATACTTTCCTAAAACTAACTAAGTAGTTTTGTTGCCAAAACCTAACCAAGTATTGTATGATCTTTTCTAACCCTAACCAAGTAGTGTTGTTGCCGAGTCCTTCCCTGTGAAAACTGAAGTTTATTTAGAAAAGATTGATGCACGTAACAAGTGGAAATCGATAACAATGGTGACGCAAAGTCATTTGACTGCGGTGTAGTTTGTTTATAACTTTAGTTTTGTACTTCTACCGATTGTATGTGGTGTTCAAGATTATCACTCTTCATCG
Source organism: Anarhichas minor (assembly GCF_050575085.1). Classification (NCBI taxonomy): domain Eukaryota; kingdom Metazoa; phylum Chordata; class Actinopteri; order Perciformes; family Anarhichadidae; genus Anarhichas; species Anarhichas minor. The sequence continues at coordinate 18,735,769 of NW_027466470.1, forward strand.
TATTTCTTTCTGTCGTCTGTTTCCTGTCAAGTGGACGTCTCCCATCCAGATGTTGATAACAGTCCTGTTCAAGGTTGACATCTGTGGAACTAGGAGCCGTTTTGTACTTTATAGATAGTTGTGAAAGCAGACACATAGCGCTAATTTACAAAACACATATTAAGCATTAATCTTAAAAGATGTATGACTGTGTAAGTATCATAAACATGTGTTTGACACAGAAGCAGAAAGACGTCTCTAATTGTTTCCATGAATTAGGTGGGCGGGGAGCCGATCCCAGCTGACATTGGGCCAAGGCAGGGTACACCCTGGAAAGGTCGCCAGAATATGGCAGGGCTGGTATAGACACGCTCACATCCACACCTATGGGCAATTTAGAATCACAAATCAACAAAAGCTTTGGACTGTGGGAGGAGGCCACGCTGAAACAGGGAGAATATGCAAAACTCCAGCCCGGGACTCTTGTTGTGAGGCAACAGTGCAAGCCAGTACGCCACCGTGTAGCCCCGTAAACAACTCGCAGATTTAAATACCTCCTCAGCGGAGGCTTGTTATTGGTTCCTTCGCTCCACGTGAAAGCGTCTTTCGTCAGACATGTTACAAGTTCTTTCCCTGAACATCCATCCCTGCTCCCATTCCCATGAACCCATGCAGGACATGTTCCTGAACATTGCAGGAATAGACATGCATGCTTCAAAAGGGACTTTAGTTTTGCATAGGATACATCTGATGGGATTGCTTCTCTTTTTTCTTGGTATTGTTGTGGAAAGCTAATGCAAGAGCTGAGACCGACTGAGGGGCTATAAAAGTCACCTCTAGTATCTGCTATAGTATCAAGAGCTTTCCCCCGTGGTCTTCTCTTTGACCTTAAGGGATAATCATTTTAGGGAGTTTAGGGAGTGGCATGTCTGAGAGAATGCCCCCTCAACATTCAAGGATAATTGTCATTATGCAACACAGGGTTGCACAACGAAATGCAATTGTAGCCTATTTTCTACAGAAGATAAACGTCCGAGATGAAAAAACAAACAGTAGTGCATTCTTTTAGTGCATTTTTTGAACTTGCATTAGGAGGTGTGCAAACGGCAGCAACTAAACAACATGTATGTTTCCTGCAAGGATTTCTATATGTGATCCATATGTTTGACTTTATGTCTACAGGTGTTAGAATTAAAGGCATACTGCCACTTTAAGTTCTGTAAGTTCTGCCCGGACACTCTTGAGCGTGCAGTTTGACTTCTGACCCAGTGACAGTTGACAAAACCCAGAATCCCTTGGGTTAGGTCAACAAGGCTTCAAGGGGCAGCCATAGCTTGGGCCCCTTGACAACACACACACACAAGCACTCACACTGAATACTAATCTGTCATTCCCACCAAAGTGAACTAGTAACGGGGTCATGTGACAAAGTGGCTCAATACGCAATGTTGACTTCGCTTCAATTAAAGAGATTATCTGAGTTGTTGATTAAAATGCTCATTGGACGGGCGTTTATTGCATCGATAGTGCAAACGTTTCACAGAAAGGGTACATCCTTGACAGGTCGCCAGTCAAACATTCACGTACTAGCAACGTAAAGCCATTTTCCAAGGGTCAAGCTCTTGGGCTAGTACTTTTTGATGGTTACAGAACAATCGAGGTGAGGTTTTCGGGACCGAATGTTGCTCACATGGTCAAACACAAACATTGCTGCAACTTGTGTAAAGCGTTCATACAAACACTGACTGTCACTAGTAGTTTCCTTAACTTACTAGCCCAAAAGGCCCAAAGCTGAAAGAGTGTAGAAACTGAATTTTCCACTTGCTTTCTTTGAATATTGTCCAAAGACAGTGCATTATCTGCATTTTTAGATGTCATCTGTGGTCTATGTCAATGGGGTGTAAAATATTTAGCCTAATTAAGCTTTGTTTATGGCTCTCCGTTTAAAAGGTCAGGATACCCGGTGATGTGTTTAAGCTGGTGGGCGAGGAAACTCGCCTGGCTTGCTCACTGCCGTCTCTCCTGCTTCCTCCTGCACACGGCAGAGAGGCCCTCTTGGCCGAATGCAGCTATCAGTCGCGTCAGCTAATGGCAGCTTTAGGCTCTTGGTAGGATAGGTTTTGATAGCTAGGATTAAGCTATCAGGGGTTGTTTAGTGGACGATGAACTAGAATAACCATTCAGAACTCTATTGTTGTTAGACACACAATAAGACTTTAACTTTTTACAGCCATGAGTACTCTTTACTACTTTGTGAATACATTCTCAGAAACATTTACTTGAAATGCAGTTTAGATATTTACTGCAAGATAATTAGCAAGGGCAAAGCAATAGCTCATAAAAAACTCCTTTACTTCAATTCATTCCCATTCATCCCAACTCCATGATCCAAGTTTTCTCTTTTCAATGTCCCGTTGAGCCATCCTCATTTCCACACTCCTCACCTAGCTGCTCACGATCTCGTTCATTGCCATAACAGGATACACTCCCTTATTCTGTCAAATAGGAACTTGATTTTTTCACTCTTGCACACAGCCTGAGGACATATACATGAGGACATGCATGCACAGGTCATTTCTTTCTTTTAGTCTCAGTTAACAGAATCATTATTACAATCATATTATGATCATTAAATCACTTCGTATTAATTCACGATACATAAATGCATGAATCTACTCTTAGGTTATACAACATTTCTACTCATATAAGCTCTGTGTTCTTTGGCCTGATCTTTATAGACCCATCTTTATGCTTTTTACTTAGGGCCACTCCTCTGGCATCTCAACTCTACTTGACAAGAGACAGAGGGACAGACAGACAGACAGACAGAGGGTCAGACAGACAGACAGACAGAGGGACAGACAGAGAGAGGGACAGACAGACAGACAGACAGACAGAGGGACAGACAGACAGGAGGTATTACAATGCCTTTGCCTGAATATCTCCAAGTCATGTATGTGTGTGCGTGTATCAGTGTCTCTGTGTGTTTATCAACTGCACTAATGAGCTCATATCAATCACCTGTGTGCCTGCCAGCATTAAAGGTTGCACGTACACAGGCTTTACATGGAGTTAAAGCTGTGGAAAACCTGTCAAACTATTTTTTCAAATAGCTCCTATTGCTTCGATATCAGAACTTGAGAGGAAGGATGACTTAAAGAACAGATAATGTGAGAATTGTGTCTGTAGTGTAAAAAATATGGCTTCAGTGGCAAGATGTTCTTGGAGTCAGAATTAACATTGGTCTCTATGGAGCAGATAGTTGGACTCTCACTTTCAGGCTGCTGTGGCAAAATGTGTAAATCTGTTGGATTCGATTGTCATATGTCTACGACCAGGACACGATTAGCTACACTTTCACCAAAAAAATGATGCATGAAGAGGGAAAATTGTGGAAATGGTGGCAAAATATAAATATTTCTTTCACGAGATTCTGAAGTTCCTCTTCAGAATGACACTCTGAGCTGCGCAATACACACCCATTATAAACTCAGAAAAGGTCTGAAAAAAGCATAAAACATAAGCTTAGTAGGAATCAGCTCATTCTGAATCAACATTCCAATGAATAAAATTGCAACATTCTGAAAGTGGACTTTCACAGATTTCATAAACTATTTGAATAACTAGAAATATTGGCAAGCAGTAACCATCAACTGCCAGACTTGTATTGTTCCTCATTTTTTTTTACCAATCTTCAAAACAATGATACATAAACCTTTTCTTGCCAATCAGTATTCTCTACAAGTTGCTCAGACGTGTGTACAGAATAATAGATAAGTACCGGGGGCTCCAGCGCACTCAGTTTGAAACTTCATTTGGCATTTCTACAAAGGCCCTCACATTTCCCAGCAACAGATGAGGAGCAGGGATCTTTCGAAACCAGATACCTTCATTACAAATATCATCCAATCATATTTGGAAAACTATACTCACATTACAGAAGCAACAAACAGGCAAGATTATGTATTTGTGGTCATTTATTTCACTGTATGAAGCATGTATTTAAGTATCACATACTGGTGTTTAATGTGTTTTTTTCTTCACTAGCCTAAACTAACTAGTATACATGTTTTTGTAGTTCCCCAAAAATATAAGTATTGATATAATATAATTAGTGAATTTAAAGAAGTGGTACAGTGTGGGCCCGTAACTCTGCCTGCTCAAGTCACATAGAGCATTTAATCCAGTATACAGAACATTTGTTAGAGGAAGAATAAAATACACCGGCGACATACAATCGGTTGATTTAAAGATGAAATCAGAAGCAGTATCTCATTTCTCATTTTCATTAGGAGATTTAGAGTCATAGCAGAAAAGGCTCAGGCCTAATTTATACCGACTAACGGACTCATTCATGTTATTAGTTCCACCTGTACATCTCTGATGGCTTCTGATTTTCATTCCTGCAGATCTTGATTTTGGAAATGAAAAAATGGATTATATATATATATATATATATATATTTGGACTCAAAGGAAACCACGACGGAGGGTCGCAAGTCTATCGCTGTCAGATCAATTACTATTTTACTTCAGAGTTCTCCAGCAGGACGTAGGAGTAAGAGTCTCCCGCACCCGGGAACCAGTCCCTTCACAGTCGGCGTGATGTTTTGCTGCCTCTGTGTGGCCAACGGCAGCACCTGCATAACAAGTCCCTGAACACTGCTACACACACTATCCCAAAGCATGTCTTTATTATATCCTAAATATTTTGCACACAAATCAACTCAAACACAACTGGCCAGCGATCGAGTTTACTACTTTTTAACACACATTTGACCTCAATAAAGCAGACTGATGAAGTGAGAAGAGACGTTAAACACAACTCATTGTAGGATTCAGAGACGATCATGAAAAGTAAAAAAACAAATAATGATCAAATAAAATAAATAATATTTCTCTACTGATCTGTGCTATAAATGTAATTTCTGTATGATTCCAATCATTTCAAGCATTTTTATAATCCAAATCGCTGAATTTGCGGATATCCTGTTCAAACAGAGCGGAAGACACGCGAGGTGAGGCAGGGACGAGCTGTGCCTCACCTCAGATTGTGCAATCCCTCACAAACTGGGTTGAGCGCGTGCCTTTTGCTTTCTCATTGTTTGTCACCACTGTAATATTTGTAGACACTTTTATTATATGTCCTTTCTTTCCATAGAATAGGTCATGTATTTCACGAATGTAATATGCTGATCTGACAGAAACCGCAGTGAAAAAGCACAGAGGGGAGGCAAACAGCGTGCCTCAATGAACGGGGCGCGCGAGAGTCTATTTTTGACGGACCCGCGCTGAAGTCGCATCAAGCTGCACAGAGCAGATCGACCCAGACAGGATGTCAGACACCAAATAGGGATAGAGCATCCGGTCATTTTTCAAAATAAAACGCTATGTGCAGCCGGATCGCGGCGCACACGCTCCGGGTGGAATCAAATATGTACTGTACCGATGTGTGTGTGTAAAGAATGCTGATATGAAATATGAAAAACAACCAGTAGTCAATGCGCAAGCTGCCAATTTAATGGTGATTCAAGCTACTCTATTAGGTTTATATATTTGTAAATCTGACTCTGAAAGAGTCAGTGCCTCACCAGCCACGAACCCTATCAGTGCACGTCACTGGTAGAGTTCTTCAAATACGCAGGTGTGGATGTCATACTAATGAATATATTGATATTAACGATGGATGAATACCACTTAGCTGTCGGTTCCTGGTATTGTGCATACTGTCTGTAGTCCTTAGTCCAGGCTAAGACATATTGCCCCACATTACTGTGGGTAGGACTTCTGTCCCTGTCACTATCAGAGGACATCATATTCAAGTTTATAGCGAGAAAACTCAACATCAATTTGATCATAAGGATTATAAAGGTCCAGATGCCAAAACAATAGACACAAAAAAAACTCTGCTGCTGTAACAGCAGTAAATGCAATGTGTCCCCCTGTACAGCCCACTAGAGGTTATTATATAAATGAACAGCAGAGGGCAGCCTTCCATAAGCGGAGACGCATAGCTTGAAAGACACCTGACCATGCATGTGGACATAACATCACTTGTAATGATGCTTATTGTTTTTATGCTAATGAATATTGTAAATCACGTAATGCCAGTGTTGGTGTATAAAAGCACTACAATTACAAGACATTCAGTGTCCCTCGCCTCAGACGGTGGATCACTGTGTTCTATAACATGCTGAAATTGTGGTACGCAAAAGCTTTGTTAGATGTCAGCGTCACTGTCTGTGTTACAAACGTGGCCAAGGAGACGATTTAAAAAAAATACTTGTAAGCCCTTGTGTTCGACTGAGGCATGCTTTGTCACGCAGTGCTGAGAATTATATCAAAACAATAAGATAGTATCATCAGTGCCAGCAGACCTGCAGAAACTGAAAGCAGAAACTATAGCTGAGTGAATCGTGTGGAGTGTGGAGGAAGAAGAGGTGATGACAGACATATTTGTAAAAGTACTTTTATTTTCGGAGCCCTTAAACACATAACAGACAATTGGATCGCTGAGGAAAAAGAAAAAGATACATCTTGAGCGGCAATTCTGTTTCAAGTACAGCGGATCAACCATTGGTTGCAGTGGATTTCTTCATTCTTAGAAAAAAGTCATATCTTCCATAAGGAAATAGGTTGTTTTCCCCAGAAAACACTGAGCTGGAAATGACATTTGATGTGAATGAAAGGAGAGTGACGTTACACTTGATTTGTAGGATCCTTGGAAAATGAGCTTTGGTACCTGAATTTGTGAGCATTGCTCAAGCAAACCTTCACAGAGGAAAGGTAAAAGTGTGGAACGTAGGCCACGCCTACACAGTTTAGCAAATATATAACTTCTATTGTGTAGATTAAAAACGTCAAAATAGAACGAAGAAATATCAATAAAAACAAACAAAACCCTGACCTGATTTGAGTAGTATCAAAGATATAAGATGTAAACATTCAGGAATACAATTTACATATGTACAAAGTTCTGGGTCCTGCCCACAGTGAGCCCCCCCCCCCCCCCCCCCCCCCCAATTTGGGAAGCAAATACGCATTCTTGTTAAGGCACTCACTCACAATCAATAACTTATTTCAGAGACAGGACGAGGACATGTCTTAAATAAAAACGACTATAATTTAGTCAGTTCAAATATCCACAGGTATGTACAAAAAAAAAAAAAAAGACACTAGCGTTCATTCTGTTTTTCCTGATGGAGAGGCACTTGGCTTTTTATAAAACATAAGAGGAAGATACGTGTGGTACCTCAGGGCACGATCAGGGTGCTTTACACTCTCAGCCAAGGCACCCCACATATACTGCGGTCCCCACAGGGACGTTTTGTTCCATGGGTCTGGACCAGGAGCCGACCCGCGCTTCTTCTGGGATGCTCCGGGCATGACCCCGTGATGGATCTGGATGCTTTAAGTTGTAACGTGGCCTACATGTGCCTCTTCATGTGGAGAGCCAGATGATCTGAGCGGGAAAACGCGCGCTCGCACATGTGACACTGGAAAGGTCTGTGCCCGGTGTGCTTTCTGAAGTGCCGGGTCAGCTCGTCCGACCTGGCGAACTTCCAGCCGCAGCCTTCCCAGTTGCAGTGGTAGGGCTTCTCTCCTGGGAGATACAAGCAAAGGACTTTGTTTACATTACAGTGCAAGAGCAACAAGAATGAATCAAAATAGGGCGAAAAAACTGACAATTTAAATAGACTTTGTGTTAAAAAAAATGTGCTCACCTGTGTGTGTTCGCATGTGGGCTTTGAGGTGGGAGCTCTTGGTGTAGGTTTTCCCGCAGCCTGAGAACTCGCAGCTGTGCGTCGCGGCGCGTTTTCTGGCCCACGACCTGCGCCCTCGCTTTTGTTTGATGCTCAACGCCTCCTCCTGCGCGTAAAACTCCAGCAGCGAGGGCGACGAGGGAGGGGTGAGCATTATGCCCTGCATGGATGCGGGATGATGCTGCTGGTGAACGCGGACGGGCTCTCGGTGCGCGCTGTACTGTCCTTGAAACTGCGCCAAGCTCTGGTGCGCGTACTGCGGCTGGTAGGGCGCGTTCATGTACTGGTTTTGGAGATGGTGCTGATCGGGATGAGTGTTCATTTGCGCCAAATGGCAGTCTGTGCGTCCCTGGGGTGCAGACTGCTGCATGGGGTGCGCGCCGAATCCCGGCATAGTGCCTGGAACTGCAGCCTGGTGGTGCGTAAAAGCTGTTTGGTGCACGGGGCGCATCTGGTGTCTCTCGTACATCTGTCCCATAAATTCCCCGCCACCGGCGGCCATCATGCAAGACTGACCGACGGGCTCACTTTTAATTTTGTATCCAAGCGGCGGAGGAGATGCGGTCACTTGGTGATGAGCGGGGACCGGATTAAACGCCCGCAGTTCGGTGTACTCCCGCCCGTCTCTCGCCTTCCCCGCGCACTCCGGCGAACCCTCCCCCGGGTAGCTCATCTCTGGCGTGAGCAGCTCCGCCATGAGACTGCGGACCGGACTCGAGACCGCGAAGCCCACCGCGCCATGGTAGCTCTGCGCGGCCAGGCCAGCGGGAGGGTGGCCGCGGTCGCCGCAGTCTGGCGCGGAACCACTGCCGCAGCTCTCCGGCGACTCCGGCAGGGAATAAGCGCACTGCTGCGGCGGAGAGACGCTCCCGCTGTTGCTCACGACGTCGGAGTTTATGGTGTTGGACAAAATGAACTCGATGTCCAAGAACTTCCCCAGCTCGTCGTCGTCTTTAGGGAGCGCGGCGGGGAACCGCACGATTCTGAACTCCACTCCGCCACCTGTTACGCCGCCGCGTGCGCACTCGTCCACCTTGCACATCTGTTCATGGGGGAGCAAACGGGGAAGTTAAAACCAATCTTCTACTGCGCCAGCAATCAGAAATACCTCCACAAAAAAAAACATGTAGTAAAAAGTTGAGATGAAATCCTCTACTTACATTTGCGTCCATGGCTTGAACGCTTGGAAACGAGGCAGGCATCATCGCTTCAGCCAGAGCCATGCTGACCGGTTAGATGATACAAAAACAACTAAAGTTTAAAACTGTAAACACGAACAGAAACGTTGCTCTATAAGTCCATGTAGCGTCTGTCCGGTATGACGTTGACAGCTGCGGAGCGTTTTCACAATGTGAGCATCAACAGAGCTGACGCTCTTATAGCGCCTTACAATACGTGGAGGCGTGGCTTCTACTGACACATGCTTATCCCCCCTCCTTCCCTCCACGGCAACCAAACGTGCAAACAAACATCAAGCATCCAGGTGCGTCACGCAGGTAAGTCACTTAAGTGCACCAAAACAATCACCCATGATTTTTTGAACGCTGGAATGTGAACGAAGCCAGAGGGGTTATTGTCAAATCTGCATGTTTTCTAACTGTTTTCTCCATCACTGAGTACTTAAAAACTGTGTAAGTAAGTGAGGTGTAAAAATAGAATTCTACTCTGTTTCCCTCGAGGCGGGTACAGGGGGCGACACTAAACCTGGCGACGGCCAGGGAGTGCCATAAAGTCAGAATTCCAATGCGTTACAGGTCCTTGAAGTGGCCTGATCCTGTTGTGTTCAAGTCCCCGTGCTTTATGAAATAACGTACCCCCCCCCTCAGCAGTTTTAAACACGCACGCGCAGCCGCTCGCACCTCATTAATTTGTGCCCAGTTGATCCCTGGACGTTTATCGCACACACCGAACGTGTGAAGCGGCGGCTCATCGAAACAACCTGCTAATCTGGTTGTCAACAAAGGAATACATGTTTCTTAATGATCTCCCCCCCCCCCCCCCCCCCCCCCCCCCCCCCTCCTGCGGCCCCTGTGAGTCCCATGCAGTGCGCGGTATGCAGGTGTTCAGTGGACGGGTGTCGTTGAGCCTTAAATAAAACTGGTTTCACTTTTTCAGTTTGTTTTCCCTCGAATGTCCGCATTTTATTCAGTTAATTAATACTTTTTGTAAATGTAATTTCTCACCATCAAGGTCTAAAAAGAGCATCAAAGCATTATTCTCACCAACAGATCATATAAAAATAGAAAGAAAATATAAAATAAATAAGGGGGGGGTACAGAAGGTTTTATATTTATTTCGGTGGTATTAAAATGCATTACATAAAACATATACTGGAATCATTTAAAAAATACCGTTGGTGTATAAATTGTATAAAACTCCAGGTTGCTGAAAAGCTCCAAAACGCAGGAAAAACACCATGTGTTATACCACCGCTCCATCTTCATTAGAATAGATGGAGTCTTAGTTGTTGCAATCAACCGCATTAATCATGAAATCATGAAATCATGAAAAGAAACAGAAGCAAATCTAATGAGCATAACTATACATGTTTTATCAACTTCTTTCATTTGTGCATGGACTAGCTAACATCCCTCTGTGGTCTAATGGAGATAACATACTGTACATTTCTGTGTCTGGAAATTACTTTTCAGGAAAACAGGGAATATATATTTGTTCACACGTAGCACGTATAAAATATATAAAACATGTCACAGGTTTTATAACGTCAGAAAAAAAGAAAAAAAAGTTGGTTTGTTTCGTGATTATCATTCTTATCTTTTAGAAAACTATGAAGAGCTTGTGTCAACAAAAAAAACTGGTTAAAGAAATAATAATAAGAAAAATACAATAATAATTTTTGACAATATGAAATATGGGTATTGTCTTGAAGCATATTTCATAAGATTGGGCAACTGAGTTGGGTTTTAAATCAAAGCCAAATAGAGTTAATGCGAGCGGGTTTTGTCTTTCCCTCTGTCTCTGTGCAGCCGCCGGTGTTGTGAAACAGCAGTGTGCTGCAGCTCTCTGCCTTTATACTCTGGTATTTTTAACCAAGCAGCGCTTACGCAGAACAAGTTCCGGTTCTGTCCACGAGCCAAGTGGAAATGGACTCCGTTTCCTGAGGAAACACTAGACACTTGCTTCCTCTACTTGCACTCTGCAGCCATCCTTTAGATGCCTGGCCGAGGATACAGACATGCATGTAGCAGGAAAACGATCATATTTCTTTGGGGAACTTTGTTCTCGGTGTTATCGGCAGTGTCTTTATCTCAAGGCATATTCCTTGTCTGGTTTGTGGTGAACTAATTGTTCTACTGAACCTCTTTTATAAGCCTTTTAGAAGTCTTAGTATCCTTGATATCAAAAGTAAAACCCACTGAGAAATGCTACGATCTCCTCCCGTCGAGCAAACTATCCTTTATCTTGTTCCATCAAAGTCCTTATCAAACCTGGTCATTTAAAAAGCAACTAGCCAAGAATAGAGAGTCAGATCCAGATAAAGAACTGCCCTGGGCTCAGGTTTCTCCTTTTGTGACTCGCTGTTCTGAAAGGGAGGAAGTCTTTCAGCTCAAGTGTTTTCTAAACACAATTATTTACAGTGAAGCAGGCAGACAGACAGCCAAGGCATCTCATCCTGGATACACTGAAATGTTTTCAGAGTAAAGAGTTTCAAAAAGTGTTTTATCCGGTTTAATTGTTTGTGTTTTCTAGAAGTCTCAAATTGTATTCTAGTTTTTAGCCCCCGGTAACTTAAACAATTTGCAAGATATGTCTTATTCCGTTTTCTGCTTCGTTCAGAAAATGTTTTGTTGCTTTTAATTCAAACGTTCTTTTTTCATTGTGAAAGAGGTGATTTGCATAAGCACACGTTAGATATATGCGTTTATGGTGTACTCCAACTCCTTCCCTCTATCTTTGTTCTTCCTCTGCCATTTTTGTGTTGATACGACACAATTAGCAGCCTGTCCGTGGTTAACTTAATGCAGGGTTTCCCAGGGGACGGCTACTTCAGCAGTTGCGAAGGATTACGAGGAAACATCGACTATCTCAACTAATTTAAAAATAAACATTTATTTAAAACGAACAGCAGAGAACGACTGTGTTGCTATTGAGTATGTGGAAAGTAGTTAGCAAGCAAGCAGAGGTCTAAACAGTTAGCTAAAAGTACATACATGGTTGGAGTAGATGTCTAAAAGTAGGTAATATCACTTAAAATAGTTAGCTAAAAGTAGCTAAAAAAAAAATAGCTAAACTCAGTTGAAAGAGCTATAGCTAAAACCGATGGATAAATGATTAAAAATAGTTAGCTAACGTTAGCTATGAGCGGCTGGCTTATAGCTAACGGTGAGCCAATCAAAATGCTCCCAATCTCGGCTCCGGCATCTTAAACAAAAATATGTATTACACGACTTAAATCTTTTTCCAAAAATGGTTACAAAGCTACAAGGTTAGCTTAAAGTATACAACAGTTGAAATAGTTAGCTAAAAGTAATAATGGATAAATGGTGAAAAAGCTAAGCTGAAAAGATAGACATTTCTGTGTTTCTGTGTTCCTTTCCAAACAGTAGCTGTGCTCAGAACAGCCAGGAGCAATCAACTTTGCAGAATGTGGGGACACATAGACACACACACACACACCAACAGCAATTATCCTCCATCACCCGCAAAGCGAGGGGAAACCCAACTGTTATCTTGGATAAATACGCCGCCTTGCATGGCATGAAAAAACCAACAAAGTGATTAAAGGGAAAAATCAGAAAGTAAAACTACAGTGCGGAGACGGACTAGTTACGTTCTAGAAAGACATCAAAAGGAGTTGGGGAGGAGAGGAAATAGGAACAAACGCCAACCGAGGAGAAGAACCATGGGAAAAAAGAACAGCAATAACAACGGCCTGAAGCCCTGTAATCATATTTGTGCTCTTTCTGAGGCCAGACTTTGACGCCTGGGGGTGGAAGACTCTTTGTGTGGGACTGGGCTGGGTTAGAAATGACTGAACACGAGTCCTTAAATATTTCAGATCTGAGTCTATCAGGTGGCTAATTTAACATAATCCCATATGCTAACTACCCTTCACTTGTTCTGTCAAACAAAAGATAATTGCCCTGCTGCCGTGTTTAGCTACCGATGGTGCTAAATGGCTTAGCCTTCTCCAGTAGGTAAAGCTCACGGGGGCTAAAAGGGTTAGTAGCATCCAGCACTAATGAAGCCATTAGCGGCTAGCTGTTAGCCTAATGAGATCAGGGGTCCACATACACTTACGCATGTTGGCTGATTTGCGTATCTTGTGTGTGTGATCGGGATCAGACGTAATTAGGAGCTGGAATGATAATGAAGAGCCACTGAGTAAAGAGAGACCGTTTGTGTGTTATCAAAAGTCACTACGTCCTTTTCTTCATCAATCTTGTATCCTTTACCTATCATTTGTCTGACAGATTGTACTGCAATCATTACTTTTAGTCTCTAGCCATTTGTAAGTGTTTTATATACAGAATGTATATATAAATTCAAGATAAATGTTAGAAGTTTTGAGGCTTCTTTGTCAACTTGCTACACATGCCACTTGATCAAAAACATCTTTTTAAGTAAAAACAAAATTGAATTGCAGATCATTGATGATCCATATCGGCAGATACAGATCCCTCTGTTGTTTGATTATAGCAGCTGGTCTACAAGGCTCCAGGCTTTTTTTCCACCGTCCCAAACATGATTTCAACTGCTCGGAAGTCAAAAATTATAAATGTTATCCTTTTACTTTGTTATAGTCATAGTCATTGTGAGGGTCATCAAGTAGTACAAAACGTCTCCAGTAAATATATACCTGCAATCACTTTTTTTTTTTCCCAGATCTAGAAAAAAAAACTACTATTTTTATGGTTTTGCTCGCAGCCAATCACCTCAAGAGCCTTTGATATTAGTATGACGTGTCACTGGCCCACTACACCAGCAGCTATCACACATACAGCCGAGAATGAATGCCTGCCTGCACACGGCTCTGAAAATGGAAATGCCGGCAGCTAGCTGCTAACGATGCTACCAGCACGAACAATGCTAACAGCGGCAACGGTGCTGACAAGATAACAATTTCAACCTGGGGTCCCTCCGCCATGGGTTTGGGGGACGACGGCATCAGCGGTAGGGTTAGGGTTATGAGAGCGGCCATTAGACACACACACACAACTTCCATTCACAAGATGGGTATCAAATGAAGTACTCTATTTGTATCAGTATCACTTTCAGTGTACTGGTATTGTCATTTCTTAAACAATACCCAACCCTATTGTACATGTACATTTGGGTATCTGGAGTGTGAGAGACAGTCGCTAAAACAGAGCGTTTCATACAGAAGGTGAATACAGGTAGACAGGATGGGAAATATGGATTTTATTTTACATTAAAGCATGTAAACACGTTCTAATAGACAAGTATGAACCTGAAAACGAGCATAGTATTACTGTCATGTACAATTATACCCTACTCAGAAAGTATCCTGCAGAATGCAGTAATATTGTTGGCTGTGCTTTTACACGTTATAATTATGTTTTTGCATCTAAGGATGTTTGGGTTGTTTATAAGTAGCAGATAGAGGGTAGCAAATAAAAAGGCTTGGGGTCCTTTTATAAAAAACTATAAACATGTTGAGGTGACAGTGTTGTTCACTTTCCTAGGATAGTTAATGAGTTATATGAGGTTATGGCAGTAAAATACAAGACCCTGAAAACGTATTATGACCAAATATTTTATATCACTTAAATACTTGCCTGTTGTCTTTAGCTTGTACTTATTTCATTGCTATACTTACTGTACCCAGCACCCGCTTTTGGCCCAGGACAATGTGCTTGATGTAAAAGTGAGTTGAATCAGCTTAAACTTTAAGGCCAGCAGCTGCTATTCCACCTGATCCAGCACTTTATTCAAGTGCACTGGCAACAACCGGTCCCACTTCTTTCTGTGTCGGTTTCAGCTCTTTTGGTTCTCCATATTAGCCTGCAGCAAGAGCTGAGAATCTGCCCGGTCCCTGCTACCAGTCATTCATTACCTCGAGGGCCGTTTACCTGTTCCACCTGTTGGGACTTCTTTTGTGTGCGTGTGTGAGTGTGTTTCCATGGCACTGTACTAATGTTAATCACAACCCCCCCGACCTGTATGATTAACGTAAAGAGATGTGGGAATTGGGGAAAATATCGAGCACAGAATCATGTGTCCTGGATTGTTGATGTTGTTTCACATATCGAGCACCTAAATGCAGTGGCACAAAAAAGTGGAAGCACAGAATTGGCACCGAATGATCAAGTACATTACTCAGGGGAGTAATGTACTCAAGAGCATGAAATCACTATGAAAGCCTTCACACCAGGGCTTAGGTGTTAAGAAACAAGACCATGGCCCGATCCCAATGTCCCCCCTAAAGCCTCAAACCCTGAACCCTCAGGGACTTACTGACATCACCTGGTAAGTGGTTGAGTGTGAGGGCTTGAAATCTTTGTTTACCTTTTTTTTACGTCTCCATGCGTCCACTGGTTACCCCGTGTTTAACGTCACATTGCAATGATTTGTGGGTAATTCCCTTAGGTAAAGTCTGCATCCTATGAGGACTTACGGAAAGGGTTCATAAAGGGCTCAAAATGTCTGCCAGACAGCCCTCAAACACTCAATGATTTGACAGTGGGACATCCCGAAACCCTCACGGACTTTGCGGGAGCGCGCCTCAAAGTCTGTGAGTCCGTAAGGGGGGACATTGGGATTGGGCCCATGACACAACGTTGAGTCTCTTTTTCTTTACCTTCTTTTCAGTTGGGAAACAACAAAACTGCACACTGCAGCCGTCATCTGGAGAGGAGCGGGACGGACCAACTCTTTATTCGGCTGTATTGGTCTTTAAAGCGAAGGCAGTGTGGCGACCAGCCCCTGACTCTCACAGGGCTGGCTGACAAATGCTCCGTTTACCCTGTATGCACTGAAACGAAGATCTACACACACACTGGAAAAAAGTAAACTTTGCCTGGACGGAGGGCTGAATTGGAGAGAAAAAGATTTACAAATTCAACTGGATGATTTAGGACATGCTTGCTCTGACGTACAGCTAACAGTGTCACATGTCAAGAATGAACCCATCAGGAGGTTACAGACGGCACAAAGGCAGCAAGTGAAACCAGTTGTAACCAGGTATTTCTGGAACATCGACTTCTCACACATTTAAATGCTTTCCCTTTGAATCCAACGGGGCTCGTTTTACTTCGTAATCATCCATTTTATGGCCCTGCAACATGGTGACGTAATTTTTCTTAAGAATGAAAAAGTCAATATGGAAAAAGATGCTCTCTGTGATTTTGATAAATTGAAAGAGTTGCCATGAACAGCTTTGATTGGAAGACATAGTCCTTATCAAATCTGGAAACAGAGAGGTCTATACAGCTCTACTATATTAGGGCTGCCCCCTCATTAATCGGTCCTTTTGTCTTCGTCGACCAAGATTTCTTTAGTCTATTAGCCATTCTTCGTCCTTTACAAAAGCTGATGTGACAAAAACGGCAAAAGAGCTTCAGAAACACAAGTTTTTCTATACAGATTGAGCTTTTTAACTAAATCATATGATCTTTCTCTGCAGTTGAGGTTGCCAACCTGTTTTTAATCATCATGTTTCTGAGGATTTCTGGTTCATGTTAGCTTAAAATTTGAGATTCAAAAACGTACTTTGTCAGGAGATTATTGTGTCAACTGTTGTTACCAAAGTCAATAAAAGACTTTTATTCTATTCTTTTCTATAAAGGTCAGGAAACAGAAGATAGTCAAAAACTCTGGGACCCGACACCGCTGTGAGTCATCCAACTTTGTGCCATAAATAGCCTGCTTATATCATTACAAGTGGTTCGCTGTTTAAAGAAAAGAGTTGGTATAGGGTTGCCTTTGCAGCATAATGTCTATATGATCCGTTTTGGAGCAATCCTTGCGCTCTTGGGGCAATAAACGATAGCTCGTCGTCCATCTTGGATGCTCCACTTAGCTCATCTTTCAGTGGCCGAGCTGCGTAACCTTTCTTAACAGCCATGATACTCTAGATAGACGCACGACAAAGGGACAAAATCCCACCCATTGTTGAACTTTTGTACGAGGCATAAGGAAAACATACGATGCTTGACATTTTTGGTCATTATTTGACACATAATGGAGTTTCTGCGTGCGTGTGTATCAAATTACGTGCGGATGTCTTGCCGCCGCACCATTTGTGCACCCAGTTTCATTCTCGGACCAGAATATGATAAGCTCATGTGTTACCGTGGGACCTTGTTGTGCTGGGACGTGATGTACCAGAAACCATGCCCACAAACCATTTGAACACCTGTTCAGCTTTAAGAAAATGGTAACCGTTGCAATCAAAAACAAATTCAAATACCCTTGACGGATGTCAAATTACGTAGTGCTCTCTGAATTTCCTCATTTATTGTTCCTTCTGTCACGGGCCACGGGGAAACTAAAGAAAGCTGGTGCACAACACAGGTGACTGAGAGGCCAAGGGGTGATGCATTGTGTATCACACACTGTATATTCTGTGTCAATATGGCATCTCATGATAGGCTTAGGAGTTCTATTCCCAGCGGGGCCACCCATGCAGACCATAAATCTAGGAGGGAGGCGTTTTGCCATTGAAATATGCAGCACTCATTGGGTTATTGCTGCCCGCTGTTGTGGAGTTTTGATAAGACATGAACAATTCTTGACTTATTTTTGGTAATACTGTCGGTATGTCTGCCAGTTGGTTGGTCCACCACCTCGGTCCAGATTGATTTATCTCAACGCCTATCGAATGGATTGCCATTAAATTTGGTACAGGCATTCATGCTCCCCAGAGGATGAATCCTAATGACCTCGACGAGTCTTTGACTTTACATTTGGTGCTCCGGCATGTCAAAGTTCTCCCCAGTGCAATATCTCAACATCTTCTACTGGCAAAAAACTTTGTACAGCAACTCATGTTCCCCTGAGGATGAATCCTCAAGACGTTGGTGATCTCTTGACTTTTCGTCTGGTGCCACAGTGATGGTTGACATTTGAGGTTTCGAAATCAAATATCTTCACAATTACTGGATAGATTGGCATGCCTTTTGGTATAGACATTCATGTTCCCCTCAGGATGATTTGTAATCATTTGTGCGATTTGAGCAATACTTAAATAACTGCAAAAACGAATGGCAATTCCATCGGCCTCAGCTGTGTTTGCAGCAAATTAGCTAATGTTAGCATGTCGACATGACAAACTAAGATGTTGAACATGGTAAACATGGTAAACATGGTAAACATGATACCTAATAAACATCATCATTGTCATTTTGAGTGTTGAATCACAACATTTTCGCTAAAACGAAAGACTAAACTATTCTGTATGTGGGAGTCAGCTCTTAATGCACAAAATTAGATGGTTGTATACCATTTGCATAGCACCACCTTTCCGCCGCTCTTTCTTTGCATAAGTGGCAAATATAGGTTTTACTGTCCGAGGTCATAATCATTGAAATAATCTAGTGCCGATCGTAAACTTCAGCTAAATGCTAACCTATGCATTGCTCACAGTGACAAAGCTAACGTTTAGCAAGTAATATTTACCAGGATGACCAAATATTACATTTCAGCAAGTCCATCAAGCTCCAAAAATGTCAACCTGATGGTGGCGCTGGTGGAAAAGTCAGGTGATTCATCAGGCTTCATCATCTGGAAACTACGAATGACTACTCTTCATATTTTGCCACATGCGTAGAAGTCAGTCCCCAGTGGCAACCTGTTTCGTGTAGTATCTTGGCGCAGAATGTTCGCGTGTAGCTCGATGTCACGTGAGCGGCTTGATGCATAATCGTGTTTGTGCAAGCCTCCGTCAGCTCCGTCAGCTGGCCAGTACATTTTACATTGTGTTCTATTACGGCGTGTTCTTTTTGATGTGCTGCCATGTGCATCCTGCTGCAGCATGTGGAGTGGTTGCAGGATGCAAAGCTGCACAGACCTTTTATTAAAACATTACATTTTTTTTATGACCCACAAATTTTTTTTTTTTAAGCAACTTCCAGAAAAGATACAAAATGTATCCAACGTGGACTTGAGAGCGGGTTACACACATTTTTTTTTTCTGTCTCTGTTTCTTCTCAGACCTGGCAGCTGAGTGCCCTGAAAGCTAGGAGACAGACAGGAGAGCAAATAATTACCTTTCCCAGGTAGCTGAGGTGATTGTTGGGGGGGCTGGAGGATGAGTGAGGAGGGTTATGTGTGCGTGTGTGTATATATCTGTGTGTCCGAAAAGGGCATGTCCTTTTGACCTTGCGGTGCTGCAGACACACACAGAGAGACGGTTTTGTGTCCCCAGACAAGAGGTCTGCTTTCACCTGAGCAGGCTCGGCCAATTACACCCCCCCCGCCCCCCCCCCCCCCCCCCCCCCCCCCCCCCCCCCCAGCAGAGACAAAGAGGAGCAGAGCAGGATGAGTGACTGGGAGCAGGCCGGGAGTCTCTTCATCAGAGGAGGAGGAGGGGAGAGGAGTGGGCTTGGTATTGGGAGAGAGGGACTATTTTTTTTAAGAATGCGGATTTTAGAAGCAAAAGCTACTTTCCTGTATCTTTGGCTTTGCAGATTTGAACAGAAATTTAAAACCAGCACTTGCAGCTAACATATCTTGATTAGAGGTGTCAGTAATAGAAATCTCAACAGCGCCAACATATTTGCGGTTCATGAAGTTCCTCCAGCGAGGCTGGTTTTGGCTAAAATGGCATTCCTCTGTGCCTTTAGGCATGTGAACAGGTTCAGACTTGGCCAAAAGCGCACGCACACACACACACACACACACACACACTGCAAGGTTTCATTCACAGGTTTGGTACTGCCAAAGGACTCAACTGGCATCACATTATGCAATTTCAAACCAAATTCTGGCAGAGAATCCACATTCCTTCTCATTGGTGTGTTTGAGAAGAGTGGGGATGGCGGTGAAAGCGTGTCTTGACATATAAACGTCGAAACTGGCATTACGTCCGCTTCGCTTGATCTCACTTGGGCACTGATATGACAGAATATACATGTCTGGCTGATACATTTATAACATTATGTATTACAAAATGTTACATCTAGTCATTTCCAATCTTTGTGATTCTTTAATACTGAATAAATATCCTCTGAAGTAACCTTTAAATGTTGATTCTGAAGTACAAATGTGAAGCCAACACACTGAAGCACATTGTTTCCTCATAAAGAGAAAAAAAAACAATGACACCAGCGGGAGACGGTGACTCGAGTATAACTTTAGCTAACAATGCTAACAGCATCAGGTGCCGAGATTCCAAGCCATCTCAAAAAGCAAGCCAGCCTATCCTTTGTTTTTTAACAGATTATTCAAGTTATTATTATTAACAAGCCAGTCCACCTTTAACCACATCAGCACTGAGCTGTTCTGTAAAGCCCGTCACATCTTACCAAATCAGTTTACGATCCCATTTCAATCCTGCTTTTTTGTTTTAGTCAGGTGTTTTATAATCTATTTTCTATTGTCTGTGTTGTGTACCGGGGTGTAAAGCACATTCAAATTGCCGGGCCTTTTGAAATAGCTGTCACGGAGATATGGGGTGGCTACCGGAGCCATTATGAGATTTAGGCCCCGACAAGCCGCAGGGCTTCCTTTAATTAACAGAGAGTGAGAGTGTTTGGCTTCTCTTGAGCAACATGCACTCACAGACGCTTAAACCCGGGGCTTATCGGCACGGCATACTGCAAAATGCAGAAACACACCAGTTTAAATGTGCATTGTAATTATCATTACTTTCTGGTTAATGAGAATTTACTTCTTTTTGTGGCAAAATTGCAAGGTTGACAAGTTTTATTTAGAATACATTCCACCGGATTTTCTCTTAACTAGAGAAATGCTAGATTGATAAGAATGTTCCAAAGAGCAGATATCCTACAGATGGCCTGTGGTGGTTGGTGGTCACAACAAGTTTGTTTTCATAATATACAGTATATATATATATATATATATGATATAAATGAGAGACAAATGCATGAAAAGAAAAGAGGAAAGAGTGAAATGTTTGGCCACTACGAGCACGACACAAACCAGCTTCAATGCTCCACATTTTCAAGGCACAATCCCTTTAAAATCGTCAGTGTATTTGTGGGCATGATTTTGGAGGCAATACTGCTTAGTAGAATCTAAAAAAGGTAAAAACTGCTCGTTAGCGCTCAGTGCTACAGTATCCGTCTAGGTGTGCTCTGCTCTCTCTTAAGGAAGTAGACTCCTAAGACTTTTATCTGCGCTGTCATCAAGAGAAACCATGTAGCTGCTCCACTGACAATGAAAGGGGAGCTTTACTTTGTGGACTCATCTCCAGATATCCGGGTCCGTTTATCAGCCTGTTTGTCTTTCTCATAACAGCTAGCGCTTCAGTCTTAATTTGTCATTATTTATAGCCAATGATGTAATTTCCCACAAGAGCATAACACTGACAAGGCTAATTCCTCATTGCTATGTAAACCCCCCTGGAGTCTTTGTATGTTTTGCACGGGGCTTAGCTGACAACACATTCATCTTTCGGCCTTTTCAAAATCGGCTCGACTACGTTTTCTCACCGCCTAATTTGTCACCATACGTGCTCACTGACTTCGCTAAATTACCCCCCCCCCCCCACACACACACACACTCCTGTCACATTACGGGGCCTAATGGGGTCCACTTCAGATAACTGCTGTTTGACCAAGTCTGTCTCTGACCTTTAATAGTCTGTTTCAACAAGCGGAGCACCGAAAGCAAACTTGACGAAAGAGGTAATATGCGCGGCGCTAATCACACGGCTGCACCCACTCAAAGAAGCCCTCACAGAAAAACACACACGCACGCACGCACGCACGCACGCACGCACGCACGCACACACACACACACACACACACACACACACACACACACACACACACACACACACACACACACACACACACACACACACACACACACACACACATTTATTGACACATTCTTTTCCAATATGGCTTGCCGTTTATTGGCACATTTTCCTCACAGAGATTTGATGGTGTCAAAGGAATAAGTTATGTAAATTCGGATGAAGTGTTTTCAGTTTCTGGGTCATTCAGTGGTTTCAGTCAGTCACCCCCCCCTCCTCCCCTCCCCCGCCCCACTACATCTGGTCAACCTAATTCAGTGCAGATATATTAATACTTAATGGATTCCTCTTCCAATAATACATCTCGTAGTGGGGGCCCCCAAATTCCATTTCACAAGTTAGTTGTGTATTACTGGGAGTAGTTCAGGTGGTGGAGTTCATTCCATTAACCGTTTGGTTAATCCCTGGCCTGACATGTTGGTATGCAAACGCAAATAAAATCGGTGTCAACTTTGGCCACATTCCCGCATTATGTATCCTTTAAAACATATTTGCTGCTGCAAATTAGTTGCATGTAAAAGTCATTTTTAGGAGACGGAGTTGGATTTCCTGCTTCGTGAGTTGTTGGAAAACACAGTATATGATAGAGGTCTATAAG
This sequence comes from Anarhichas minor, assembly GCF_050575085.1. Classification (NCBI taxonomy): domain Eukaryota; kingdom Metazoa; phylum Chordata; class Actinopteri; order Perciformes; family Anarhichadidae; genus Anarhichas; species Anarhichas minor. The sequence continues at coordinate 18,758,035 of NW_027466470.1, forward strand.
TGAATGGAAGTATCACAAAAGTAGAAATCGTTTCCTTTCAAGTGAGTCAGGTGAGCTGAGTGTTATTCTTTCTCTGTTCCTGAGAACGGTGCCTGTCGTGCTTTAACCATTATATCCAAGCATGACAGGTCTAGACACGTCTTCTTTTTTTTTTAGATGTAGTTGTTTGTTCTGTGAAGAGATCATTATTCCCATTTAATGTTTCACTGAAAAAACAAAGTCGCATGTATTCCTTTCTCTTCTATCTGATCGGCAACAATATCACAATTAATGGATAAAGTGCAGCAAACAATCATCCACCCAATAGATGGAAACAAGGATTGAAGGGGATCCTTTCGGTGAGAAGCGTTCTGCTCATCAGTCCTGTTTTCTACCAGTCTCGTGTGTTGATCTGCCTTATCGCCTCATCCATGTAGCGCCTGCAGAGGGCCGGGCCGCTCCCCACAGCTCTTATCAGGCTCTGGCCTCTTGCCTTTCCGTTAGAACGAAAGGCGCTATCTCACCTAGCCGCCTTCTTCTGACCGGACTGTCCGTAACAGATTAGTCAAGAGGAGTCTACTTACTACTTGGCCATTTAGTTACCAAAGTAGAACACTTTTGCTCCTTCTCTACTACTTTCTAAAATAAATATTTTTCGATTTTGGGGTGAACGGACTGTTTAAACAAATGAAAAAAATAAATAGAATCTACGGAATCTCAACAGTTTAATGTTTGAGTAAAGTTTTGAAAAAGCACCCTTTATACATACTATATACAGACAAATATCTGTGCCTAATTGGCTTCATTTTCCTGATCAGTAGTTGCAATCTCTTGATACGTTTTTGTCGTCTTTACATATGTTGGGATCATTTTCAATCGGGTGAAACTACAGTTGTAACGTCTAAAATAAGCAGTGCATAATTTCCCATCTGATTCTCACAGTCAGGATTAAACGTGATCTATTTTTACAAGAGCTTGGAGTTGCCAAAATATACACCCCATAAGATCTTATTATGTACTTGAGTTGTTTTAAGAATGCACCTGTCACTTTGATGAAAAGGAAGACAGACATGTCACACAGTATTTGCTTTGACGGGCCTAATCGTTTTGGTTGCACACAAACTGTTCAGTTCGTGGGCAAAGACGTGGCTTTGCCGTGTGTTCACAGTCAAACTTGAATAACGACGAAATAAGGTTATATAACCGATCTGTTGTGCAGATGTTGGCATAAATCCCGTAAATACCTCACAAGGTGTGTTGTGTGTGTTTTTGGCACGTTGACATCGTGACTTCAACATGTTGCTTGATGTTTAATCAACCACATGTCAACACTCAATAAAATGAACATGAACCAGTGACAGCATTTAGTACAAGAGCTATGCGTCACTTATCATATCTAATAACTGTTTCACCAATACCATCAACAGGGACGGGCAGCAGAGCCTTCCATTAGGGTTGGGAGAGGGTTTCTCATGGTGGTTGTTCATGTTAGCGTCGCTCGGCGTCTGAAAAGAGCTTTGAAATAATCAAACCTTTAAGCTTTCTGCAAGAAACACGGTTAAAGTTACGTAAATAAACATTTATAAAAGATATATACAGCGCATGATCTAAAGTGCATGGCACACATGCATTTAGGACGTGCCCAACTCCAGTTTTGCTAGTTAAAAGGTAAAAAATGTTGGCGCAAAGTGAGCCAAAACGGGTAAAAGGGTTGTATTGAGTCCATTACTTAATCACAGATGTGTTTTGGTGCTAACTGGGTAGTATCCCATTCGCTCTAAAAGCCAGGTGTGCCTGCACATGGAGCATCGCCATTTAAATGGCGTCAGGTGTTTCCCATTCCTCTGTCCCATCGACAACTCCATTTGAGAGCATATGAGCAAATGCGCCGATTACCTATTGAACCGAGGAGGAGGAGGAGGAGGACTGCTGCACAACAAAAAGTAGCAGGTGTAACATAAATAGCCGATAAATACTGCATCATTGACGTCGGACCCGGTTTTTGTTGGTCAATGGCGAACTGCTTTCTGCTGCCTCCAGATAGCAATGCGCTGCCAATGTGCCTGACCACACCTCATTTAGTTTGTTTGACCAACATTCCAAAATCAAAAATTCTCCCATCCAGGAAGCTGGAACTAAAAAATGTTTTGGATATTTTTTATGAAAAATGACCATGATGTAAGTGTAACTGCTAATGACATATGCTAATATAACATATTCCTGGGAGTGGAAATACCGCCAGTCCAAAGTAAGCGATGTACCGTGTCCGTGTGACACACCCACACACCGTCCCACCAGCCACCAATCCTGAGCCTCGTACTTTCCCACTGTTCCTTAAACGGACAACACATTTAGCCAGTAAGCATATTAGCAGTTGTTGTTATTTTGTTTTGTTCTATTGGCGCCTGCGGTTTGCCGATAGCATCACTCGCTGCAACCACATGAAGAGAAAAATTATTTACGCCATTGGCGAGCATGCACACACACACACAAACAGAAGGAGGGGGAGAGAGAGAGAGCGAGAGCAAGAGAGAGAGAGAGACATGTGAACACACTCAGCTGGCAGTGTGGTAGCGACATCAACGATAAGCAGGACGGGTTACAGAACCAGGTCTGGCAAGTAAGGTGAAACAGATCAATCAATTAAATCACAATTAGATGTTCTCAATTATTAGCGCGTTGCAGAACGTACAGTACCACCAGAGACAATTTGCTGCACTTAACTCCTGGGTGGTGCATGCTTAGCACCAGGACAAAAGCCAGTGCCATTAAAAGTGAGTCACCGTGGTGTGCTGAGCGCCGCCGCAAAAGACCAGCGCTTTATGGCCATCGTTCCCTCCCTCTGTCACACTCACTCCTTCCAAAGAATGAAGAGAAAATATAACACATGCTGATACAAACAACAACAGTTTCCAGAATATTATCTCTCCTATCTCGTCTGTGAATGACGAGTAGATGGTGACGGGGGAAATCAACAGTGGAGGTAAATATTACAAAAGTAAAAAGTAGAATGACTTCTCTTGCAAGATGTGGTTGTTTCCACGGTGACTGCCAAAACATACACTCATACAGGACTTCAGCTAAAATTCGCGAAGAATGAAATTCAAAAATATAGAGATGAAGTGCTGGTCTAATTATTACTTTTTTTAACATCTTCTGCTCGGGTCGGTTTTTACAGGCTCCCCGTCTTGGAAAGCAAATCCAAGGCCTGCATCTCGGAAAGTGTAAACTCATTGTTAATTTATACATTGTGTGCTTTACAGTAGGGCAGCAGTGTGAGTCACTGGTTAGTTAGAGGGAAGTCCTTCTACAGACCTGCAGGTTTGGCCCATTAGACACTCTAAACGGCCTGTGGGCGTAAGTGCGAGCGTGACGCTGTTTGTTGGTATGCTAGCCCGTGACTGATGACCTGTCCGGCGTGTTTCCCTACCTACATGCTGGGTATAGGCTCCGTCACGAACATTCCATGTGATGAAGCATGTTTAAACTGTGGCAATGTATTTACAGCACAGGTGTGACTAAAAGGAGAGTGAATACTGGACTACCATTCGCTGAGTGGACAGAAACACGACTACAATGTTGATCCACGTCTGCTTCGGGCACTTGTTCAAAGTTGCACACAACTTTCGTCAGTGTTAAGAAGTCTATGTTTACAGGTTGTCACAGGAATACTTCCATTACAAAGTGACCAATTACTTATCAGTGAATTATTCGGCCCGTGTTACCTTGGATTCCTGACTACAGCTTGTGTTTTTCTGCTAGCCTCCATGGTGAGAATCAAAAAAGGGAGAGAAAGTGCAATTATTTTTAAATTCATGAACAATATAAACTTTCAAAATCAGCGGGGGCTAAGAAACCGTGTGTGTCTGTCAATCGATCACACCCCCTACAACTAACCGTGCTGTCTATGGTCCTGACACGACGGCTAAGCCATATAGTCACGCCATGTATCGGCCAATCATTTTGTTGATTATTAAAATATTTTTATGCCCACTTAAGTCCTCTCGTGACTGCGGGCCGATGTGCTTATACTTGCATAATCAGCGGCCTGATCAATACGCTCACCCATCATATTTACATTGGGCCCGCTCGAGGGAATCAATGTGAAGCTCGACAAAAAGTCTTCTTGACGCTACAGCCTGTCAAAATGACGATCCCCATGGACCCCCTACAGTTGGCTTAGCCCCAATATTTATGTCATGTTTACTTGTATGGCGTTCACATCTTTGGCGGAGCTACAGAAGGAAGCTGCGTTCCAGTTGCGAGGCTGCAGTCCATGTCGGCTGCATTCACTGACCTATAGGAACATTCAGTGGCTTCACTGATCAGTGAAGATTCTGAGGTGCATGTGCTACGTCTAGACAGGGAGAATGTGTTTATAGTTGTATGATCAGCCTGATCAATACACTCACACACGCTGCCTCTTATGTTTGCATTGGGCCCCGCTCACGGAAGTCCAATCCCCCCCCCCCCCCCCCGTGGATATGTGTCTGCAGCAAAGCTGCTTGTTTTTGATTCTCAGTTCACCTGTGCAGGCAAGAAAAATGCAAGGGAACACAGGGTTAATAATTGATATACAGGTACAAACGTTCATTTTGTGACCTTTAATACTGGTTTTAAAAATGATAGAATTACACGCTCATGCTACAACAGCATGCATACTATGAGCTAAGAAAGAAAAACAAAAAGAAAAGGCCGAATAGCTCTTCTGTAAAATGACAGTTTGTATTTCTGATTTATTACCTGTCGAGTCGTCCATCTGTTTCATCAAAAGGAGGCACCTCGAACAGAAGGAGAGAGAGAGAGAGAGAGAGAGAGAGAGAGAGAGAGAGAGAGAGAGAGAGAGAGAGAGAGAGACAGGTGAATGTGACGACTTATAATTACACATCAGTTACATCTGATACCACAGATGTGATATGCGCCTCGGGCCGGTGCAACCTCATTTATCCTCCCCAGAGGACCAACAGCTAACTGTTGTGGCTGGAACCTTTCTCTGGTTGAACGCCTCAGGCCCTCCTTATCACTCATCCTTATCAAGTACAGGGGACGCACGCGCACACACACACACACACACACACACACACACACACACACACACACACACACACAACTGTAACAGAAGCCTGTTACCTTTCACTGTTGTTGTTTTGTAAGTGTGTTGCAGTAAAATGAGATGAGCTGCTTTTGGAAAGTTTCCAAGGTGTGTGTGAGTGTGTGTCACTGTATGCATGTAGATGAGACAGTAACTGCAGGGCTGTGTGTGTGTGTGTGTGTGTGTGTGTGGGGTGCATGCTGGCTGGTTACTATGTATATGGGCTGTGCATCTTGATAGTAATAATAACAATAATAATAATATTAATGATCAAGTTTGAGGGTTGATCTGAATGGTAACTGGTTGCTGTATGCTTTCTTAAGTGCGGTGCGTTTGAATGCATTTTGGATTATCGTTTCTTTTCCTGAATGAGCTTTGCTCTTGGTATTTGTGTTTTCTGTTCTGAGGCTACATCCACACTACTACGTCTTCGCAAAATACCTTTGCTACGTTGATGCCTAGCGTCCACACTACCCCAGCGTGTTGGAACCCCTAAAACGGAGACGTTCGACAACGCTGCTGATGCCTTTTTAGTTTGAAAACTCGAGGGGTTGAGTTTTTTAACTGGACAGGGAGAAAAGTGGAGCAGTCACGAGGCGTCCTTCCCTGATTCGTCAAGCCCCTATCACATGATCCATATGCGTTTCCAGCCGTGGTAGTATGGATGGAGATCATTTCGTAAACGGCACCAACAGGTTCGTTTGGACGGATTTCGAGTTTGTCTTAAAACGAAAACGTAGTCGTGTGCATGTTGCCTGATGTTTTTAAAAAGCTGCTATACAAATAAAGTTTTACGTACTTACTTACCCTCAGATGGTCCTTTTCTCGACTACTTCTTTTGTCTCTCTTTCAGCAGCACACCAGTTTCCACTTTCACGTACTTGGTGTGACTCATCGATTTTGGCACTGTTTCAAATTGAATGAATTTGGAAACCAGATCTGGAATGTCTTGCTCGTGATTTGTCTGGCTGGCAACGACTGGATTATCTTTACGATTGCTTCGCACGCTCTTTAATGCACACCTTTAATTAGTCGCCACCTCATACTCCGCAGACTTGAGCTGTGTAGTTTGTGGTCAACGTGTAATTTTCCATTGTGCGTTAAGACAACAGGTCTGTTGAGAGAAAGCTACAACTGCACCCTGTCCTCGTTCCTCAGAGGGCATCCGAGGTGACAGCGCCTCAGAGTGAGGCTCACTGCGACGGGCCAATGAGTTCCACCCGAGCCTGACGGACGGCCTTGACCTTTGCCATCTCGGCACCTCGTGTGCCCCGAGGACAGGAGCAATTAGACACCTCGCCATGTCTTTTACACGCCCCGTCCCCCATTCAAGGCGTCATCTGCTACCCGTCTCTTTCATCTTTTACGCTCTTTAGAATTTAACGCTGGACTGGAGCAAACGGAGCTGGGGTTACAAAGAGAACCTGACTCACATGTGTGAGCTATACGAAAGAAACACGACCAACCAACAGGCCTACGGTTAATTAGATTAGATTATAATGAGTGATAGTGAGCATTCAGGAATGTCATCATTTGGCATCTTTTGTTCGAAAATCACTTAATAAACTTTTTTCAGGTTTATTGCCTGAATGTCAGCTTTTTAACACAAATATCTATAAGTCATAATATCTCTAGATAGTACAGTATCTATATACTATCTCTAGATAGTACAGTATCTATATAATATCTCTAGATAGTACAGTATCTATATAATATCTATAGATAGAATAGTATCTATGGATGATCAGGATACGGCCACCAGGGTTCCCATCATGCTTTGGATGACATAAGCAGGGCGTCCAATGTCCCCATGGTGTCAGTGAAAGCTACAGTGCTACATTTCCTCCCTTATATTCACAAAAATAAGGGAGTCATTTCCATTTTTTAAAGTAATAATCAGTGGTGACATAACCGTTATATCTGGTGACTTATTGTCACGTTAATATTATTCTAGTCTTTCCAGGAAATCATGCATTTTACATTTCTAGTAAGAAAGCAAGTATCTTGATCTTGCAATTTTGCACCACAAAAAAAAACCCGAAGTAAGATCATTTCCCATCTTGTTGTTGACAAAGTGCATCTTTGAGCAAAGCTGCTGACCTTACATTGTTTTTGTTTTTTAGAGTACAACCCCTCAGTGACATGGTATCCTTTATCCGTCTTACACCCCTTCATAACTCCCAGGCCCTCTCCCCTGTCGCACTGTGACAGTGAAACACAGCTCTTTAGATGGAGTGACCCCTCCATCCTTTTTTTTTTTTCCTTGACACATTGTATTCTCTACCTACGTAACCAAAGCCCTCCAGAGTAGCCCCTCACTTCCTTAATCTCCACCCCCCCCCCATCCCTCTCTTCTTCATTTTTCTCTTTCACCACCATGATCCGTGCTACTCTCATTCTCTTTACTTCCCTTTGTTTTCTCCCCTCCCCTTCCCTCTCGTTCTCCAGCGAACTGCTCTCCCTGTCGGTGTCATCTGTCATCTATGCCGCATTCTCGCAGGATCAAAGTCACTGCTTTCAGATGTCGAACCGATCGGATGTGGAGGAATCTTAAAGCTCTAAAATAGTCTGGTCGCTTCCTTAAATGTCCTAGGTAGCATCTGCATTCACACTCACTCACACACGAGCCCCTTTCACGCATGGAGCTGCCGGGTTGGTACAGAAAAATCCAGTTATAAGCCCCGGAATACGACTGTTGGTCGATCAATACACCACTTTGGTCCAGACTGAAACATCTCAAAAACTCTTGGATGGATTGCTATGACATTTTGTGCAGACGTTCATGCCCCCCAGAGGATGAATCCTACCGACGATGGGGATCCCCTGACTTTTCCTCGAGCGCCGCCATGAGGTTAACTTTCATGGTTTTGAGTGAAACGCCTCATGAACTCATGGATGGATTGCAATGAAGTTTTGTACGGACATGCGTGGTGCTCAAAGGATGAATCGTAATGACCGTGCCAATCACCTGATCCCTTTTCCAGCAGTGCCAGTGCGTCAAACTTTTCACTTGTTTGCACAAGAATTAACAGCAACGCAGTTTAAAGCACAATCGAATTGTAAATGTATGCCGTTTTGCCGTGGAAGCAATTCTTTTCAGCAGCTGGTTTACAAAACAGTGGAACAATGTTCAACATTAATGTTTTTTTTCACTTGCCCAACTTAGAAATCTATTTGCCTTAAGTGCATTTTCACTCATGTTTTAATTAAAATAATTAAAATTCAAAAACTTAAACTTTATTACAATTGTCATTTACATTAGCTACATATATGAAATACCCATCCGTAGCATATTAGGAGCAGTGGGCTGCTGTGAAGCGCCTGGGGAGCGATTCCGGGGTTCTGTGTCTTGCTCAAGGACACTTCGGCACAGGACACGTAGCAGCCAGGGATCAAACCGTGGTTACCGGCCGACCCCCTCTATCCCATGAGCCACATCCTCTAACGCCCCCTGACTAAACTCCTGTTTTTCAGGATAATTGAGGTGCTCGCTTGCGCTTCAGCTCATTAACTCCAACAGAGATGAGAAGGAAGCGAGATGGCTCGCTCACTCTGTAGCTTCTTCCATCATCAGCTCTGGAAAAGAAAACTATGTTTAATTCTTTTTTTACCACTTGCCCAATTGGGCAAGTGAGTTGCTAGCTTTACTAGCCAATGTAGCCCTGTGCAACCTCTGACTACTGTAGTCAGTAATGTGTTAGTCAAATGAGCCTGTGCTGTTCTCTCATGATGTCAACACAATGAAGTGCTTAGATATTTACAGGTTGAGATGCACGACGATGCAAGGCCACACACGCTCCTCATACTTGAGGACATCTGAGTCACCGCTAACCGGTGCACCGGATGTGTGATAAGCAAATGAACAAACGACTTCTGCTGAAATTCTCCCAAATGAACAGTCCTGGAAGCTCTGCTGACTCTGAGCCAGCAGACTGACCGGGCTGTGTTTGCTCCATAAAGCATAAAGTATCATGTAGTATCTATTGTAGTGACAACAACACTGAAGAATCCTGGCAGAACCTTCCTGCTACAACAGACATGAAAGGAAGTTGTGATACAAGAAATGTAGAGCTTTTCAGATATTAAAGATATCTTAATTTAACGATCTGGAGTATACATTCTTTTTGTATTATTTAGAGGAAATCTCCAGCATTGGTTGGGGGCTCTGTATGACATTGTTTGGATCAGGATGTAAAAACAGAGATTAGAAGATTCCTAGTAGCAGCGAGTTTGTTCCAGAATGGCTCTGAGCCAAAAGATAAAAAATGAATCACATTGTGTATTGTGTACATTAACACAATAAAAATGTTAAGGTAAAAAAGTAGGTCTCCCTACCCAAACATAGAACAACTGAAATATAATTAAATGTTGTGTCACTGTCAAATGCAGGCCTCGGGCTTTTTTTTTGTTTCACAGTAAAAGTCTTGCCAAAAGTCCAGCTGTTCTTTTTTTCATGTACGTTCCCCTCATTGAAGTTTTATTGACGGTTGAAACGACTAAAAAGAGAACCCCCCCCCCCCCCCCCCCCCCGCCCAGAGCAGTACGATATGTCTATGTTGTTGACGAATTAATGAATGTGTCATCATTCTGAATTTATTATGTGAGCCGTTAGTAGGCCTGCAGGTAAATTCATTTCTTCTACTTCTACAAAAACTTGTCATCAGTGTCATATTCTCATTAATCACGACCGTGGGTATATTGCAATTAATTCAGCTTAATATATTTTATACATACATATATATATATATATTTATATATAATATATATATATATATATATATATTATATATACATATATATATATATATTTATATATTTTAGCATATTAAATATTGTTTCTTACTTCTTATTTCCTTAAATTGTAACCCGACAAGCAACATGCAAGTTAAGTACAACTGTATGTGAATGACCATGGATGGGTAAGTTTGGTAATTTTTTTAAATCGACAGCTTTTACCTGAACAATATCAAAAATATTACGAACAAATAAATAAAAAATACCGTGTAAGAATAATCACGATTCTCACATTAAATCTCCTGTTGTCGTCTCCCTAATTGGACCTCTTGTCCTTCACCGCCCAATTTTCCAAACAAAACGTTTGCTTTACATTCTTACGTCCAGCTGCAGCCGGGCTGAAAACAACATCCATTCAGACTTCACGCCGTCATTTTCCTGAGAGTTTTTGCACCTAGGTACCTTTTGTACAAGTGCTTCTCTCTCCCGCAAATAAGCCGCCGGGCGGAAACACTTCACGATTAATGAGGACACGGCATGCTACCAAAACACACGGTTATACATATGAATGGGATTGGCAGGAGGACGGAATAATGCCGTCATTAAATCTCATTGATTTAAGGGGCAAATGTGAGTCCGGGCGGTCTTCGTCTGTGCCGCGTGTACATGAATGCAGCCGCAGTGTCTCCACACAAAGCAGGACCTCTGGGATAGAGTACTGAAAGGGACACATCATTTCTGATTGTCCCATCATTTCACATTCACGGCTCATATTCATACGCTTCATTCTGTCTTTCTAATAGCAAACCGTTTTTGTATATGCGTTTTTGATTGTTGGAACAAAGATGGACTGAGGGGTGAATTTAGGAAGGTGATAGGGGCTTATGTGGTTGAAATCATTATCACTACAAACACACAATGTACACCCACAGAACAGTGGACTTTGCCTCTTTTAATTGTATTCAGCCTCATGTTCTTGCACACAGGCTGTTATCTAATGTAAATATAGATTTCTGTACAGTATGTTGGCTCACCGACTGCTTTAAGAAACAGATGTCAGCGGGTGAAATGGAACCCGGTCTGGTACGCTTTCATCTCCTCAGGGCTGTGTGCTTTCACCGCTTCCGTTCGTTGTAAATGAGTGCCAGAGCAATCACGCATCAGGATGTGTCCTCAAGTGTGCAGCTGACTGATGGTGAAGGTGTGGAGCAAGATTCATGGCAACATCCTTCACATGTTGAGTTCCAGATTCGTCCATCAGGGCGGAGGTTTAGTCTCCCCAAAGGTAGCACCGATGGATACAGATCGTCCTTTGTTCCATCTGCGATTAAATAACTTTTTAACTCCGGATGTCATGATGTTGAGTCTTTATTTACCATGATTGATAGTGGCAGAGTAGGAGGTCTGGATCCTGTGCTGTGTTGTGTATTGTATGTATTTGTTTGGACTACCTGTAAAGCTAATTTTCCCTAGGGGACAATCAAAGTTTTTTCAAGGAACCCTGTTGGAAAACCACAAAACACGTATTTCAACAAGTGGTTTTTAAAATATATATATATTTTTTTTTTCAATTTGTTTTCGTTAATGTGTGTAAATGACACACTTAAGATCCTAGGTCTGATAAATCTGATCATCAATAACAACACAATCTTTTCTTTCCTTATCGTTTGAATAATGTTTTTATGAAGAAAACAAAAACACTATTAATAACTATAACAGAGTAAGATGATAACATTTAGAATTTGTGATGATTTACACTGACTCCAGAGCAGTTGAAGTGATTTTTGGGACAGTGGGGGAAAAGATAGTCTGGAGCCTTGTAGAGTAGCTGCTATAATCAAACAACAAAAACACCACTAAAAGGTGGAGATGGAGGTTAATCCTGCAGACACAACACAAGAGCAATACTGACTACAAATAGTGCAGTGTGTGTGTGTGTGTGTGTGTGTGTGTGTGTGTGTGTGTGTGTGTGTGTCTATCAACATACAGTCCCTACCATGAAAAATCATTGCAGCTGAGTGCTAAGGAGTTCCGTCCAGTCACAAGGAACCTGACACTCTCCCTGGAAAGAGGAAGTTGGCAGAGATCAACCACTTGAACGAGACTCTTACACCTGCGACGGGGTCCAGAGTTCAGCCTGCACACGCTCAGTGAGGCCCAGAATAGACGGAACAATAGGCTGACGTTTCTGTCGGTCATTACTCACTCCGCAGGGTGGCGAGGTGTTGGAAGTGTAACACACGACGGATTGTTGTGTTCTGTTTGACACTGAGCCGGATCGGCGGACGTCGACGTGTTGATCGTGTCGCCGTAAACTGGTGGATTGTCATCTACTGTGAATTCGAAGGAAACTCTTGCATATAACCGTTTTTAATGCAGCGGTGCAAGTAAACCGACCAATAAAACATCCATGTTACCTGGCACTGAGGTGAACAGGGCCGCTGCTGGTCTTTCACCACAATCTATGATGGATCCGTTAAAAAAACCCCGGAAGAAACAGAAACCAAACATGCATGTTCACTAGCAACAAATATGTGCATATAAATAGCTCTTACATTTTATATGTACGTGTTATAGGGGTGTGTATCTCTCCCCCTCAGACAAATCAATGTGTGTCTGCGGAAAACGTTCTGCTAAATTGACCTGGAGGGCTGTTAGAGTACGGGTGCCTCTTGCTATTATCAATTGCTTGGATTGTGGCCTTCATTCGAGAATACAGTTATTCTGCAGTTTGAATGTATGCTTGTGTAGATCTATACGCTCAAAGGGCTTGTTTGTGCCTTCTTTGAGGATTCCCACGCATCAATGTTTGACTTGCAACAGGACAAACTACTCTTGGAAACTGGGGACTGCCGGCTTCTCACACACAAACTGACAGTTGGCTTGTGTATGCTCTCTCTCTCTCTCTCTCTCTCTTTTTTTTTTTATTACAGTAATCAGCGATATATCACAGTGGATGTTTGTGGTGTAACGGGCCGCTGACGATCCGTACGGATCCCCCCTCACGGTTCGGCACACATGTGAACCGCTGATTAATTACACAGTTCAACCTTAACCATCACAGTGGGAAATAAAGTTTCACTGACGATCGGCATTTATGCTTTTCTAGACGCCGATCCTTAATACTGTTAAATTGTAAACAACCAATCCGTGTTGAAGATGACCGGAGGAGAGCTGGTAAAGCGGCTAATGGACAACAAACCAAGGTTCCCTTCAGTTACATTATGATGCGTTCAGGCTCTGTTCAGTGAAAATGAGAATCGAGCGAAGGTAAATTATAACGTTAGCATGATGTGTTCACATGTAATTGGGAACTCCCTATAGGTGACCCACACAGTGTGATGTACAGAGGGCACACATAACTACAGTGAAATCATTTGCGTCTTCAGAGAGCTGGTGGTAACCGAAACACACCGACAGATATCAAATCCCAAATACGGTTTCTCTTTGTCACGTTTACATTTCTTGCCTGAAGGAGGGAGGAGGGACTATTTATTTTGTAGAAAGTAGTGCCAGTGAAAATGGTTTGTATTGATGTCTGTGGATTATTCAGAGCAAGTGAAACATTGTGTCTGGAAACAGATGTTGCTATTGAGCACCATCCTTAAAGTTTAAGGTCAACTCTATTCACCTCCATTGTAGGAGGATGGAGGCAAAACAATCTCAGCCATAATCAGAATCAGAATCACTCAAATTCTGGACAAAATAATCTATTTTCATGGCTTTAGAATAAAAGAGGCAAATAGGGGTTTATAAAATATATATATATATATAGATTAGTTTTGTGAACTATTTACAGTACTATAGCTAATATAACTTTCCTAAGGCATCCTGATACAGGCCAGATTAAAGAAAAACTGCCTTTAATGCTACAGTACTTTACAGCTGCTGCCCTCCAAAGGACAGGAGAATCTAAAGTTTACGAGCACGGTTGTTTCACCGTGATTGAAACATCAATGAACACCAATGGGCAGTTTACAATGGGAACTCCGTGGGCTTTATACACCTTGATTACCAGGCTTATTCACATGTAAATGTGGTCAGCTCGCAGTAGAAACAGGATATGTTTGCAGTGTATACTGATGCTATCGGATAAGAACCCTGCAGGTCTGATACGCCAATGCTCAAAGGAGCTTAGCGTTTAGCCTGATGACGTGGTATTGTTGTGTTTATGCTCTTCAGTTTCAATAAAAATCATTTTAAAAAAAACAACCTTTTTTTGTTTGAATGTATGCAGAAATAAAGTCTAAAAGGTCAGCACATTTTTGTTTTGCAGAAATTCGCTTTGAGATCCAGGATATTTGTTTCCACGAACCCGAAACATGTTCTGAGATAAGTTTTAGTTTACTGACGCCAGAGTTACATCTCTTACATCAACAAAGTGATGTTGTCTGAGGACATTTCACTTTATTAGATCAACTAGTCCACGGCCTTCTAAACACAGACCTGCCGGCTTCCTTTGGAGGGCAAAGTAACTGTTAGTGTTTCTGCCACCACATCATAACCTCTCATAATAACACACACACACACACGCACACACACACAGAGAAAGGTTTGTGCCTCTGATAAGACATCAGAGAGAGTTTTTGTTAATTGCTTGGCTGAATTCCTGCCAGAGAGGAAGAGCTTCCATAACTGCAGATCAGATGCCAGGGGTCAGACGGCATTTAAAATAAATAAATAAGTAAATTAAAAAGGAGCTAAAGGATCGCGGGCTGATGATACCGGGCCAAACACAACAGTGGCTCTGCTGCAAAAGAGAAACAATAAGCAGGGTTTCCACTTTGATGCCCCCTTTGTTACTCGTACTCCTCACAGGGTGGGAGTTCCGCTGCGTCCGTCAGTGGTGAAGAAGCCAAACGTAAAAAGGACCGGCGGGTTCAGAATGGGCTTAATATGTGGAGCATGCTGCAGCCACACAAACTGATCTGAAAACAGCAATCACACAAATAAAGCTTTGATGAATTCAAAAGAATAAGATCTACTGTGATGGATCCTTTCTGTGGTATAACTGTATTATAAAGTATTTATCAAGGCGAGACGAAACGTTTTTCATGCTCTGGTCAATTTTTAGATTCTGGGCTGTTTTGCTTCTGTAACACATCTTCTTTCAAACATCCAAAATACACGTTCAGGTGTTCATTTTACTACGTTGTCTATTTGTGTCGGTAGATTTCTCCTAAATTGATCAAGGAATCTCTTCAGCAGCACTTACATTCACCAAACTAGTTTCATTCCTATCTACTTTCTGAAGGGTTTTTACAGAGGAGTTTGTTCATATATCTTTCATAGCCTGAATATTACATAACATGTTGTACTTAAAAACATGGCAATTTTGTTTATTTTTGGCTGTTGGCAGTGTTTTGTCATTCATGGGGTGATGCAGAGAGATATCCAAAATTCCGTCTGCAAAAAGACCTTTGACTCTAATGTGTGAACCTGGCTTTATCCAATGTTCAGATATCTGTTCCGGAAATTCATGCAAATTAGCACATATTTAATAAGCTAATGCAACATTTGCATATTTAAACAGAACATTTCAGAAAACCTGGAATACAAAAAAATAATTGTCTTAACTATCAGCTATCTTCTTTTCCCCTATTCACCTGGAGCGTCTCCTCTTAATGTGATTAACTGGTTGTATATATTTAAAAAATATGTATTTTATTGCATTTTTATACATTGTTTACACCACCTGCAGATATCCAGTATATAATTCAACAACCTGAAATCAGAGGAGTTGTCCAAGTAAAAGTACTATAGAGCTGGTTTGAACTGGTTTAAACTGGGAAACGGCGCTGTCACGCACAGTGGTGCTAGGAACGGCAGCCTACCTCTCTCTCTCTCTCTCTCTCTCTCTCTCTCTCTCTCTCTCTTTGGGTGTGAACAGTGTCCATGAGTCAGATTCACGCTGACTCAATGTACAGGTGGACTGGTAAGACTGTTCTTTTCTTTGTTCTATTTGCTATTACACAGAGTTCAACAAAGAGTCCAACAAAGAGTTTCTGAATTGCTGGCTTATATGAGGTGGGGTTTCCAATCCCTTTTTTTGATTTTGGTACAATGCAAATGCAATCACTGGTAACAGCTGATTTGTTTTACTCTTTACAGGCAGAAGACGGCCGATAGACGCTTTACCAGACAAACTAAATATCTGTAAACGCGAGACCTTTCTCCTTATTTGGAGACAATATTTTAATAAAATTTCACAGTGACAAAAATGTGTTTATGACAAAAATAAGAGCTTTGATTTATACCCGACAGTCAAGAGTTTGACTGGGTGGTTCTGCCACCAGTGTGCCTCCTGGGGCTGCCCAGTGGGCTTCACAGCAGGGACTACAACACCTGCCCGGCCCCTGTCCTGGGGCCCCTCCTACCATAAAATCACAATCGTTATTAACGGAAGGTATGCGGCTCAAGTTACCATCAGGCATTTAGGACAGAGCCTTTAAATATATCTAATAAAATGTGAACAATGTGTTTCATTAAACCCACGCCTGAGACCGGATGGGATACGATTAGTTCACCCCATGGGGTGACCCAGCGGGCTAGCAGCAGGGGACACTATACCTGGCCAACACCTTTCCCCTGGGTCTGTCCCACACACCCCCTCTCCTGCTTCACGTGTGTGCATTCACAAGACTCATGAAGAGTTCAAAGGATACACAAACACTTTCACATATTTGCAGATTTAGGAGGTCTCTAACAGGTAATATAATGGGCCAGAAATGACAAATCAAAAGGTAAAAATGTGAAAAATGTGCAGTTTTCTAATTGAATACTTCATTGTTTTTAATTCAAAGAGTTATCTTCCTGCTGACTTGTGCAGGAATAAAATAACAGATTTAATCTGGAATAAATATTCTAGCCACATTGTCACAAACAGCCAAAGAGGAATATTTATATTGATCTAATTTCATTTTAAAAAGCGTACCACACTAAAATACTCACCTGCTATAGTTTCACTGGGTTGTGCTGCCCAGTGGGCCTCACAGCAGGGGCTACAATACCTGGCCGGCCCCTGTCCTGGGGTCCCTCCTACCATAAAATCACAATCATCATTTATGGATGGCCTCCAGCTCAATTTACTGTAAAAATCTACTGGAACAATGGGAGGGAGATGACTGGTATGTGATGGCACCATTCTACCCAAACCTGCCAAAGTGTGTGTTTCTCACCAGATGTTAATAGCACCTGGCCAAACCTTCCCCCCTGGGCCTTTGGCACCATACCCATCCATCTCAATTCTTTTTGGGTTTACGAGTGCTATAGCGAAAGGTGGAGATTAAATTAAAACTAACAATGTGACGTACTATCACCTTAAGATACTGGAATCCACAAAAGAATATCTGCAGGAAACATCTGCAATTCAGGTAACGTAAAATGCTTTTTATTCGATATTACTTAGTAGTGATAAGCCCAATGGGTTGTACATGTGCCTGCCGGTACTTGCACGGGCATGTTCTGGTGTGACTGCAATTCACGTGTGCCTGTGCGTGAAACCTCTGCATGGCGGCACCGTCCATCCCTCACCTGTCGCCCTACCTGTCTCCAGCAGTGGGAGAGGCAGCCGCACTGTGGAATGCCTGTTGCCGTTTAGGCGCCATTACTACCTGCTGCTGCCCTATTCTCCCTGCCCTCTATTGCCTGGGGTTCGTATTGGATAAGAGCCGTAAAGCCCTGCGTTTCATGGGGCTGGGTTGGGTGTAATTGGAGGGAGGAAGGCCCCTCATTCCCGGCACCGCGGGGGGCTACAATCACAGGCTTGCCCTAGCCTTTGGGCCGCCCCACCAGGAGCTAAAGAGGGTCTAAAGAGGGCACCGCGGGGGACGATATCAAACACCCCCGGAGTCCCGGGATAACGGCAAATAACACTGCAGGAGAGGGAACACACACGCCGGCAGGACACACTAACACACTCACAGTCAGTCTGTCTGTCAGGACTTGTTTATTGCAGTGAATGAGGCATTGTGCTCAGTGAAGCGGCATTAAAAGGGAGGGCGGAGGGGGGGGGGGGGGCTTTGGAAATTAAAGGGTCCCTCTTGAGGATTTCTTGCTTTTGTAAATGTTTATGACGTATGGATTTGTGAAGCATAAGGAATCATAGTAAGTGAGAAATATGGATTTAGGTCTAAAATGTAAGGTTACAAAGCAGGCATGAATGCAATTTAATTAAAGTTTCCTGAAATGAATAATATTACAATCACAATATAGTTTGTTTCATCAAGAGCAGTGAGTTGAATACAGTTGAAAAAATTAAAAAAATTCTCAGTACCATTTTCATCATTTTAACTTTAACCCTTTAACAGAATAGTTTGGCATTTTGAGAAATATGCTTATCTGCTGGCAGCCAGTTAGCTTAACTTAGCGTGAAGACTGGTAACAGAGGGAAACAGCTACCTTTTTAAGAGATATTGCAAAATCCCTCTACCTAACCTCTTATTCTCGGAGCCGTTTTTGAGGTCTCTGAGCGAAAAAACATAGCCCTACAAAACTGACCATAGCTCTGTAACTACAAGGTCGATTTTAATAATTTTTGTTGATATAATCAGATCACAACACCTGTGACATAGTTTACATTGGTCATATTGTGAATATGTTGCTGGTTAATATAGAAAATAAGACATAACACAGCTGAAAGTGAAAATATTCAGCCTCGCCTGGGAAAAATGCACTTTCAGTGATAAAAGGTTATTGAAATAATGCAGCTAGCTCCCTGAATCTTTCCCAAGTCATAGCATAACTGATCAGTAGTTATTAAAAAAAGGTTAAAGTGGAATAAAGTGGAATAAAGTTAAGAATAAGAGGTTTTAGTCAGGCGAGGCATCATTTTCGAACCAGCTGTTGCAGCTCTTACATTGTACTTTTATACACTAATATAACTATATATTTCACTTTCTTTATCACTCATATGATTCAATACATCCAAATACAGATAATAGGAATCATATTCATATTCATAACATCATCAGAGCCAGTTTTGGCTGTCATCTGTAGGATTTTCTCATTTCATGTGTGTGTGTGTGGCTGGATCTCAGCCTATCCTCGGTCGATTTCCAAAAACAACCCCTCCTTAGACGCGTCACAGGCTTAGGAAGACTCGTGCCAAGTATGGTGGTGATCGTCAAAAGATTTCATACAATAAAGTTGCCAGAAGTGACGCGTGTAACCCGGCGGAAATTTCCGGTCGCAGGCAGTCTGGCCACTCGCCCAAGCCCCCTTGACCGCTCTTATTCTGGAAACAAGTCGGAAGTCAACAGTATGCAGTTGGCAGCAATGACTACAGCTTTGGAACGGAAATTCCGCGACGTTATTATCCATATTTAGAGAAAACTTGGGCGCATACCCACGATTTTCTTCGGCGAAGTTCAGCATGAAGGTACGTTTGATCGCCCACCACGGTTTAGTGTTCGTACGGATCGTAAAACAGAGGTTAGTTACGTGTTCCGCCACGTGTGCTAATGCTAATAAATGCATTGTATGACTGGGTAGCCGTTAGCATGAGGGTACAAACATTGACTTACTGTACTCATAGCGCCGATTTCTGGCCCGGATTTGGTGCTTTTATGCCACGATATTTATCTGCTTATGTGAGTACCCTATAACTGTGTTGGGAGTGTGTTAGAAGTGACTTATATGATGTTGTTGTCCATACGTTGCTCTTTCATCGAAAAAAAAAATTAGCCACATACATGCTACCGGCTAATAATCATGCTATTTTCCGCATGTGAGTTTGAGGGGTTCTGAGCCTGAGTGCCCCCAAATTTGGGGGCGTCGTGCTCAAGAGGCTAAAGTCACTAACACTTTATATTCAGCTGTCTTCCCCCTGACTCTAATCTCAATGCTAAGCTGAGCTAAGCTAAGAGGCTGCAGCTATATCTTTAGTGTACAAATATGAGAGCTAGTGTAAGAAAGCACATGCGCATATTTCCCTCAAAAATGACTCTTTAAACAGTGTGTGTAGTAGTCGATATGTGAGTGGATTGACCTCTGGGAGACGAAAGAAGAACAATCATTCTAGGCATCAGATCCAACCCACACACACGCACGCACACGCACGCACGCACGCACGCACACATACTTACTTCCCACCTCAACGACCTGCACGGCCTGGCGGTGCACCACAGCTCAATTTTAGCCCAAACTTGTCCCACCACATCTGCCTTACGTACACACCTCCAGCGATAACAAAGAGGCTACGGCTCAGGATGTGTCAGCCGGCTCGTCGTTGGAAAGAACCACAAAATCAACAGCAGACGCTGGCAGTAATCTTTCATGTGGGGATCGAGGTGTGTAAAGAGGTGCTTAAGTAACAGTGAGCTAATAACAACAGAAACAATATACAGTAGGTAGTGTCAATACGAGAGGGCAGGGTCCTCCCTGTGTGTACTTAGCAAAGCTTGTGTGTGTGTGTGTGTGTGTGTGCGTGTGTAAGTGTGTAAGAGAATGCATGTGCACATTTTTTTTTTCCATTACATACATGTGAGAATGAGGTTTTTTAACTGTGTGTAGGTGTGTGTACATTGGCAACAGTTTATGACATTTGAAAAGTGTGTATATGCTAGGAAGTTTACCTGTTTTTGTGTGTTTAGGATATATATATATATATACAGTACATTATACTGCATCCTGTAAGCGTCCGCATGTCCGTGTGTGTGTAAGTGTGTAAGAGAATGCATGTGCAAATTTTTCTTTTTCATTACATACATGCGACAGTGAGGTTTTTAACTGTGTGTAGGTGTGTGTACATTGGCAACAGTTTATGACATTTGAAAAGTGTGTATATGCTAGGAAGTTTACCTGTTTTTGTGTGTTTAGGATATATATATATATATATATACAGTACGTTATACTGCATCCTGTAAGCGTCCGCATGTCCGTGTGTGTGTGTGTGTGTGTGCGTGTGTGTCTAGGTGCAGATGGATGCTGATCCCAGTAGAAGCCGCAATGTGACAGAACAAAGCTGAGGCCGGGGTCGTCCAACGGGTCATGTTGTGTTAGCGCCAACAGGCCGGTGAAAGTCACGTGTCAGTTATCTGTGGTGTCACGAAACGTACAGTTTGGGTTGAGCGAGGGGCGCGAGGTGGGACGAGAACACCGACGCCGTCCAATAGGAACACTCTCCTTGCAGTCAGCTGACCCGTCCTTCGCTATCAGCTCCAGGGCCGGCTGCTCTGTAGCTGACCCAGAGCTTTGACCTCATTGTGGACAAGAACAGGGAATTCCCCTTCAGGGATTTTGACACAATTAAGGGCCGTATATGTCAAGGCTTAAAGTTCTGGCCCTTTTTATATCATGACGATTTTAAAACCAGGTCCTGGACCTTAAAGTATAAGAGATTCGTGCAACGTTTATCTTTAGCGGTGGTCAAATTCCAGCAGAAAGAAAGAGGAAAAAATAAGACAAAGTGTGGAGGAGTAAGAAGTGCAAACATGCCAAATGCTTGCTGTCCTCATACGCTGTGATTTGCTCATGAAGGAGGATTGAACTGGACACATTACCTAAAGGAATAGAGTTTTGGGTACTGTGCACTGACGCAGGTAAAAGGCTGGAAATTCTGAGCGCGGAGAGACGTGTTTGGTGTGGTTCCTTACATTTCCTGAGCTTTGTGGCTCTTGGCTGAAGCTAAGAGATCACACCAGCGTCATAAACGCTTCTGCCTCCACCCTTCCTGCTTTTCGTCATCGTTACTGTCAGTTTGGAACTCACTGTACCAAATCACTGGAGGAGAGCGGCTAAAGGGCACGACACAGAAACTTACACCATTTACAAAAAACTATATTCTTCAGCGTTTTTGCACATTGTAGCAGCGGAGGGGGCAACAAAGGTACCAAAGTGACTTGAATTTGTGCATGGGGAAATAGGTTGAATATGACTTGGGAACGGTCTACGCTAGATGCAGATTTCGGAATGATATGTAAATAACTGCTTATCACTAAACTACGGTAGATAGACGAAAGCAGGCTTGTCATGTCTAACCGGCAATTTTGCCTGTTGTGGATGGCAACTTTTATCAACTGCAGCTAACTAGCTAATCAGGGGTCATATATATGTTCCCAGGGTCCTTATTGTAAGAGATCGGTGAGGGCCATCTTTGCAGTCCCAAACGGATTTTAGAGCGTAGGTTTCAAGGAGTGTAAATGGTGATTTGACCCAGAGAAACATACATCGCTAAGATCATAAAACCCTTTGAAAGGTCTCGTTAATGTGTCACATTAAGAGGATTATTAAACTGGGGAACATAGGACTGATGCTAATCTGCTACCTGCTAAGCTAACATATTGTCTTTCAAGCCGACTTGGCAAGCGGTTTAGCTAAATGGCCAACTTCATCTTGACTCTACTCCTGATTTATTACTTTTTTTTATAAATCAATTTACTTCCCTTTGTCCTAATTTTTAATTTGGACACATCTTTTATAGCACAACCATGGAAACATACCTCATGCGTATCACAACACACATTTATTTTGTATGTGACAAAGAAACCTTTGAATCCCTTGAACGTAAATTCATAATCCACTAAAGCGAAACTCCCCGTATGGAAGAAATATTTACAAAAATGTTACAGTGATAGATTGTTTTATCTGCGCTGGTTTTATTTGCCATGATTAAGGTGAAACTTGCTCTTTACTGAGGCCACACTGAAACAGGAAAATACAGAAAGCACATAAAGACATTAGGGAGAGGAAAGAGGGGGAGACCCCTGAGGGTCTCATCCTCTGTGTGACGGCTCCCATCACTGATAAGAATCAAACCAGGTCTGAGCCCTCCGTCTCCTTCTTCCGCTAAATTGTACAGCTAGCGTCACCATTATGATTATAACATCCGGTGAAATGTATTTTGGGTTCCCAAAGAAGCAGTTTTGTAATCGTTTCCCACAAAGTGATTTATATATGAAACTAACCTGGTTCTCCAGACAGGCTGCATTTTTTTCACCCACTCATTGCCACAAATGATGCAACAGCAACTATTACCTGGTAATTTTCACATTATCTTTTTCATCTGAATGTCTGATGCAAGAGGTGGCAGCAGGCGTTGTCCGAAGCCAACGCACGCGAGGAAGCTGCGTTTACGTTCGTCATCTCGGTCCACAGTTTATCGGAGAAAAGTCACATCCATCAATGAAAAATAGAAACAAAACGGCTATAGCGAGAAGATGTTTTGTACGGCCTATTGCTCTACGACTGAACCTTTGGAGAAGATGCCAGCAGCCTGATTCTTCCTGAGATGGGATTCCACACATGATTTTATGTAGTTTTTAATTCCCCGTAGAGAGAAACAACACAAGTTATTTCACTTCTCACACACTCAATGTCACTACGGAAAGCAAAAAAAAAAAAAAGCCTTTAAGCGGGTACCAGGTGAGTAAACACTCTTTACTCTAAGCTATAATTACCATTTCAATATAAATACCTCGTTCTCTCAAATAGCCCCTCTCAATTAAAATTCCTGCTCCTCCAAAGTGCTGATTCTAGAATGAATTAGTCAAACTGTAATAGTGCGTGTACTCATGTCAAAGCAGGTTTGAATATTGCTATTAGTTCAAACTCCAGCTTAAAAAAACAACAGATTTTTGACATTCAAGTGTACCACTTTCATTTTGTTCCCGACCACAGAGCAGCATGGTGAGCCCCATCGGCCTGCAAACAGTGTGACGAGGCAAACGTGGAATTACTTTTTGATGAGTTGCACCTTTTATCAGGTATCACCAGATTGGCAGGAGTCGAGCCAACACCCATCCCCTGCTGTGCCAGTTGGAATTCCTACTTCTGGCGTTCCCATTGGCATTCACATCAGCACGCACGCACACACACAAGTGAGTGCGTTCCCAGTCCAATCGGAGCTCCTTGATCATGCCCTCGGATGACAGTAATGACAGTGTTTAGTCCAAGTCATTCAGCATTACTTCATGTCAGCTAACATGTAGGAATTCAGCCACAGGGGGAAATCGTCTATCAAACCGACACTTAGTGGAACGATTAATGAGCTCAGCAGAGAAAGCACAGATCTGACCTTTGCTGAGAGGAGGAGCAGTGACGCAACGCAACTTCAACGTTTTCTTTGGCAAATGGCAAATAAATCTGAACGAAACTCGCTCCCATCTGATTTTGACGACCATTAATCGGCATTAAAATGTGCCGTCGCAGGTGTGCAACTGATCAAACGCCGTGTGGGCGGAGTTTCTGACATCAAGCCAAGGACGGTATTCACAACACTTGGGTATCAGCTTTCAGTAATCTAGCCACAGGGGAAAGTGACTGTTTGCCTTCACAGCGTGGCACACGAAACAACAATGTGTGCTCAAAAAAGACAATGAACATCATACTCTTCTTAAAGCAGCTATTTACTAGTTTATTATTTATTTAATGTATTTATACGAAATATAGTTTGAAGTATGTCCACTATTAGGTGCGTCAGATAAAAAAGCACTTCAATGTGTCGTATTACTGGTTTTCCTTGACAAAAAGCCAACGGGATTCTTCCACTGGCTTTTGGAATACTGCCGAAAATAAGCTCTGTGGCAAAAACACAGGTTTATGATACTTAAACGTTTTGTTCAGCTAGATGATCTTCACAAATGAACACCACTTGTGTGCTTTTTGGAGCGTGAATGCCAAAAAAACTTCTGGAAGAAGTTAAAAGCGAGGATAAAGGCGGACTAGTCGGCCTGATGGCGTCTCGTAACCTCATTTAGCCACTTTTTAAAGGCACGTTAAGGGTTCACAATTCACCAGAAGGACATATACTGATATACTTTATGTTGTAGAACCAAAGGTTATAATCTCTTAAGCTTGTGTTAACCAGAGACAGGCATCTAACCAAAAACCCATTCAAAATCTAAACCATCTAACCAAAAACCAATTCAAAAGACCGATTGACTTTGGGACGAGGAAACCGAAAGAGCATAACTGCTGACTCACTTCCGGCCTTCAGGACTCTATATGCATCCGTGTTCCAAAGAACTCAACAGGAAAACAAATCTTGTTCTGCACTATGCATGCTGAACGCCATCTGCCTTACTGTTAGAGAGTAAACAGGAACTCTATTATTTTCATTAGCATCTGTTCAGGTTCATCTCAGCATGACTTTGACTTTGTTACGCTCCCGCCCTCTGTGGTAGCAGGTCCTCACCCATTGTGACCGGATTTAAATCCCCGTTCATTCCATGAGAAACAGGTGAGACCCACAGCTGCTCACCTTCCTACGTCCTACAAGCCGCTACTCTATCAATGTAACCTATGCACAAATCAAGGAAATGCTATGACAGACTGAACTAAATCATTTATTCTTCATCGGATCAGGTTAAAGACATGATCTCCAGTTCATGAGCGGCTCCTGCATATCACCCGTGACTTGCTCTATTACTCTGAATGAGACGCATGTTTCCCACACAGTCTTGTCTCCTCTGTTCACCTCAAGCGTGGAGGTAGGAAGTGGAGGGAAAACCCCCGTTGGAATCCCCGCTTTCTGTGTGGCCCGGGAACCCCAGTTTACAGAGGTCCTCCACCAGTTTGCGATTGAGATAAGTTCTGAAAGCCCAAAGTAATAAAATATATAGTAGAGTACCCAGTTCTGAATGAATCCACAACAGAAATCTGCAAGAAAAAAATGGAAATATAGCAAACTAAACCTGAGGAATTGGGAGGACACGGCATCATATATTGTGTAATATGTTTAGAATTTGACAATAAAACATTATTCGGAAATATTGCCTTTCTTCTGAAATAAAACTATTGTTTTTGAGCTCGAGTGTTTTTAAATGAGACTGAAAAATCAAAAAAAGGCCTCAAAAATTGAAATCGCTTTATTTATGACCAAGAGAAACCAGACCAGCTTTTATTCCCTTGACCCTTAAACATTTTATTTTGCTACATCGTACGAACACAGACTGTATGAGACCACTAACAAGCCCCCACTGGCCCTTCTTAATAATCCGGGGCTAACTGATGGAGACAAGCCAAAGTGTGGGAAGGAGACTGAAGCCGTTGTTGGGCTGGCGGAACTATACTGTGTGCTCTGTGTGCTGTGTGTGTGTGTGCGGTGTGCTTCTTCCCTCAGTGGAGGAAATGCTTCCCCTCTGGAGACTATTACCCAGTAGCACCATTAGCACTGGAAGGCGGAAACTGAGCTGCTTTGACTTCCCACTGCTGCGGAAATGGCACACATGGAGGCTGCACATCAGATAGAAAGAAAGACAGCATGTTAGGGTAGACTGGGTGGTGGCGTGGTTTGTTGTTGGAGACACTTTAACCGACAGTCTGTACAAACCACTAAATAACTCGCCATCCGACGATTGGCTTTTTGCACTCTTTTTTTAGCCACGCTAGACGGGTGGCTCTATAGGGACGGGGATACTGGCCTGTTGGACGGATTGCCATTACATTTCATGCACCACACAGGATGTTTGTGAAGACTTTGGTGATCCTCTGACTTTACATCTAGCGCCACCATCAGGTCATTTTTTGAATGTGCCCAATACTTTCCCTTATGGCCAAATACCTGCAAAAATAACGGCATTCCCATTGGTGCTAATTAGCTAATGTTAGCATGTTGACATGCTAAACTAAGAACATGGTAAGGATTTTACCCGCTAAACAGCAGCATGTTAGCATTTTGATTGTGAGCATGCTGATTTGCACTTTTTCGGCTCTGCAGCGCGTCGTCCGCTAATCGAAATATCGGTGGTTCGATCCCCGGGTCCTGCAGACCACATGTCAAAGTGTCCTTGGAAAAGACACTGAATCCCAAATTGCTCCTGTGTGAATGAGTATTATTATTGTATGGCAGCCTCTGCCATCAGTGTATGAATGTGTGTATGAATAGGTGAACGTTAACATGTAGTGTAAAGCTCTGTGAGCGGTCGCAAGACTAGAAAAGGCACTCTATGAATGCAAGTCTATTTACCATTTGTCTTGTTTACGAGTAAAACAAATCTGGTATGTTTTGACAGCAAAAACTTATTTCCAGTCAGGACTCTACTGCACATCCGGACATTGAAAAGCTAAAGCTATATCATACATCCAAGAATGTTACATTCTGTATTAGATTTAAGATATAACAATTTACGGACAGGATTAGGCAGTCACCGCTTTGGAACAGGTGTGCTAATCCAAACTTAAAAAGATCTTATCATGCCGAGGTGTGGTTACCTACACTGAGACTTGGCGTCCACTGAATTAGTCACTGCCTCGGCTGTGTGTGGTTTTATACGCGTTTGTGTTTATAGCCAAGACAAGGCAGCATTTACACTAGCTAATGGTTAAGTACACATTCAAGTTTTGATATTTTAAGAGTAGCTCTGTGTATTCTGCTTCGTTGGATTCTACACAAAGTTGTACCACTGCTTCTACTACGGCTACTTCTGTCTACTTTGTATGTGTGACCGCTGTTGCCTGTCCGTCTATCGGTCCATTTCCCATTCATCTGTCAAGGTTTTCCTGATCAAAACCAAAGGTCCAAGGATAGAAGGTGTTATATGTAAAGCCCTCTGATCTGTGACTCTGGACTAGAAAAATTAAATTTGACTGCATTTCACTTTTAGTAATAGTGTACTGCTCCCTCTCTACGCGCTCCAGTCAGTCAGATCAGTATGTGTGACTAAACCCAAACGGATTGCATGTTTCTCATTTAAACCTTGGGACTCCCAGTCATTCTGTGTGTTCTCAGGGCTCTGGAGGTCCACAGCTTTGGAAAAACAAACTCCGACTATACACGCATCCCTTCAGGTAGCTGGTCAAACCTCGCAGTGTTTCGGTAGCAGCCTCTGAATCACTGCCCATCATCAACAGCTGCGAACCCGTGACTAACACGAGCACTGCTACGGCGTGTTCGAATCACAAGTTCAAAAGGTGTTATTTATATCATTGCACAATCGTTGTAGTTTTCCCTGGACCACCTGATGAGCCGTTTGTGATACTAAAGTGCTGCATTAGCTCTTTTAGTCTACGTGATGACTTCACTTCCTGTTAATGGTGACTTACAGCACACTTCAGAACGGAGGGCTGGATTGCCAAACCTTTTATTAGTACATTATCTCCTGCACTGTTATGGATCAACACTTAAACACACGGCAAGTCATTTCTAACAGGTGTTGGATGAAGTTTGAATGCTATCAGGTAAGAAAAAACACAAAAAAAACACAAGGTAGATACGAGTTCGGGCTTCAAGCCAAGTACGATTATGGTCTACTTGCACACCTGCGGAATGTGAGAGAGCAGAGCAAACAAAGGACATGAGTCCTGTTTCTGAGCATGTTGGAGCGTTTGAACATGCAAATGTCAGGCTCGTGATGAATTCTGTATCGGTGTTGCTTTACCACATCTCTCCACACTGGGCAGATGCATACGCACATGGTGATAACAATACATAGTGCCAAATCAATATGGCAAGTCAGGCTCTTCTGATTCTGTTCGGGCAAGAGAGTCTTCAACAACTAATATACTACTCACTACGTAGTGTTTGAGACTGGTATATTGACTACTGGTCGTCACTTGTGCTTACTTTATCAGCAATTCAGAGCTTCATCACGGACCCAAACCTTAACAAAGTAAGTACAAGTGATCTATAAAGGTGCTGGACTTTCACTAAAGAACTACTGAAAAAAGATAAGCACCCCCTACTCTAGATGACAAAATTACTTTCCTTTGGCTCATATACCAGAATGAATTATGGGATTAGGCAAAGTCACCCACCCACTTGAAATTGTAGCATTGCAATTAAAGATGGGTACAGACTAGGTCGAGCTGGTATGTCAATTAGTGGATGTTCTTGAGACGATTTAAACCACAAAATATCTGCTTTCATGTTGCGTGAGTAAGTGTGGGACCATTTTTTATTTCTCTTATTGGCAACAAATGCCACAAAAAGACAAATGAATTGATCCCATACGGTACTGACGAGTACTGCTGTGTACCCTCATACATCTCTTTCACTGTGCCCGATAGAGCTACATTGTTGTTCAAAACAAAAGTACCCTCGCAAAGTATGCTTCTAGTGATGGAGTCCTATTTCTCTCCTCACTGAACAAAAAAAAAAACGGAACTTATTCTAAATATCCAACTATATTTTGGAATAACAATAACACAAATATCTGTACTTTTAATCTTTACCATATTCGAAAGGCAACCAGAATCTACATCAGTGTGACAAAGACCCTCTCCATTGCAGGCATTTGTGGACTGTTCAAGACAATGAGACTCACACACTGAGTTGAATGTTTATTGTACAGTTCTGATATGGTCTCAGGAGTGATTATTGAAGGTCGGGCCTGTCGACACAAACGTGTTATTAGTTTGGTTATCTGTAACTTAAATGATTGAATATATTAATGGTGCTGTCAAATAACATGCATGTTCAAGCACTTACCTCTGCTGTGTCTCCTCTCCAGGGTGTTCGTCTTAAAAGAGTCCCCAGGGTACAAGACCACCATTTTATAGTTCCGGGAAGGTACCATGTGGGAATTACTAGAGGGGTGGTAGGAAAATTGAATCCTCTGTTTGGGCCAGATATGATCTCTCTGGCGAAGTTTTACCATAATAGAGATCATATAGAGAATTGATCTTTAGAACGTTAGGCATCTATTTTAATGTGTTGTTGTAGATTAGGGGATTGTGGGGTAGAGTGAGGGGCAGAGTCGCCTATCTTGCAGTAATGTGGAGGTCCTCGTTAGTTTCAGACTATATAAGGCTGCCATAATTACATCGAGTCTGTCGCTGCCAGGACCACATGCTGCCCGTGGTCCCTGAAGAGTTATGCCATGTATTTGTTTTGTTTTTTTGTCGGTGAAATAAACACCTGGTTGGGTTACATGTACTCTCTGTGTCCGTCCTCCTGCTTCCGAAGTCCGGCCACTGCGTGCCAGCCTAACAATCAGCAATAGAAAAGAGATTAAATTATTTCAAACACTTCAAACACTTTGTGTGTTACACTGGACAAACACTTTCCCAGAAGGCAACAGGTCACAACAGGCTTTATGCTATGAAATTGAAAATACCAAAATGCATAGCATGAAACAATGTTTTTGTCCTCGTCCCGGTGATGGACTCATCTGGGTGATGCCCTCGATTGTGTGTTAGCATGCTGGATGTGAACTCGCAGTTGGAACCCGGAGTCTTGCAGCTCCGCCGTTTCATTTGCGCCCGCCATAGTGTGACTAACTCACTTGCCAATGGGCTAACCTAGATGGCTAAATTATTATTAATATGTTATCAAATCTAGAATAACACCAGCCTTGTTGTTTTTAAGCTCTCGATTTCTGGTGAATCAAGGATTGCCATGAAATCCATTTGAGCCGTTGTGAATCCCAGCTGACTCTGAGCCATCTTCCAGTTGACAAGGGGCGAGTATTTAATGAGTACATGATAGCTTTTCACTACCGTTGTTCTTCCAAAACACAGAAAACTAGAACATAACAAAAAAAATCCCCTGAGAGCATCCCGTTGCTTTTTTAAATACAAATAGACAAAACCAACTTAATTTAACAAGAATGTAAATTAAATCCTATCAGCATGGCGCTCAGTTGACTCTCTTATCAGGTATTTGACTGATGTTAAGCTACATTACACACAAGAGCACATTAGCATCAAAGTCATTATGTGTGTTACTGTATCTTCATATCAAGCTTGTGTCTGTATGTACATGAAGTGCACAGTTACACCGTGTGTGTATAGTGTCTATTTGCGCTCGTGAAACAAGGATGAAGGAAGTGAGATCTGCAACAGCTTTCCAGCTTGTGTGGCACCGCTCCAGTGTCGTCTGGCTCCCAGGACCACGGTAAAAACACACAGAGGCACACACGGATCAAGGCACGTATCGGCAATTCCCTCGAGAGGCCGACCGCAAACCGGCTCTGTAATGCAAAGAGGAAGCGTCGGGTCTCGCTGCCGAGGAAACTTCAAAGGCCCATTTGCTGGGGGAGATTTTCTATTTAGATGCTATTGCAGCGGTGGCACCACGGCAGCACTATCGCATATCTAGGAAACCCCACATTTGGAACACCACGCTGTCGCTTTTATCCTTTTTTCTTTTAACTCTCTCACATTCTCTTAAAAAACAGTGAAAAAAATGAAAAAAAGTCTTAAACTCGAGTGAGAAAAATATACAGTCCATGCATGCTTGGCACTGCTCGCCACATCAAAACAGCGATGATAACTTCAATCGTCAATTTGTTTGTCTTTCGCTTTGATATGCATCTCCATTTCATGTGTTGTTTTAATCCAAGCTTTCAAGTGTCCCAGTGATTCTTGTCCTGTCAAACGGTCGCCCTCCCTGTGTTTTTTACTCTCATCTTTTCATGTCGACGATGTCTTTTGTTAAAAAAAGTGCGTCGATTGGGGTAAAAATTACTTTTACATAACTTAGAAACCTCATGTACCTTTTAAAAAAACACCACATACAACTCAATCTTCCCTTCTGTCTTGTACTGCTTAGTACAGGATGTGTGTGTGTGTGTACACTCCTTGTTCCACGCAGTCATTATGTCCATACAGACAACTCATAAACATAATTGACTGATAAGGAAGAGGACACAATCTCCACACGCGCACACACACACGCACATACACACACACAAGTCTCTCTCGGAGGATTGTGATAGGTTATCACGGGCCATGTCATACACAAACAAAGATGCAGACGAGTCCCCGGACGGGGAGGAAAACGTGCGCAGACACACATAAACGCGGGCATGCAAACACATTGATAACATACCTGTACATCCTGGTAATTTGTGTTTGTGTGTGTACATATGCGTGTGCGCGGGATAGGGAAATGAAATAAAGAGGAGGAAACAAAGAAAGAGGAGGATGTGAATGGAGAGAAGAAATTACTGGCTGGGCATTTTAAATTAAGCCAATCTAGTTAGTTGATTTCAGCAAGATTGAGTTCCTGTTCCTCATACCGAAACTTTTCTTTTTTTTCCCTTTCCTGTACACTTAATTGTGGCATTTGCCAGACACATCCAAAATAACACAGGGTCTCGGACGTTGGCGGCACAAGCACAAAGGAGAGATTTAGATAGAAATATATGAAAGTTGTTCCATTTATGAACACTTTTACAACGAGCATCACAGGCCCTGAAACCTTGATGACACCTTCTGTCTCGTCTTAATGACAATTAGACTTTAATATTAATACTGGATTTATAAAAAATAAAAAGATGGGTATGCATGTTTAATGTATTGCCACTGGACCCGTTGACCGGCCTGCAAAGCTTCCTACACTGTGATTAGGATCAAATAATCCCCAATGAAATATACTGCCCTCAGGTGGTTCATATCAGAAATGCTTTGACTCATCCCCCCCCTCCAACTGCATTTGTACATAATCCAGTTTTCAGGTGCTATTGTGCAATACGACACGCACGATACCTTCCCAAAGTGGGCAAGTCCCCAAGCATTACATAACTCTGTTGCTGCATGTTTGGCCCCCGTATCAGTCCACTTTAGATTACCATCATGCACCTATGTACCAAACCGAGATAAAAGACTTGTTTGTTTGGGCTCTACTAACCCCCCATATCAGTGAAACACTCCCCCGCTCTGAATGGCAAATTGTCACTGTACTGTTAGCCGAGTGCTGTTCCTCACCACTAAGGATTTAAAAAGCGCAATGGGATGAAGTCATCAGATGAAACGCTATGTTTAGGGGGATAAAGGGAAATGTGGAGTGAGGGACGGCCATGGGCAAGGGAAAGGTGCTCTTGGACCAAAAGCTGTTGCCTTATACCTAAAGCCTTGTTAGTGGAAAATAGCGTGTTAGGATACAAAACACACACATACTTACGACAAAACTCACCGTGTGCTACCTAAGGGCAGAGCGAAGGGCCAGAGCCAAAACCATAAAAACACGAGAGCACACATCCTGATGTTTGAGCTGCATTCATGTCGGTTTGATAAGATCGACCTCATAAATGAGTATGAATGGGTAGTAAAACCTGACTCCTTAATTGCTGTATCTATTTCACAACCGCCAAGTTGTGCAAGATTGAGCATATCAACAAGAAGAAGAAAAAGAAAAAGAAAACTGAGGTTGTTGTTCGTTGGGTCACAAAGACCTGTGGAGCAGTTTACTATGTTGTGACGTCTCATTAAGATGGAAGTCCATGCACTGATATTTATAAGATAGAACCCCCCACCAAAAAAAAAAAATAAGACCAGTTGTACTAAAAGCACAACTTACTGGTGGGATTGCATCATGCACAGAGCGTGCACGTTTCTCCAGTCAACTCACCAGTAGCTGAACGTTCTCTGTTGCGAGTCGCCTCCTGAGTTCGGTGTCAGAATTTTTCCTGTAATATGGAGAAAAAAAAAAGAGATTTGTTTTAGACGTTTTCCTGCAGCGTATTACCTTTAGCATTGACATATATCATTTATATATATATATATATATATATATATATATATATAGTATATATGATATATGTCAACTGTGGTGTTTGTGCAAAGCTCCAGAAAAGAAGAGAATCAAACCAGACACATCACACAACAGCCGTGACGACACATTGGGCGTAAAGCTTCCTACCCCCCCCCCCCCCCCCCCCCCGTTATTAATAAACACGAGACTGGTATCATTTTTTTACGTGTAAATTTGACTTAAACAATGCTTTCTTAACTTTGTAAAACAAAATATAATAAATAAATATATATATATATATAAATGTATAAATTGTTATTAATTAAAGTAATGGTAACCAATACCAGAGTCACCGTCGTCAGTATTGGGCCGATATCCGATGTTGGTATCGGTCCAAGACTGACGACGTCTGCATTTTTCATTCAAACTTGGACGTTATTTTGAATTCCAACTACACACCTGTTAGGTTTCCACCTCTATCCTTTCTGTTGGTCGGGTTTATCTGCCTCTGAACACAGTTTAAAGTTATCATTAAAAGATAAATAATATTCTACATCTCTATTCTGATAAGATCTGCTGTGTTCAATAGACTCTCTCAACACACACACACAGACACACACACACACACACACACACACACACACACACACACACACACACACACACACACACACACCTCTCATATGTCATACATCTCTCTTGGTTTTCAGTATGAGCAGGTTTGATCATAACATTTCACTCACATCTATCTTGAATAAGAGGATCCAATTACACACACACACACACGGCCTTTGTTACGAGCACAACCTGATGGAGCTCATCTTGAAGAAGGACAAGCAAAATGGAGGCCCCTTCTGAGTGAGTGTGTGTGTGGTGCACATTGTAGAAGAACAAGTGCGTGATCAAAGCCAACAGGTCTGTCTTCGCTGGAGGTCGCAGCAGGTGACAGACACACAGAAGAGGCCCGTTCTGCTCCCAAAGATTCCCAGAAAGGATTTACTCTCCGATTGTTTATTCAGTTCACTCTCTCGTAGAGAGGGACCAGCTGCCTTTTGGTTACTCGTTAAAGTTTGATTGGCATCTGAATGCATGAAATATATCCAAGCATAGCGTTCGAAGGCTATCTGCCAAATCCTTGGTGACACATCCAGCGAGACTCCCTTTCCTTTTCTTCTTTTGACTTTCTGTTCCACAGCAGTGCCCATGAGGACTGACAGGTTGGTTGAACCCGTCTATCAGGGTTGCCGCTGCAGCTTATCCACGCCAGGACCTTCTCCAGGAGGCCAGAAACATTTTAGGTTGCAGTTCACATCCATGTCTGTCCAATATATGTCACTTTTATCCACAATTAATCCAATTAGACATATGTGAGAAATTGTCATAATCAGTAAGGCATATGCACGTTTACCTTTTATTGACTTTAGTTCAGCTTTAATACTCCTCCGCCTTATTTATTACTAGATCCAATGAAAGAGATGAATGTAAACCATAGTCCAGTGTTCACAATGTACCCATGAATCAGGCCTCCTCATATATACATATCTTGGTGTCCACATTGACAGCTCGCTCACATGGCATGTGCATGTTGAAAACCTTTGTTCTTGGCTACAACAGAGGATGTATGTTTTGAGAAGGCTTACGCTCTATGGTGTTAATAGCAAACTCATGATTCTGTTTTATCAAATGATTTTAGAGTGTAATTTGATATGGCATAGACGTATAGTATGGTAACCTGTCAGTGCAGTTATAATCTAAGCTTGCACGTCTTACTCAAACTCCATGAATATCATAGGGGGAGGGGGGAGGGGAAACACACTATCTTCAGCCCTTATATGAAAAATCTGTGCTGAGGGAGGAGCGACCCAACACATCTTGTGAACTCAGACTTCCAGCTGTTGCCATCAGGCAGACGGTTCAGAATGCCAAACTGCAGGCTGAATATGTACAAAAATACGTTCATTCCATCCTCCATCAAATTATTAAACAGCAAAAAGTAGTATTACGTGATATGATTTTACTGGGGAATATATTGTCCCTTGAATATTTATCGTCAGTGTTGATGACACCTGGTTTTATTATTGTATTATTCGTAACTATTGAAGACATGTGTACTTAAGCATGTTTGTGCATGATTGTGTGTATGATCTATGTTCTATGCCTGCGTGTGGATTGTGATGCTGGCAAGGGGATTGTGTGATGCAGCGGCTTGGAGCCCAAGACAAATTCCCCTGCGGGACAATAAAGTATATCTTATCTTATCATAATTAATTAATGAATTCATGGCCAGAACAACACAAGGCTATCCAGCACAAAAGTGGAACTTCTGCCACAACAGTGCAACGCTATCCTGCGAGGTGCAGTCAAATACCTGCAAGGCTACATTCCTGCTAGATTACTCTGTGACGTGAATGGCGTACCTCGTGATCCGATTCGTACATTTTCGGAGTCGTAACATCCTTCTCTATAATATTTATTTTGGCAAACTCACGGATCTATTACTCACACTGGATTGTATCTAACTGCATCACCTGTACCTAAAACAACACGCCCCCACCCACGCAGCCCCTTTAATTGCAGGGTAAAACACTTGTTCACAACTTTTTTGTCACCGTCCTTAACAATCAATCAATCAACTATTTCCGGCTGTCACAGCGGTTGGGCAAGTCTGTGTTGGTGTTTTAAGGAAACAGGGTTTGAACTTCTGTCCCAACCTCTCTTTTGTCCTTCCTGCCTCAGATCAGGTAAACCCTTCACACCAAGAAGGTACCCGTCGCGAGTTTTTGCAACACAGCAGAGTGTTTGACCACTCAGCAACGGTCATCCCTGCAAACCTCACCCAGAAAGTACCTGTACTTTCAAAGAGTGCCGGCCACCAGCTTTCTTTTGGGGGGGGGGGGTGGTAAAATGTCCCTGGAAAATTTCCCCTGAACCATATTTAGACTCTGGTCCCTGCAGTCGAAATGAAACGGGTTCCTTAAAAAAGGTCTCGAGTCCCGAAGGGAAGTTCCTACGGTGGAAAAAGGGGCTTTGGTGAGACATCACGTCGTACAACCTTGTTGGTTTTCAAGCACACCTTTTCTCGTTCAGTGCCTTCAGAGACTGTGCGGTCATGCATGCAATCACACCACCTCTTAACTGCTCTATCTGAATGGACAGCAGTTCAGAGATTTGAGGCCCCGTTCTCACATTCGTAACACGAGGATGCTTCCTTTCATATCCTCGGGGCAGGAACATGCTGGAGCAGAGAGAACCCCTACAGTACGGCTGATGAACATTATTTCAGCCATCGCTGTCCTTCCAGTTTAGCACTTGGCATTTCATGCAAACGTTTACACTCACTTCCTGCTGTCGATAGCGCCACATCAGCTTCGCTTAGCTCTCCCCTGACATGTCAGTTCCACGCAGGCATCTTCCTCGAAAAAAACGGTCACAACAGGAAGACGCCGTTGCGCGAACAACACGCTTGACTTAGACCGACTTATTTTGCACTTTGAGGAGAAAAAAAAAGAAAATCTGACAACGAGGACGTCACTGAAATCAAAGGGAGGATTACAGCTCGATCATTTTTAATGCAACTTAAACATTAAAAGCATCTAATCGCCACAGGAACATGAATACCCTTTCTAAAAGCTCCATTATCCAACATAACAAAAGCTATTGTTTCCCACAATGCACGCGTCTAACCAATGTGGAGAGACTATCCCTGTGAAAGACCCGGCTGGAAGTATCAAATACACAGTTAACACAGCACGTCAAACCCTCGGTCACTGGATCCAATGGCTAAATCACTAAATCACGCCACAATAGCCGTGGACTTGGCTCATTCACACAGGCCACATGAAAAGGGAGAGGGGAGAAAGAGGGAAGTCTGACTTCCACGGCTCAGGCCCACCAGACAAAAGGCTCGGGAACAGCACTGCCTCGGGACAAAATCATATGACACTGGCGCACAGGAAATCACCCAAATTGTCCATTGTCTGGGACAACATCAAAATCCCTCTGCCCCCTCGCAGCGGCAGAAAAAAAACTGGGGAGGGAGAGAGCTGAGGGGAAGAGGGATAGAAGAGGGGGGGAGAAAGTGGGAGGGGGAGAAGTGACAGAGGTTGGGAGAAAACAGTGTGTTTGGAGGGTAAAACGTTAGAAACGCACCTTGGTTTCATTTTATTCAGTCTTCCTTTTGTGTGCTGAGCACTCCCACCCTGTACTCCCCAAAAGATCACCTGTCAATCAAACGTCGTGGGCAGCACCTCCTCTGATCTAAGGGAAATAGAGTTTCATGTTCTGAAACAGTTGGTCACCTTAGTCTTCACTCGCACAGCAGAAAAGGAAATGGTGCATTTGTTGGGGACTATTTTCAGCATTTTGAATACTCATTTGGTGCGCCGATGACTTGACAATTGATTGACTCAAAATGAACTACAAAGCCCACGTTCACGGTGAAGGAACACGTCAACCAATGCAACAGGTCTCATCAACAACTTTTAAATTGGCTTGTTTGTTTTTTTACAACAATGGAGCTGTAGGGCACAGAGGAATAAGCTGTATGAGCTTATTTATAGGATCAATATATTTGTCTTTTCATGGGATTTGCTGACAATAAGAAACAACGACTTATTCTTGCGAGCTTTTAAAAAGAACAAACAACTGGGGGCCATATTCACTCTCCTTAGCTGACACTGCATTCCTTCATTAGCGCTGGCTTATCTCACCTACTGTTCTGTCTTTCAGTCTGCTGCCACAGAAAGATCTGCGTCAGCTACAGCAGGAGCCGCCTGATAAGCTCAGTGTTGTCCTTATCGTACTAATAGCATGAACAGGATGCTTTTCAAACTACTTTTCAAAACATTCAAACGAGGAGTGTGGAACAAGCTCGATCAACTCAACCCAAAGGTGGTCGGTAACTTTCAAACCCCCCCCCCTTCTGCTCAGGGATGCATTTGAACAGGTGAGTACAGTACAGTCAGCCGAAGAATGACGAGCAGGTCGGCAGTCAGCCAGCCCGTCAGGTCGAGCCTGAGGCGACACAGCCTCTCATCTATTCAGCTACACAACACAGAGAGACAGACGGCTCTCCTCTGGCCTTCTCATTCATCCCTCATCTCAGCCTCCCCCCCTCCTCTCTCTGGGAACAACACCTCCCCACGCACGCATCACATTGACTTGCATTCAGTCATTTTTGACTTACCCGAACCATAACTGCTAGAAGCCTAATCCTGACCTTAAACCGAAGCCCTCACTCTGTAATGTAATCATTTACGTTATGGGGATGTGCATTTTGTCCCCGTAAAGAAAGCAGAGTTCCCTCAATGCGTCTATGTAATCAAGGTTTATGGCCCCACAAGAGAGAACAAGACTTCATGGAGCTCAATCCATCCAAGCTGACACGACTCCTTTGTTACCAAAATTTGGCAACAAGTGGAGAAAAAGATCCAAAGAGGAAATTGCCAAAGAGAAAGAGAAAATTATATTTCTATTTAGAGTCACCAGCGAACAGCTGTACATACATACATCCATGATATTCAAAAGGAAGAGGCAAAAAGTACATTCTGATACAAAGATAGGTCAGTTACCTTGACTATGTTCTACATCCAAGTGTAGCAAACAGCTACAGCCTGCACAAACACTTGATTGTTCACACATCTAATCACTTAAAAAAGGGTGTGTGTGTGTGTGTGTGTGTGTGTGTGTGTGTGTGTGTGTGTGACCTTTAACAGCCTAACGGGTCATTATGCAAAATACCTAAAAAAGAAGCCTCATCAATTTCTTTTTATTTATTTCTTAACTTAAAATATGAAATGAAAATGTCCACCTCAGAAACAGGGACCTGGCTCTACACGTCATCTTGGGCCAGCTGAACTGCTTTTGAGAAACACACTGAATCACACCAGATCAGGTGAGTGTGACCTCTGACCTTCCTGTTGACATCTTCAAAAGATGTTCCACTACTTGTACAAACTCACAATTAGTTTTTTCTTACAATCCCCTCTTAAGGCCACTATGCTGGCCCTTAAACCATCAGTGGCCCTCTGTGTGTCAGCGGGCGTGTGCCCATGCTAAAACAGCAGGACCGAGCCTCATCTAACAGAGCACTGTTTCCCTGTTTGTTTGAGCATGAACACAAAGTCTACCACTCTGCTCGTGACCGTCTTAAGAGCAATAACAGCCACTCGTAGACTCTTCCCCTTTGACAAACTGATGTCTTAATCGTGGGATTATGACATGGATTAGAGGCTGACAATTACAAGAGCTACCAGCTGATTACCAAAGGGTAATCCACAATGAGTAAGGGGACCGTAGGCGACTATGTAAACGGCTGTCTATCTATACAATAAGGCTTCATTCACAAACACCAACCAAACACTAAAGGATATCCTGGAACATCCTTTTTCTTTCAAATGATGACTTATTGTTATATAACGTGTTCATGCCGTGAAACAACCGAGCATCCTTATTGTAGACATGTCGTTCTACGGACAAATGTGTGCAAAGGTGTCATTTTGTAAATAACTTGTAAAAATGTGCAAGAATATTTAGTTTCTAATATAAATATTGTTTTTCCTTATTTCTTCAGGAAACTTGAGAGGGCAAAAGTTCCTCTGCCAAGTTCTTGTTAACTTTTACAGAGGTGCAACAGAAAACATCCTGACTGGAAACAAACTGGCATTGGATGTTTACAGCCCAGGACGGGAGGGCTCTACAGCGGGGGATTAAAACCGCCCAGAACATCATTGGTACCCATCTACTGAGCATCAGTGATATTGATGAAAAGAGGTGCCTGCGAAGCACCAAAAGGAAACTAAAAGACAAAACCCACCCCAGCAAATGCCTGTTTTCCTGTATCAGCTGCCGTACCTCCAGACTGAAGAGCAGCTTCTTTCCTCCGGCTGTACAATGACAATAAATGAACCTTGTAACCTTAACAGAAGGCATTTAACCGAAGACCTCTAGAGGTCTGGTGCAGCCTCCAACTACAGTATTCTCCCTTCATCATAATTGGATTCATCTTATGCTCATGTTTGTGTAATTTGAGAAATGCTGCTTCCATCTTTCAGCCTGAAACAACACTTGTGACACGTATTCTATTCAAACAGAGCTACAACCAGGAGCCCTCTCCTTCCTTGTGTGTGTGTGTGTGTGTGTTGTCTATCACCTTTTGTTGATCTTTACTTAAGCTCTGAGGGGATTACAGAAAAGCACCATGCAAACAAACCCTATCATTACCTTACAGTCAGGCTTTGGAAAGATTAGTTGCGCCTGCAAACCGGCCTGCTGGTACCCAACGTGTAAGGCTGGAATTATTGTTTGCATTGCAAGACATTTGTTGCATGAGAAATGTTCAAAAAAAGCTGAATCAGATCTTTAAAAAAGACATTGATGAGCTAGAATGATAGTAAAATATGACTCATGCCCTTTGTTCCGACATGTATTTCCTTGTGCTTCTGTCCTCTTTTTCTTTGTTTTATCAATCAATCAATCAATCAATCAAAATGTATTTGTATCGCACTTTTTAAAATACAACAAAGGTTGCCCAAAGTGCTGCACATAATAAGCAGTCATACAAACAAAGACTGGATTAATAACAGGAAGTGACATTAAAATCAAGACAAACTGACACAAATCACACAAAAGTGCCATGTTAAGATCAAAGGTGATAGGCCAGTGAAAAGAAAGAGGTTTTTAAACGACTGTTAAACATTGGTAAGGTGGATGACAACCTAATATGAAGGGGAAGGTTGTTTCAGAGCTTAGGGGCAGCAACAGAGAAGTTGGCCCGGGTTGTCATTTTTGTTTTTGGAACAACTAAAAGCTGTTGGCCGAGAGATCTTAGTGAGCGAGTTGGGGTATAGGGCTGCAGCAGGTCAGACAGAGAGCGTGAAATCCAACCGGCTACCATAACGCTTTTATCCGTTCTTATCCGTCGCCCCACCTGTTATTGCCGCGTCTTCTGTTCACGCCACACGGTTAGCATTGACATGTGGATCCTTGACCCAATAAACACAGTAAATGAGTAAAACACTCATTCAAATGAAAAGTACTATATACTACTAAATACTAAATAGTATTTTCTCAGTTATTTCAGGACTTTAGTACAAATGAACACTACAGATTCAAGAGAAATAAAAGAAAAATGTTTAATGCAAACAAATTCAGAGTAATCAGATGAAGACAACAGTTTGATTTAACTACAATGGTGTCGTCCCATAAGCACATTCGTTATCAATCTAGATTGTTCTGAGAAATTTAAGTTAGTATGTGCTTGTTATTATCAATTTAGACAGAATAATTGTGTATCACGGTATTGCAATGTGTGATTTATTAACGGTACAATTTCATTGAAAGGCGACAAAGTATCATATTGAATTATCGCCCAGCCCTACTTCGGCATAAAGGGTGCATGATTATTTTTTTTTAAATAAAGATTTTTCTCTAAAAGTCTATTTAAGTAAGAGTAAAAAAAGTGTGATGCATTAAAGTAATGTTTTTAAAATAGTTTTTGTTGGAGTAGTTTTAAAAAGTTACTCCAGCACATGTAACGCAGTAAATGTAACTGCGGTTATTGTCATACGAAGCTTAGTGAAGCTTCAGCCAAGACGACCATCTTCATGCTCTCTCTGACTGAGAGGGCCGTCACACTTTTCAATTCAACCAATCAGATTTTTGGCATGAGCCCTTTGAGCCAATCGTCTTGTTGCTTTTAAACAATAACTGCTGCTCTCTCTGCGGCTGTCCATACACTGTGTGATTAACATTACCCATCTCCAGCACCTTTGTCAAGACACCAAAGGGGGGGGGGGGGGGGGGGGGGGGGGGGGGGGGGTCTGTTCCTGTATGGCTCAAGGTTCGACTATCCATATATAAAATAATGATGACGCTACAATAATAGGATCTGATCCCACAAAAATGAGGTCTGAGGCCAGGTCTGCACTCCAATAAGTGTTCTACTTTCATGCTCGATAATAGTGTTACATGGTGAGTCCGTCATACCAGAACAAGTCCATCCCACTCCATGACCCCTGATCATGATGCAAACCCAAAATGAACTCCACAGGTCATAGGATGCAGTAGTGAGTTTAGTAAAATAGAAGGCCCAACGCTTTTCATTTCAGCAATGGAAACAAAACAATTTCAGGAATAAAAGAAAAGAATACAATATCACAGGTTTTTTTGTTTTTTTTGGGGGCGACTCAACACTCACATACTTGTGTTCCACACACCGCTGTTACTCCTTTTCACCAGTATCTCATGTTGTCATCTCCCCCTTTCAAAATATGGGGATCTCGAGACCCCCCCCCCCCCCCCTACACACACACACACACACACACACACAGTGGGCCAGTGTTCTCCCCCGGGGGGCTTGCCAAGATGAAAGGAGGAGTGGTGAAGGGGACAGAAGGAGCAGATGAAACAGATGCGATGACCTCGCTCCGTCCATACTGGATACTTGTATTCCTACTCTGAGCTTTAGCGTAAATTTGTATCAACTTCGCTGCTTCTGACAGTCGGACATTGCGACATAGCTTCAAACACTCAATGTTCACATCGCCGTCCTTTAGGTAATCTAGTACATGTCATGCCATCCTGTGCAAGATAACTTAGTACAAATCTAAAATAAGAATGGAGAATATCACATATTTTATCAAGTTAAATGTACAAAAAAAAAAAAAGGATCTTGCGTGACATGGTGGGAGGCTGTTTGCTATCTAACACTGCCACCCTGTGGAAACGTAGTGTCACTGCAGGACGACAGGTTCCATCTCCATCGGTGGGAACACACTGCAACGCTGTAAGGTATTGCTGAGATTACAATGAAGTAAATAAAACTATCTATAACATACTCATTCAATGCTCATTTATAAGGTTGATATGAGTAAAGTAATAAAGATAGAAACACATGTGCTCATTGCTGCAGAGACCCATGTATGCTTGTAAATGTGTCGGCCTATTAGGTGAATAACACTGCATGTGTACTGCAGCGGTGGAAAAGAAGAGATGTCTTCACTTAGGAAAAGGAAAAGCATTCTAATCAGAATGATACTTCCGTAAAGTATTCAAGCATAATCAACATTTACAAGTACAAGTATTCATGTATGTGGCAGTCAAATGTAGTGAGGTAGAAGTATAAAGTAGATCAAATGTGAAAACAAGTAATGTACAAGTACCTCAACATTGAGTATGTGTACCACTGGTTTACTGTGGTTGTTTTCTTTTATTTTTAACATTCCCAGGTGACTAAAGTGTTCTCCTATTGATTTCACTAACTTTAAATTTGTTCATGGTTTAAATGTCTCATCCACATTTTCCAAACTTTTGCAATGTAACTGAGTTTTTTTTTTTTTTGCTCAACTCACGCATACAATGGAAGACGTGCGTAGGACTCAAAGAGCATTGGAACTCAGCTTGTGGTTTAGGGTGGAGCTAGTTGATGAGCTAAATGGCCTTAATGACTCTGAACCAGCCTTGAGGGGGTTCTTCTGTCAAACGGTTCAATTTCCTGCCTCTTTCTGCAGGCGCCTCTTGGATAGATTTCCTCGTACCTCTGGCACCTAACTAGGAGCTTAAAACACACACCTATATACACACACACACACACACAGTCTAGTTGAACTGGCCAGTAATATTGTCTTCATCCGCCCAGAGTAAGTCAGTGATTTAATCAATATGTAGTTAGTGTCAAACTGTGTGTGTGTGTGTGTATCTGTGGGTCTATGCATGCTCATTGTGAACAATTCATATGTATGTGTGTCTATGGGAGGTGCAGAAAGGACCGGCAGGGAGAGTTCTGTCAATATTGATCGGTCTCTGTGTGTGTGTGTGTGTTTGTAAAATGCCAATAATGACCACACCATACTGTGTACATCCACAGTATAGGACACACACTGTCTGACCTCCAAAGCACATTTCCATAGACATGGTTTTCACGCACGCGCGCACACACACACGTACACGTACACACACACACACACACACACACACACACACACTATTGTTCAATAGCCTACTTTGTAAAATAAAATAGTTTTGATGAATAATCTTGACTTTGAATAATTTTTTTTGATTGTTCAACTATAGCATATATTGTATTTGTATTACAATAGTGTGACTCCTAACATGTTGCTGAATACACTTATTCCATGAATACAATTAGAAGTGATTACGGCCCGTTATAAAATATTCAGATGCCTACACAGGAACGGCACTCGGCCACTGCAACTCAAATTGTGTACATGTTTGCCAACCGCTGTTTTGTCAAGGCAAGCGACTAATACGCCGATTTGGAATGTGTGCTGCACATATGTTGGAGCCAGGACTACTTGACATGGTTGTGTTTTCCCCCCCTGCAGTGAATGAATTTCACCGCTGATAACCGATTACTGCCAGCAAAGTACCTTTGCTAATCTCCTTTTCCTAATTTGGAATGTCGGTGATTGCAGTGGTAGAAGATGTACTCAAATATGTTTCTAATGTAAAACTATTAACCAGTACCACTGTTAAGATGTGTACCTAAAGTGAAAGCACAATTTTGTACTTCAACAGTTTACAATATTTGGTTAGGTAAGTAATATTTGGTAATAATAATAAAATAATAATAATAATAATAAAATATTGTTTATCAATCTAAAGCAGTTTGGGGTCCTTTTAGTTGCCTTCTGGTAAGGTATGGTGTTCTTTACTGTGAACCAGACTGCAGGCCCATTTCACCGGTGATTCTGTACGCGAGTAGCCACGACTTGGGTGTGTGACGCAACTGTCATGGCCGCCGTAATGGTCGCGTGCCCCAAAGAAGCGCAGCATTGAGCGTGAGGTTTTGTGTATGAGTGCAGAAAGCTACGAGCAC
This sequence comes from Anarhichas minor, assembly GCF_050575085.1. NCBI lineage: Eukaryota > Metazoa > Chordata > Actinopteri > Perciformes > Anarhichadidae > Anarhichas > Anarhichas minor. The sequence goes on from NW_027466470.1 coordinate 18,803,029, forward strand.
AACACCACGGGCCATACTCTTAGTACTCTAGTAATTTGGGGTTGAAAAAATTATTGTAATATTTTCAGAAACGTCTACACTTTTATATTGTTTAGATGTTTTACAATACAGCAGAGAAAATATAGCTATGAGTACATTTTTTAGTGATTACATCATGTTAAAAAAATATTCATATGACATAAACTAACACAATCCTGTTGGAAACGGTGTTTCACCCATGACACCAAGAGCACGCGGCTGGAACCACCGAACAACAAACCAGCTAAATTACCAGTAAATAAGCCCACTAGCATGCCGCCTCAGCCACAAAACAAACCCAAAACGAGCTTCCTCAGCTAAAGGTTACCACAGTTTAGAATGCGACATAACCTGACGTTACACCTCTGGCTAGCATTAGCTAACAACATGCTAACCCCTCGTAAAATGTCACCCTAAGTAGCATTTTAGCAGCTGTCAAGTCGTTTTCATTGGGTTGGGTAATGTTTACATGACAAACACACAGACAACAATAATTATATGAAAAAGTATCACTGTCTAAAATAACTTAATTATTAAATAATACTGTATATTCATATACACTCACAGAATATTGCAGTAGTCTTGTCCAGAACACTCAAAACACCTCCGGAATATTCGACAAACTTCATCTCCTGCTGTCAAAATATTGTCAGTACTTTCACCGCAACTTTATTAGCATCTGACAGCAGTTACATGAGCGCTTACTGGGCAGGGCCGGGGTCTGTTAAGGCCTCACCTTGGCCTGTGTAAACGGGCTTGGACGCAGATCTGAGCGCGATGATGGGGATCGTTTGTAATTCTTGTGTGAGGTAACGTTACTGGCGGCTGCTAAACTAGCGCTGATGTTTGGCAGGGTTGGTTTCTATAACACTGTTTAACAAGAGTATGCGGGCATCTGGCGATCTGCTGACAGCTGCCTTGATAGCAGTAATGGGATTAAGTGGAGCTTTATGGAGAGATAGAGCAGTAGTGTGTCCTCTAGGACCTAGATGGTACTTTGTCAAAAGTCATGGATTATGTCGGATAGTCATAAAAAAGTCATAGTATACCATGTTGAATAAAGTCATAACAAAGTCAGTTTAGCATGTCGAAAAAAAGTCATAGTAAAATGCAAATTGGGTTTCTTCCAGTGGTGGCCAGTCAGGGCCTGCAAAGCCTTCTCTGCTGGCATAAACAGAATCACAAAGTCAGAGCTATTTTATAATTTAATAATTTAATATATAAAATTATAATATAATATAATATAATATATAATAATGTATTATAATTTATAAAAATATTTTTCCCATTATCTTATTTTCTCATTGCACAGCTACTGTCTTCCTCAGTTGCTCTGCTTCCAATGCAACTTGTTTTAAGTAGAGCTTTTATCCAATCAGATTTCACCTCTGTGTCTCTAGGTAAGAAGAGAGGCCCGAGGCCTGCAGACTCACAAGTGCATCCCTGAGCAGTCTAAGTGAATGGGGACGATATTGTTGATTGTCATATTCTTCAACCAATCAGATCTTTAGTTTGACATGTTGGGCGTATTCTTTGACGTGCCAGAGCCTGCTAGCTGGCCTACAAGTACGTGATTGGTCAGTGGGCTAGCCTGACATGTTGGGCGGTGACAATCCCAAAATCTGCTGCCTCTGCCTAGCGGACATTTTTAGCCCTCAAACGCATTAAAACGTATTCAAGAAATACAACTAGGGAGGCTGAACTGTCTTCACTGGCGTCCATGAATGGAGAAGGACTTCTTACTGGAACTAAAACGCACGGAAGTACTGAACAACCGTGGGATTAAACTCTTTGTTAACAAAGAAAGGAGGAACAGCAGCTAAATTGTGAACAGCAGCTCTGGTAAGTCAACTGCTTTTGTTTGTACATCTGCAGTAGCTTTAAGATGCTTGTTTATATATTATTATTTGTACAACTTGTTTTTATGAAGATTGGATTTTTGTTTGGTTTAAAACCTGTTGGACCCTAGCCCTATTTTTAGGCCTCTGCTCGAAAATTGCATACCCATACTCAAGAGAGTCCCCAGCTCTAACTACAAGGTCTATTTTAATAATTTTGATGCTAGAATACTGGTAACACTTGTGAGATGTGTTCAATTGTGTAAATATTGTGTACATGTTACTGGTTAATAACTGATACACTTATGGCACAGCTCAAATTGAAAAATTTCTAGGTTCACCTGAAAAAAAGCACTTGTATTGAACTTTTTTTTTAAAAATAATGCAGCTGCAAGCCTAAAAATACGCCACAGACATAGAACAACACGTTTTACATGTCCCCACAACATATTTTACTTCGATTGAGTGAAGCAGGCCAGCATAAATGGTCATAAAAATCAAAATTTTGATTTTCGGAACCAGCTGTTGCATTGCTGTATACTAATTTTATATACTATATAACTAAATATTAACTATATATTCACTTTTCTTATCACTAAAAGTGTTCAATAATCCTAATAAAGGATTAGGAGAGGAGAGCAGTTATGATGTGTCATATCTGTCATTCATAACAATAAATGGCTCATAATGTGTGTCTATGTGACCCTGGTATGGCCTGTGTTTGTCCGATTTACTCATGAGAGCTTTTTAGATGCGGGATAGTCCAACCAAGCGGGGGTGTTTGATCTTATCCGGGTCTGTTTACTGACTAAAAATCGCAAAATGCAGGGCGAACCCCCCCTCTCTACATGGATTGCTCCACCCCACAGAATGTCTGCCATTTTGTGATTCATTCCGCCAGCGCATTGATCTCACTCACAGACGTGCAGCACAACATGGCGGGCAGAGCTGTTCAGAAATCGGCTGGAATAAATCCGTTTTTCATCGCCAAAACGTAAGTTTTTTTACCCAATTTTTTTCTCGTGACATGTGGCTGATGTTGGCATGTATACCCATAACTTTTGAACGGTTTGAAAGAGAGTAATGTTGACGACGCCGATCGTCTTTGGGTCGAATCACGCCCCTCCTGCATGTCTTCATCCGCCATGTGCGGTCCCTGCTTCGTGATGAGAGAGCCATAGAGAGAGCATAGGTCGTCGATTTTTGGCCAAAATTGTGACAAATCTTCTAGATATCTTCCAGATATGATGTTAGTTCATGTATAATTGTGTTTGCAGTGTTTCCAATGGCTGGTATGATGATGTTGCTCGGACTTTTCCCGTTAATTCGATATTTAATATGTCTGGAGCAATAATCATATTTCTTTATGAAAAATGCTTTCTACCACACGCTGAATGCTACACACTCTAAAACAGCCCCCCGTGGGGGGCTCTCGGGTCCAAAGGGTTTTAATATGTGATAGGAACCATTGTTACGGCCAGTGTTGCTCTCGGGACATATTTACCTGGTGCCAGTGTTGGCAACTCGCAGGCGGTAACTCACGCAGCAGTCCCAGCTGCAGTCAGAGCAGAGAGGAGACGTACTCCCGGCGTATTCTTCATTTTTACACGAAACAAATAATAACCGTAGCTGTGTTTCAGCTGCAGGACAGCAGTGAAGGCCCAGGTATAAAATGCACGGCCCGCCACTGGTTTCTTCCAATCAGAGCAGTGAAACGTGCTACGCAAACAAAAAATAATTAATAGAAAGACTCATTATTTGTCTTAATAACTATTATCCACCAAATAATTCAGTTCAAAACAGTTTTAAGGTCTTAAATCCATCAACTGACTAATTCCCAAACTCAGGTGCAGGTGAGATTTGGGTGTGGATATAGTTACCATACAGTGCACAGGATGCAGATATATTAGCATTTGAATATGAATTCGCAAACATAGATAGCTTAACAATGTTAAAAGGATAATGTGTAGAGTTATTTGCAACAGTTTAAACTTTTGTTGTGACTTGTATGTATGATTTAAAATATCTGCAAAGCAATAGACAAAAATAATTTTTTTGTAATATACAGTGTGTCAATGTCATTACTGCTAATGGGTCATAATGGGTGGAGTTTTGTGAAAACTGTGCCATGGAAAACATGGTGAATGCTGGACTAGCAAGTAGTGAATTGATATCTGCCCTTGAGAACAGAATACAATAGAATGCTGGATGGAACATGTGTGTTCCATCCAGCATTAGAATGTTGACGTGTATCCGGGTTTCCATCCGGGTATTCATCTTATGTATAGAGCCAGATGGCTTGTACCAATTAACCTCAGTATCTTCAACCACTCAACACCCAGGTAGTAGCCCTGGCTTGTCGGAGCCAATGCTGACGGTGAGTGTTTGAACTGTGGGAGCTGACACAGTCGCGCTCTTGAGTTCTGCATGGTGACGGGAGTCTCTGTGTGGGGCAAGCCGCAGGCTGCCGTCAGCATTGTGTAAATAAGGTCGACCAGTCTTCAATGCTACCAGGGGGCAGGAAGTCTGCGTGCCAGTCTGCCTCGGAGCTCACTTCAGGCTTCCGGTGTGTCCGATGTTGGATGCTGTGGTAAGATACTCACACCAAACTCCTGTCGTGTAAACCAGTAGCATATCTGACCTGTAACTTTGGATTCAGAATAGACTTTGACTGCTACCACTTTACGTAATTTGCCTCAGGATGTTTGGTGCCACCATAATGATTTGAGGATTTCCGAATCCCTCCTTGAATATCAAGTTGTTAACATTGATTATTTACTGAGAGTAAAGTACAGTAAAACTTAGAGAGCTTTGCTTATAGGAGTGCTATTTTGAAATATAGTATATATAATCATACAGTTGTAAAATAATTAACTATGTAAAATGTTGGGATTTACTCTAACTTCCTACATTAGGACAGTGTTTTTATGCTCTCATTCACTCACAACTCTGGCTCTCGCTCTCTGGCTCCTACTCTCTCAGCTGACAGTGGGCGATTTCGCCACGGTCTCCCTCAGCCAATCATATGTTTCCCGTCAAACTTTAAAGACCTGTTCTCTTCTCTGCAGTCATTTCAGAATCGATGTGACCCTCCTCCCCATTCATCATCACATCCGGTGCTCAAGGTTTCTCGTACTGAGCTCATTGAACTCAGTCCGACACCACATGCCATCATCTAGATCAGTGATTCTTAACCAGGGGTCCCCAACAGGCGGACTGGATCCGGACCCAGGCCCTAAATCCGATAGATAATTCGGAATTATACATATTAGGCACTGAGTTTATACTTTAACCGGCGCGTCTTATCCAGCCATTACGGCACTTGTTCGGTGGTGCAGGAAACACACCGACCAATGCATTGTAAATCACATCAGGTGATGCAGCTCAATATGAGTATTCTGACAAGTTTCCTGACTCGAGCGAGGTTTACACACACGTGACACACGGAGGAGAGACGAGGAAATAGAAAGAAGAGCAGGGAAACTGCGCTGATAGAAGAAGATATCTCGCATGACGTTCTCCAAAAAGAGAAACGTGTTCAGAGAGAATATAATTTATAAGCAAGAATGAACAGAATCTTATATGTTAATTATTCCCACAGGCAGTTAAATCCTCTGCCTCTGTCAAGAGCTTTTCCCTGCGAACGCGAACGGCTAATCATGATTTTCAGACCCCCGCCCTCTGTAAACTATCAATGGATAAATCCAAAAAAAGAAAAGTCACGGAGGAAATTAGAGAGTTTAACTCTGCGTGGACGTCTTCATTTGCTTTCACTGCCAACGATGCTGGCTTACCTGTATGCTTCCAGAACAAGCACACAGCATGTGCTGAAAAGTGTCACGCTGGAGATGATTTCTCAGCTGCTGCAGCAAACTCTCCTCTTCATAAGAGTTTGATATTGTTATATCAGGTAAAATTGCAATAAAATGTCAAGAATTGTCTTTATTCTTGTTCTATATTTTCATAAATACAACAAACTATAGTTTTTGTATTTATAATATAACTATATATAACACTTTATAAGCTGTGATATCAAATAGCTTTTGCGGCTCCAGACACATTTTATTTGGTTTTATTTGAAGCCTTCAAAAATAAAGCGACACGTAGCGACGAAACATCCAACGCTTGTGGGAAAGCCTGTTGGGCTTCTTGTTGTGTATGCAGGTTTACATACACATGATAAATAAATGTCTTTGTGATCGTCACATTGTATCATCTCATTTATCTGACAAGGGTTTTGCTTGTTAAACTGTAAGTGGATTTAATATAGTTATTGAATACAAATCAAACCAAGAGTGAGATCAATTAGTTAAACTAATACAGTGTTAATATTTGAATGGGCCCCGGGACACTTTGTACTTGAAATGTTGGGCCCCGAGGTCAAAAAGGTTAAGAACCCCCTGTTCTAGATCTTCAACCTGCCCCTACTGTCTTCAACACCCCCACCAGTGTCAACTCTCCAAAATCTTTACTTTGCACAATTTAATAAATGTATTTGTTCACTGTAAATGAAGTTTCTCCTGATTGAACAACCTTTGCCTACCTGTATAAGTGTGTCAATTATCTCCCGTTTGTTTCAGTTCTCATATTTGTTATGTTTTATGTTATGTATGTTATTTCATTTCAAACTAATTTGCAATCATAAGAAGGTTGGTCTCGAAAATATAGTAGAGTCAAATCTTTTAGGTGTGTTTTCTAGACACTGGTTATGAAAAAAAGTAGGAAAATAATCCTTGTGTTGATTTTGGAAGTTTTACCAAGCTTCAAGATCTGAGAGACAATCATGATTTAAGAGTCTGCTTTTGAACAGCAACCTCATGGCTTCCGTGTAGTAGAACTCAACCTATCCACAAACATTGAAGTAAACGTTGGAACACCTCACCTCTACTGCAATGAGCTCGGTTCCATTGTGCTCCGGCAGCCCCGGTGGCGTAGCCGGGTGGTGTGGGAAGTAAGGGTTGCCTGGGAGGTACAAAGGAGGTAGAGGACAATGATGATGTTGAAGGGAAACGCTGAGACAGGCAAGTCCCAGCGGTCCAACACCGGGGAGAGACCACTGAAGAGAAAGGCACTGGAGATAGGGACGGGGGGTGAGAGAGCGGGGGGTGGGAGAGCGGGGGTGCTGATAATTTTTAATGAAATAGACATGGTTTACAAGCTTTTTAGAGACACATGTTCACACTCACACTAAATGGCTTCACTGTGGCATCCATTTCTCTCATACTGTACGTTGTAAGTGGAGGCACACTGATGGTGTGGTGGGAGGAGGGCCATTGGCGTATTTCATTATTAGCATTCAGAAAAATTCAAAGTATAGCATGTTGAATAAAGTCATAAAAGTCATAGTATACCATGTCAAATTAAGTCATGAATAAGTCATAGTAAAACAAATTCAGTTTATAACAAGGAACACAATTGGAATGTAGGTAACTTTGTATCTGAAATGCACATTTGCACTTCCTTAACGACTTTGACCCTTATCCATTAAAATGGCACCTTTGTGATATAGCTTTGTGGCAAAAAATGATGTCATTTTGGTTGCCATTTGCAGGGGTAGGATTTTCCAGAGCTAACACACTAGTATGAGGTTATGGTCCTTTGACAGCTTGGCTCACATGTGGCTTTAACACGTGTGAGGCATTTCTTTGACAGCTACACTACCCAGCCCTCTGGACACTAAAGACAAAGGGCAGACTTTGTTGAAAGCTCTAGCGTGTGCCTGTGTTGTGTGAAGCCGAGCTCACGTGAGGAGGACTTCAAATCAAAGCTGAGCATATGTTAAATGTCAGTGTTGTTCTGACTGGGCGAACAAATTACTGAAGATGTTGATTTACATCCAGACCCTGGGAATGTGATTAGTCTTTCAGGTGTTCCCCTAAAATGTTCAAGACCTATATGATAGTCTGCTCTAGGTGGCGACACTGTCTCTTGTATCTGCTTCATGAATCATGACCGCACACATGGGAGCAGCTACAATCCACCTTAATAACCCACTGACCCCACCTCAGATAGCAGTAGTAGTGTCTGTGTTATTGCTCCTAGATGTAACAGTATGATAGGAAAATATAGTCCGATTGTGGTCTTGCCCCTCTTCTCAGCCAAATGGTGTTATGATATTCATATTATAAAAAAACAACCCTGATGATGGCATCAGTGTAGGCTTAGAGACTACAAAATACTCAAGCAAGACTCACCCCCCTGCTGTGGTTTCCTCCCTCGCAATAAAACTTTATTAGCATCTGACAGCACTTGTCTTAACGGCTCCCTCTGACACTGATCTAAACACATATGTACATGGTATTTACCTTATGGAAAACGGGCATTTGGCATGGCAGCATCTCCTGCAAGCTTGCGTATATTAAGTTACACACTCCTTTTAACCTTTTAGGGGACTGTGGGGCAAAAAGTTTGCTCTCAGAGCCCCCCCCCCCCCCAACAACCACCCAGTGTGTGTGAACCAGAACACTCGCGGTATTTGAGAAGTTTTATTTTTTCATTTATTTTTTCAGCATTTCTTACAACAATACAGACATCACAGAATACATAGTTTTACAAACACAAAGCACACCACCACCTTGGTTGCTGCTGCAGCTGCTGCCGTAAAGGGGAAGGGGGGGGGGGTTCCGGAAGTTGCTAGTTCAGCCTCGGCCCATCCTTCCTTTCCAGAGACTTCCCTCATCCGTTATAGCTAGAAAGAACCTGCCCTTCAGGGGTTGCCATTTTTGGGACCTTTCCGCAGCGTTTTTAGCAGTATGAGAAAAATAATGGAAAAAGCTTGCTTTTGAGACATGTAGGGGGTGAAAAAACAAAACGTTTCTAGACTGTGATCTGAGCGTGGTGTTACTACAACTGAGGAAGCAGAGACGGAGGTGAAAAGAAGAGGCTTGTTCGCAGTAAATCTTGGCCAATGGGAATCTCTCCATTCGAAAAAAGTCCTACCGTTTTTCAGGGTCCCTCTGCAGAAAAAAATTGCACCACCTAAATCTTGACCATCTAGTCTCGAGTAGTTTATTATTACTTACATTTTTTATTCCTGTACAGTGAAATAACCGATCTTCAAATGATCTTTTTTTTTCTTCTTAAAAATACAGAAGGCTTCTTTTATTCCAGCCATTTTTTTTCTCCCCAAACATCACTCCCAGACCCTTCCAACTTACAACAGGACTTGATATTATATACTTCTGTGTGTGTGTGTGTGTGTGTGAACTCTATGTCATTTACACCCAACATTGTAAACATACATAGAACTATATTACATGTGCTTGCACTGCATCTTGGAGGGGGAGAAATTTTGGTTTACTTCACTTGAACACCACAAAAGGGAGGAGGAGGAGGAGGAGGGAAGGACTCACGAGGAGAAGAAGAGGTGGTGGAGGAGGAGGAGTGTCAAACTCCTTTTTCTAGGTTGTGAGGTTATTCTCAGTTTGGTTGAAAGCTCTGTTTTAATGGACAGGCCCATTGTTTTTTTAAATTCTCTTAAGCAACATGAGGCATGAAGATTAGAGTGTTCTGTCTCTCTGGGATACTTAAGACAAAAAAAAAAAAAAAAAGAAGCTTTCTGTTGAGTCTTCAGGGTAGAGCCCGTTGTCCAGCACCATCGAAATGTCAAAGAAGAGCTGGAGGACGGGGGACGGGGGGGAGGGGAGAAGTCTTTATATTCTATGAAGAAGTTCCTTTCAGGTCCAGCTCCAGCAGCAGGAAGCTCCCCAGTCTCAGCAGGTTCCAGCTGGGTGTTGGGGGGTCTCCACTGACTTAACAGTCCTCCAGTGGTCCATACCCCCATGTCACATGTACGTCAGTGAGGCGGCGGGATCAAGCCCGTTGGCCAGCGGTCCACCTTTTCTCCATTTTATTTATTTTAAGTTCCGGAGGGAGGCCAAGCTGCCAGCCAGAGAGTCAGTGAGCTCTGCTCAGTCATTCAGTTTCTAGTTTTTAGCCTCCCGAAAAAAAGACAAAAAAACAAAGAGCCAGTGGAGTCCCAGAGACAGCCGTCTCGTCTCTGTTCGCTCTCGGAGTTTGTTTTTTTGGAGCTGGCGACCCAGGCCACGGGAGAGAGGGGGAAACCAACGGAGGGGGGGTGGATGTCGTTGAGGGTGGCGATGAAATCCAGGATGAGAGGAGGAATGGATCAGAACGACGAAGAGGCGCTGGGGGGGAGGGAAGGTGTGTGTGTGTGTGTGTACGTGTGCTCTTTTACAAGTAGACGCGCCGCAGGTCTCCGGGTGAGGTGATGGTGTTGCACTGCGGGCACAGCTTCTTGTTCCCCTGTGATGGATGGAGAGACAAAAGTTAGCATTGTTGCTAAGGAAATGAGTGACTGTTAGAATGAGGTGATATCTAGGTCACTTAACAAATGCATACACTCTGGAATATAGAGCAACTGTCTTAATATTAACAAGAGTTATGCCACGCAGGCGTCATCGTGAGTGACGTGATCTTCCGTCTGTATTTCCAGCTGTTGATGAAGGCGAGTGTTGGTCGGACAAAACAAGCCATCTGAAGATGTTACCATGAGCTTTTTGACACTCTATAAACATAGCTCTAGTAGTTATAATACGATATTATTATGATTTTAAACATTTTGCCATATGCCGTGTATTACGACAACACATCACTTTTTTTTTTTTCCATCTGCAAATTATGCAATTTGTCAACATCTGTTTCCTCAAATAAAGATAAATGTTTTCACTCGCTTCAGTACTTTTTATTGCAGAAAAATAGTTTAGTAAGTCAGACGGACGGACTGGCCAACGCTATCATAAAAAAATGTCATAAATGTTGCATCATGCACCTGACTGACCGAACGGTTTGCATTACAGTCTACATTCACCCATAACAGCTCCAGGAGAACAAACAGCACCATCTAGTGGACCGAAAAAGCAGTTGTTACCAAGAGGTTTAATATATCATATTAATCATATCTTTAATAAAAGGCTGTGTATGGATACCATATTGCCACGCAAGATATCTCTACACTATGCTGTATATGAAATTGTTCCCCCCTCACGCCCAACTTCCTGTTCCCTCTTTGCGATCGTAAACTGGCTTGTTAGCAGCAGAGCACCACCCCCTCCCTCCCCCCTCCCTCTGATAGTGTGCCATCTGCATTAAAGCAGCGGGTGATAATGGGCAACACATTCCGACCGGGTGGTCCCTCCGCCACTGTCCTCCACCCGCCTCTTTTCTACCAGTCAGCTCTTTTCTTTTCCGCTGGCCCCTCTCTTTATGTCATGACTTCTCGTGGCCATGATAGAATATGTGGGCTATCTTGGATATCCCACAAGTATCTCTCTGGTATGTGGAGACTTTCATCAGTCCACTGTGATGTGTGTAGAAGACGTGTAAAACATACACAGGGTGGGAGATACGTCTTCCCCCTCAGAGAAACATCTAACAGAATCTAACACGGGTCCAACAGAACGCAGAGATCTCATTACCGGAGAGCCTGAACCCTCCCAATGCCCTGCCGGTCGGTACAAATAATGTGCAGGTTCATGTGACCCGGCCAAAGGTGTTATGGGCCTTCTTTTTCCTGTAAGCCGCTGAATAAAGTCTTTGGAGTGGGTGCGCGGGCTAAGGTGGTCTGAAGGGCGAACGCGTACACACTCGAGAGGACCGCTGTGGTGCGAGGAGTCCGACGGATCTCACGAGCTCCCGCTAAGAGGATTTGTGGCCCCGATACGGTCTCTTCATGTCTCAAGAGAGAATAAAGACAAGAGGAGGAGGAGGAGAGGAAAAATGGAGGATGTGCTGAAGAGTCGGGGATGGTTTTCTACGGCAGCGTCGGGTGTGGGTTAAAGTTTCTTTTTAATGCTCGTGCTGATCGAGTCCTCTGGTTTTGTTTGCTCCCGGTTTAGCGTGGGCGGGCAAGTGTGCGTGGGCGTGTGCCCATCGCGCTGCGCTGCAGCTGCCTTGCTCATTAAAGCGGCGAGGAGCCGGGCTGACATTAACTAGATTCCCAGGCATTTACTTTGATCAGCCTGGCCTTCCCGTTTTTGTTGTTTTATAGCTTTCTCCAGGCTATGAGTTTAATGCCCCATACATTAGACCTGAGACAGCAGCACACACACACACACACACACACACACACACACACACACACACACACACACACACACACACTACACACAGTACACAGTACACACACACACACACAGTACACAGTACACACACACACACACACACAGTACACAGTACACACACAGTACACAGTACACAGTACACACACACACAGTACACAGTACACACACAGTACACAGTACACACACACACACACAGTACACACACACACACACAGTACACAGGTCTATGGCGAGATGGAAACAATGGGCCTCATTCAAGAATGTCTTCTTACGGCCTCCTTTAAAAAAAATGTAATAAAAGAAAATTAGAAGTCCACTAAAGTAATTTATGAAAGACGCACCGACGGCTTTGTTGTAGCCACGTGAAGTTCTTCATGAATCAGTATTGATCCTGTTTCGGATGCGTGTTCCACACAATCGTTAGCACATCTAAATGCCCAATAAAACCTGAGAGAGGGCAGCCATCATTACGGCCATGTGCCTCATTTTACTTTTAGTTTGTTTTAATTTACACAAATAAGCCGTCAACCTTAAGCAGCTGAATCAAACTAATCAAATGCCTGCTTTGTGGCAGGGATAAGGCGCTTTGAGAGTCAAACACTTCATTTTCTGCATTCTGGTGAATTTCCATGCACCAATTTATGGTGGAATTGTTTTCTATTTACGAAAATTGGGGGGAACAAAAGCTTATTTGGACAGGTGTTGCCGTGCCTGTCTTCCTGTGTGTGTTTGATGCTAAGAGCGTATTAATAATTACAAGTACAATATCCACGGGAGCTAAAGGGCGGGGAACTGCTCATTGGTAATTGTTGCGTCACAACTGGCAACTGAGGCGAGAGGGAAGAGGTTTTGTGGAGGAAAGGGGATAGAAGAGGAAATATAGGAGACTGAGGTGAGAGAGAGGAACAGAGGAGACAACAGCAAAGAAGCCAAAGGAAGCCAACGAGGAGACTCTTTACTCTCTCTGCTGCAGGAACATTGCGCTCCATTTACCACATTAGCCCCAGCTAATTATACACTACTGAATACATTAAGATAACTAATAACCAACAAAACCACTGCGCTTGTGTGTGTGTGTGTGTGCAGACCCAAGGCGCTGTGTAGAAGTCATTGGAGGTTGGAGTTGACCACTTTATTCCAACAAGCCTTTTGGGGATCATTTCCCCCCGCTGAGAACTGGAAGTGTTTGCATTGCCTGGATTGTGTGTGTGTGTGTGTGTGTGTGTGGTGAGAGAACAGGTCATATGAGGAATATTCCATTTTAGTTCCTCCCCACGGGACACAGCTTCAGAGAGAAACTCACTGACTATGAAATGAGGCTGCAATAACTGCACGTCGTGAGGAGCTGCCCTGAAGCACCGAGGAGTGTGTGTGTGTGTGTGTGTGTGTGTGTGTGCATACGAGTTTGTGCGTACCAGAGTCCTGAGCCAGCATTCTTCGCAGTGGACGTGCCAGCACTGGATGGAGGTGAGCGGCATCGTGTAGGAGTCCTGGGAACCGAGAGAGAGAAGAGGGGGGGGATGAAATTACACCAAATTTGACCAACACACACATGCCAGGTAACCACCAAAACAACACTGCACGTTCCCTGACCGACACCATCAAACCACTAACCATCGAAACGACACAGCCAGCAGCCACAGAACCACTGAGCAAGGCAGCATGTTGGGTGGGGTGGGATGGGGAGGGGGGGGCAACTGAACCGGCAACCTGCAGGTCACTGACACATACACACACGGACACGATATCGGCAGGCATCGAGCAGAGACGGAGGGAGGCAGGCAGAGGGAGGACAAGATGAGGGAGAGAGAGCCATGAGTGAACCCCATCCGATGAGCGCCCTTTTTTCTTTTCCTCTCGAAAAGAACGGAGAGATGAGGGAGGGAAGAGGGGGAGGAGGAGGAGCGGAGGGAGTGCCTTACCCTCCGTAAGGGCTGCGGGAGGAGCCTCTTTATGCCGCTGCCGTAGCCACCGATCACAAGGCCCCTGTACAGGCAGTACAGGCCGAGGGGGAGGGACTTAGGCTGCCTCTCTCCGACCTTATTGGCCAGTGGCCGGGGCCCTGGCCACACCCCTAGGCTCTTGATCTCTGCGCCTGACTGGATTGCAGGCTTCCTCTGTGTGGAAGGGAGGGGTTGGGGTGGGTGAGGAAAGGGAAGGGGTAGGAGGGGGGCGAAAGGTGGCAGCTAATCATAAAGGCGGGGTTTGTACTGATCGCGCGCACACACACACCGCGGTGCGACACACACGCACACACGACACAAACACACACATACGGGAGTGCATACGGCTTGGACAGACGATGAACAAACTGCTTTCTGCGTTCGCACCGACTTTGCTTCGTCAAATAACGAGAAATGTGAATGCTGGTGACTCGGATAAGTTGTTGATAGGAGACTCGTAGAAAAACTCTCCCAAACTGGGTAAAGGTGCGTTCAATGTCTTTTGGCTTAGGATCCCTTTGGTTCGTGCTGGGATACTGCAACATGTAGGGATGTCTTCATTACTCACTGCCTTCCACAGACACAACGCTGGGTGTGTGTGTGTTTGTATCTATTTCTGTTGTCAGTTAATCTGTGCATTACGTTCTAGATTAAATGAGAAGTCGTTTGGGCCACAAAATGTCAGAATATGTTTGTTTTTTTAAATGCACTTGAGAGCTTCCTGAAGCCCAATGTGACATTTTCAATTGTCTTGTTTTTTATTTCTGACCCAACAGTCCAAAACCTAATATATTCAGTTTTCTATCACAGAAGACTAATATACTCACATTTGAGAAGCTGAAACCACAGAATATAGATTTTGTTTTTCTGCTGATCAGTTCCAACTACAACATTGATGGACTTCTTGTTGCAGCTTTAAATGGTTTCATTGCCCACTTAACTTCCGTTGACAATGCCAATACAGGAATGTGTTTACGGTGCTCCTTATGTACTTTCATAGTCAATATAGATTATTATCAAGAAGAACAAACTAGCAATGGAGAACACCGACATGATGACACTGGCTAGTTGAGATGTATGGCTTTGATTCATGTCCTGTTTACAGTAGCTCTTCCTTGGTTACTTAGAGTTATGTATATTTTCTCTATTTTAGAAAAGATTACATTATTATAAGTTAACAAAACAGGGCCTAAGATGACCAGTAGATGGGGGTAGAAATCCACTGATGAGACCAAACCCCAGCACGGAGGAGGAACGTGAGCCAACTTGGCTGCAGCAGGAGAGCACTTGTTTCCTTCTTGCATACAGCTACCTGAGCGTTGGAAGGTTACGGTGGCTAATAACTCGGAATGTTTCGCCGGGGGGGGGGGGGGGGGGGGCTCGGTGACGAGTTAGGGATGGACAAAGACAGATTAGAAGTAAGACGCCTGTGTGTGTGTGTTTGTGAGAGAGAGAGAACATTGTGAGTGAGAGATGAGGGACAGTGACGGATGAGCGGAGGAGAGCCTTGCGTCCACGGGGGGGGCAGTGAGTGATCGATCGCTGTGCCTTGCCCTCCGTGTCACCTCGGGCACCTGGCGACCTTTAGGATGCGCCGGTAATTACCAGCTTTTTTCCCCACACAAAAGCACGCACGGGATGCTTGTGTGCTCGACGCCGCACTGCAGCTTGGAGGATGACAGGATGGGTGCTTGACACAAAGCGGGGAACACAAACTCTGACATGTGGGGGTGGGGGGTCTGTATGTATCTGATGAACATGAATATTGACAGTGTCCCTCATTCTGCCCGTCATTGTCGAGGATGAACATGTGTCTGATACTATTGAGCTCCAATCACCTGTACATCACACTCTGGATAGAATGTCTTAAATGTGCTGCCTGTCCATGAATGCATCTCAGCTCGGTTCTGCATTTCCTACTGGAGTCTCCCGTCCCGCCACACATTCACTTTGACTCGCAAAAGCCATGCAAGAGCAGGAAACCACCACCAACACGACAGCAACGCGACAGCAGCACTCGCACACTCACAGAGAGCTGCTTAAGACATCCGCAAACGGAGGGGAATGAGGCGCAGACAGCTCCCTACATGCACACCTCAACAACACTTTCACACCGTTTCATATGAGAGACTGCTGCCAAAGGGCGGAACAAGAAAAATCACGAGATCTGTGATCTGGTCACTTCAATTCAGCTTTAAGAACAATATAAAATATGTGAAAAGAAAGAAGAGTGACCAGAACTACAACAGGTGACTTACACTGACATTGGGCCTCTACAGGGGCTGTGGATCCTTCAAAAGAATCTCGAGACCAAGCCCTCTTTTCTAAAACCGCCCAACGTGCGGTGAGTTATGGGATACTTTGGTTTGCAGTGGTTGTGTCCTATATACAGTAAATTGGGGGGGGGGGGGGGGGGGCTCCAAAGCAGAATATGAGGATCCAGCCACTGGATTTGGACAAGGTGCAACTGGTTGGAAGGTTGCCAGATTTGAGAATATGAGGAGGGAGCTGTTTGTTTAGCTCAGAGCCAAGAGCAGCATCCTTCTTGGGAAACTAGCTTCTGCTACAAACCCATAATCTGCACTATGCTACTGCGAGACAGTCATACTCACCATGCAGATGAGACACTTGTATCGGTCTCCTCTCAGTATCTGCCTCTCCAGCTCTCTGATTCGGGCCTTCAGAGCATCCATGGTGGTTGCCGTGGACTCCTCCTCCGTCACCCTGGGTGGGGGGGAACGACAGAGGGAGAGATGTTTGACATTATAACAGAGTGTAACTATTGACAAAGTAAAATCAGACACACATACGTTAGCCCACCTTCCCTCGCTCAATCCCACCATCTTTTAAAATGTTTTGACTTGAAGCAAAGGGCCCTGTCCTCTCTCGTGTTTTATTTCCTTCCCCCTGTATTTATCTCCTTGCGTCCTTTCATCCCTCCCTCATCCTATCTGCCGTCCTCCCTATTCTTCCTGCCTCTAAGCAGCCTCTGATTAATGTGCGGCGCGATCGCAGAAAATGTGCATTTAACGCTGTCCGACAGCATATGAAGCAGCCATAACTAAATCAATAGGGAGACGCTCAGACCGCCATCGCTGCTGCTGCTGCTGCTGCTGATGATGATGATTTGGCGCAGCGAGACGAGGCCGCGCGAGCCGGCCTGTGTTTATTATAGCCATCCGCTCGCTCTCTGGCGAGATGCAATATCAGTGTGTGTGTGTTACAATGGGAGCGAGCGTGTGCGTTTATGGTGATGTGGTCATTTTGCAGCCTGATAGCTTGCTGATCTATGGTATTGATCTGGATGGGGAAGGACAAGCGGAGAGAGAGAGAAGAGAGGGCGAGAGCAGAATAGAACGATAAGTGGCCGAGTGTGTGTGTGTGTGTGTGTGTGTGGCCCAGGATATGGCTTCATTTGCCGCATGCTCGAACAGCAGAGGCTACAGCGCAGGTAGAACTTTCTCCTGTTAGGAGACGGGCTTCTGTGAATCCATTTCTAGTGAAAGCAAAAGGAGTAGATTCACATTTTACTTCCTTTAGATGAAGTGAAAGTTTGACATTTCAGGGTTGGCTTCTTCAACCACTCCAGTGTTGAGCTGCACTGTGAAGCTCAGCGGAGAAGCCTAATGTTCGCGGTTGTCCAACTCGTACAGCTTATTTGTAATAAGCAGACCAACGGATTTCATGGGTTTTTGTGAGAGACGAGACAAAATGTGTAGTTAGTCTCAAAGATTCTAGACTTCTAGGCTTAACATCAAGCCTATTTGAAGTTTTTCTTTCGTGTTTTTATAATGTATTTTCATATTTAGACTAAACAATTAAACTTCATAGCTTTGAGATGATGGTTCTTTCCTTCTGTATCACCCAATCCAATAGTATTATCCCTCACAGAATGGAATGATTAGATATGTCAAAGATGCTCATAGAGGTTCATATCTCCTTCCTTCGTGTGCATTACTAAGGCTGGTCGGGACACTGTCCACCTGCTCCCACTCCTCCCTTGTAACCCCGCCGCCGTCCCGTGTCTATAAAGACCTAGTCGGGACTCCTGGACTGACTCGCAACTCCATGCCCTATAAAGCGCTTTACCCTCTCCTCTTATTAGTCCCGGGCTTGTAAAAAGCCATTTAGCCTTGATTAGCCTGCTAGCTTATAAAGCGGCAGCGGGCTCCGGGGCTGGATGGGACCGGATGGGACCGGATGGGGCTCGTCCCTAAAACCAGGCTCTCGCTCTCTTTTAAAAGCTCCAATAAAGCCCTCTGTCACTCAGTGGAGCACAAAACTCTGCCAAAGGGGGGAAGAGAAGTTTCACTCTCCTCCCAACAACACTGGCCTCTCCCGCCTCCTCTCTATTGTCTACCCTATCTCCATCATGAATATTCATTTAGCACGGCTGGTTTATAGAGCACCACAGTTGAAAAGTTGTTTATGTCCCGTTTTTTTTTTTTTTTTTTTTTTATAGCATTGGGAAATTAGAGATGGAGGGAGGGGGGGAGGGGGGTTGTAATGGGAGGTGCAAAGATTTAATGGAGGTAGAAAGGAGATGATTTCGCAGTGCCGAGGAAAGACAACTCTCTGGGGCCAAATGTGACACGCAGCGAGATAAACTGCCTCTCAACCAGCAAGGAGAAATCCTTGAGTTTAAGGCCTTTATGCCGTTTGTGTGACTCACTGGTTTAAGCTGGCTCAGGGGTTTTCAACCTTTTCAGCCGTGCGAGCCAAAAAATATATAAAAATTGAGGTCGCTCTGGGACCCGGGCTGGGCAAACATGTCACTAGACTTACAGAAAGAAGCTAACGTTTAATTTGGGTTACGACCTTAAAATGTCAGGCATGAGCATCGTCCGTCTAAGCTCTCGTGGCAGCAACTTCCCGTGAGTGTGGGTCCCAGAGGGAGAGTCGAGTTATTTACGCCGCTTTAACACGTGTGAACCGCACACGGATCTGGTGCTGGTCCGGGTTTGCGAGGTTGTGTGAATGCAGGTGTTGGTGGTGATACAGCGATGTAAGCGATGTAAGACAATATATGAATGGGCTCATAAGCAAACGGTGTGAGTCTCACGGTGCGTTACGGTTGATGGCTCTCAAAATGTGTCAGTAGCTTAAGTTAGGAACAACTAAATCGGACTTTATGATACGTCAGACGGACACGATCATAAAGGATGAAAAAAGCCTTTATTTCAGAGCTCATCGATACGAAGTATGAAGCAGACGTCCTCCGCTTGATGCTCACGGTGAAAAAACAATGTAAAACAAATATGTAGGAGCACAGATGGATAATAAAAAGCACAGGAGCGATGCTCGTCTATCATACCACGATGGTGATGTCATAGATACGCTGGGTTAAAGAGCTGCCCAGCGCCCTCTGTTATGCCAGAACAAGGCGCTATGTGCACACAGGCATTTAGTATTGCATGGCTTAGTGGTGCACTTAGGCCTCTTGTGGCCGATATGAGTACTACAACAACAAACACACCTGCCAAAACTTTAAAAAGAACATATTCCGGCAAAACCGTTATTCACCTGATCTTAAGTCACAGGAGAGAAAACTATTTAGATCAGATTCAGAAAATGGATCACACGGAAAAAAT
>NW_027466470.1:18827500-18840000 GCF_050575085.1 Anarhichas minor
TGTACGTGTACCAGCATGACACAAACATTTGTATGTGTCCAGACTCGTCTCTGCTTGTGTCTACATTCCCATTAATGATTCTGAGGCAGCTCTGTGCTATGAGGGAACACAGCTGCAGAAAAAAAAATCAATAGCTGAAGAGACCCCCCCCCACACCCACACACACACACACACACACACGGCAAAAACATTCTCCACACAAAATGCATCATTTATGACCTTCTGGAATCACCACGAGAGAGTGTGATCTGTCTAATACCGCGATGGGAAACGTGTCATTTTCTGTCTCGCCTTTTACTACTGCATCATAATGTGTGTGTGTGTGTGTGCCCATATATAAGCATAACCTACTTTTCGATCTCGCTGTTTTTACAGGTGCGTGGGGCGCAGGAGGAGGAGCAGGAGGAGGACGATGAAGGGGTGCTGGGGTCCGTCTTGCTGCTGCTTTCGCCGTTGCTCGTTGAAGGCATCTCTGTAAACACACAAACGGGGGGGGGGGGGGGGGGGGGGGGCTGGTCAATGACATCATTCTTGGCGACTTTTCTATTCATGTGCGTGACTATGTATACTTTATATGAAGAACAAAATCCTATAGCTGCATTTTGGAGAATCTTACCGTCGCTGGCCCATTTGGAGAACTCGGGCGTTATTCTGTTGGAGGGCATCCCGCCGCTGCAACACAGAGACACACACGTTGGTATGAGCGAAGCTTCAGTGGCGCATTTCATTTTGCTTCAGGTAAAATCACTATTCTGCTAGTTTTGACCGTGCAGCGGTCGAGGCCTCCTACTTGAGCACGGCTCCCCGTAGCGCCTCCCTCTCCCGGGCCTCGCCCT
The DNA here is from genome assembly GCF_050575085.1 of Anarhichas minor. Classification (NCBI taxonomy): domain Eukaryota; kingdom Metazoa; phylum Chordata; class Actinopteri; order Perciformes; family Anarhichadidae; genus Anarhichas; species Anarhichas minor. Next base: position 18,828,337 of record NW_027466470.1, read on the forward strand.
GGTCCTCCCCGGCTCCGGAGCACGGGATGATGTCGGCCTCCGTGTACTGGGCCTTGCCGTACTCCAGGGTGTCGTCTCCATCCACGTCCAGGTCGGCGTCGCTGTCTGCCGCGCTCTCCTTGATGCTACACGTGGCGAAACCTGTTCCTGTGGAAATAAGGATGAGGAGAATTTTCAGCATGATTTTTATTTTTTTTTCATACTTTAGTAGGACAGTAGGAATAAGAGGAGTTTGGGTGTTATGTGTAGAGCGTCGCATCGCATTCTGAAATATTTTAAATCGTGCTCTTATGATCGGGGCATAGTGGTATTTGGAACCCGCGTTGGAATTGGTTTCACGAACAAATCGCAGAGCAACCACTGGCTTCATCGCTCATCACTTCATTCAAGTGAGCCGACGCGACGTGAATAAAACAGAAACATCACAGCTTGCAGGTCACATATTTCGGCACAACTGAGCAATATAGCAATTCTGTCTTTTGTTTGCTTTACTGCAAATGTCATAAATAGTAGTAAAAAACGGTATCGAGGGTCTAATGTTTCAGATCCAGCAAAATATGTAAAACGATAGCATAAAAAATATAAAATAAAAAAATGCAAAAGACGGGAAATAAGAAGAAGGCCTCTTAAGACCTCTATTAACGGATTTTGAGACAAACTTGGAGATCTTGAATTTAGTTCTGTTCAAACTTTTTCCCGACCAATTACAGATCTCCGGATGGAGGCAGAAACATATTTGGTCGGAGAGACGGCGTTTAGACACGGGGGTGAACTGATGAAGAATGACACCTCAGCCGTCAATCTCTGAGAGAAAGAGAGGGAGAGTGTGTGTGTGTGTGTGGCACTTCTATAAACCCAGTGATGAACGCTCAGACAAACCCTTACCGCTGCCTGACTGCTCCCTTCAGCTCCACTTAGCCACCGCGCCGGCTGTGTGTGTGTGTGAGTGTGTGTGTGTGTCCGTCACTTAGAGGGCGTCTCTTCAGTGTTTGTTTGAGACTGTCTCTCCCTATGTCACTTAGACCCTCCAGCCCCTTGAAGGTGTGTGCGTGCACGCATGAGTCTGTCTACCTGTCACTTACAGCGTGTCTGTCTAGGTAGGCAAGGTGTGTGTGTGTATGTTACTTACTATTTGATGTGTGTGTGTGTGTTTCACTTGAGATGTGACTGTGAATGTGTCTGTGTGTGTCTACCAGTGACAGGCCTGACAGCCATCTTATTTACACCTATCCCAATTTCTACAAGCTCTCAGCTGGACTAGTGCGCATGTGACAAGTGTGCGTGTGTGTGTGTGTGACCAGATACAAGCTCTGCAGAGTTGACAGCCATCTAATTTAACCCCCTGTCCCAGTATGTGTGTGTTGAGTCTCGATACTTGACTTCCTATAACAGTCGGTCCCGGTGCACTGCAGTGTCTCGCTGCACTGTGGCGTCTTTGTCAGAGCAGCCGCTAGGGCTCGTCTCCGAGGACCTTCTGGGAGTTTAAACATCTCCTCCTTAACTGTGGAATTCATTTCACTCTCACTGTAGAGAAGAATAGAAACGAGGAGGGAGGAGAGGGAACGTGAGGGCGGAGCGGCCGCAAGCCGCTGTGATAAAATAAAAAACAACGCGCCACCAAATGCTAAGCCGTTTTTACAACAGGCCCATGGTTTTTAGTGATCACATAAAAAGGACCTTTTAACTTTTATTTGGTCCCAGCGGCAGAGGGGAACATATGGGGAACAATGGCAACGCAGCGTAAATCTAGCAACCCGCCGGCTCTGCTCGGCTACTGAGCGGCTATTCCTATGACAGAAGCTTGAGCCGTCCTACCCAAAATGCCCCTGGGTCGGACAGCAACGTCTCTGGAACTACAGCATTAGACGCGAGTCTGTGTGAACCGCAACGACAAGCAATTATCCGAGCAAAACTCAGAGGAGCGCCTCGTCACTTAAAGGATAATAGCGCCGGTCCACCTTAAAAAAGGTCAGCCTACCTTAAGTGAGCCTGAGCTGGAGTTGTTGCTTTGGTGCTAATCACCTTCACTCTCATCAGCAGGTGGCTGTCAAGCAAGACACAGCAACTTTGGTTTGGGTCTTAAGAAGTTGGAGCATTTTTTTTTCACCGACAAATAAACATGTGCACACACCGCGTGAACGTTTAAATATCTTAAAAGAAAAATATAATAAAACAACTCTTTTTGGAATCAGTACAAAAACTCAGGTCTTATATTGCTGCTAGAATTGAAAGAAGAAACCTTGAATCCTCCCATCATAAGACACGTAAACACATAAAGACTTCTTACAGCATCCTGCAGTTAAAGGTAAAAGCTAGTTGCTCTCCAGCCCGTAAGCATGTCGACCGGACACGGTGGAGGTTCTGCACGTGTGCACGCTGTTCATGTCTGAGGTGTTTTAACTGTGAGCATATGTGTGTGTGTGTGTGTGTGTCCCAGTGCTCCTATCTGTCCCTCTAAGCAGTCTTGGCAGGCCAATCTAATCTGGCCAGGGAAAGGTCAGCCCCACTCTAACTGCCTTTCACTCACATTATGCACCGACCCCCCCCCCACCTCTCCTCCTATCCGTTCCTCACCTTCTTTTGTGTCATCGCTCTCTTTCTTTCTTACCTTTATTCTTTCACATTACCCAAACATACCCCCCCTCCCTCCCTCCCTCTCTCTCTCCTGTACTAGTCCTCTATTCTGCCAGACAGGCGTGATCAATACACACACACAGCGACTCCTACAGGGTCAACCTGGTGAGTCTCATTATCATAACAGTCTCCTGAATATCGTTGACTCTTAGCACGCTAACTAGCTACAGGCTTAGCGACAGCAACGCCGGAGACGACCAATCTACATACACGTCAGCGCAGCGACACCACCGAGTACAGATCCGAGGAGGCGGGCGGGATGAGAGGACTCGTCGGGCTGACTGGTGACCAATCGACCCACCTCGGCGACATCCCGTTGCCGTGGCAATTATCGGGACCCTCTGAGAGGCAGAGAGGTGGGGAGTCAAAGGCCATCGCGCTATCTTTCTGCCATTTACAGGTCAGGGAGGAGATGGAAGGAGGGGGGAGAGACACAGGCACAAAGATATGAGCCGGCCATCTTTGAAGTCCATTTACAAAGCACAGATTTCTCCTCTTCTCAATCCCTCCGTGGGCCATCTAGACCCGCAGTAATCCCCCTCTTCTCCTCCTCCTCTGTCTCTCAGGACGGCCCGGTATCAAACCTCTCCATCTGTCTGTGACCCGACAGATGGATCAACTATGCTGCTCCATGCTCGGTGTTGCCGCTGGAGAGGCGGCAGTAAACACTTGAGAAACAAAGAGGAACATGATACAGATAAATAGAACGTGTTGCATTTAAATGGAATTTGTTGTTTTGGCCAAACATTCATATTGGTGGTAACACTGTACTCGCCAGGTCAAGAGCTGAGATTTGGAGGACTGATTAATGGATTTAGTCGTAAATGATACAAGAATGGCAGATATGTTGTGGATGTGAGGATTTGCTGCTTTTTAAAATCATTTTAGTTTTTTTGGACTGTTATTGTGGCTTCACTACATTTTGCCAAATTTAGACTATTTCACTCGGGTATCAAAGTATTTTTCTGGTCCTGCTTGTTTTGTGAGAACTTCGGCTACTTCTGATAAATGAAAAAAATGATTTTGCACAAAAACATATTTAAATATCATAAAGTGAAATATAACAAAAAACAATCTTTTTGGAATCAGGACAGAAACTCAGGTCTCATATTGACGCTAGATTATAATAAAAAAACGAAAACCTCAAACCATCCCATCATAAGACATGAGATTATGATGAAAACTTGTAATAAAGCAATTCCCCCGTTAAATACAGACTTTCTAATGTATCCTGCAAAGTTGAAGCTTTGGACTTCGACAGACAGACGGTCCACTGGAGAGATAAAGAAAGCTCTCTGTCTGTGCTGCGGGTCCTTTCAACCCGGATAAGCCGGTGCGAGACACAGGGAAGTCTTTCCTCACACAGAGTTGAATCATAAACTGATCTTGTTCGATTTTTTTTTTCCCTCCCTCCCTCCCCCCCCCTCCCCCTCCCTTGAAAGGGCCCCGTTCCCTCTGCCTTTCTTCCTCTCGCTCTCAAAGGGAGGGAAGGATGGTGGCACTTCACAGAGGGATAGGCCCTCTCTTCATCCCGCCAGCTGAGGAGACCCCCCCCACTGCAACATCTCTATATCCGTCTGGCAGGCCGCTGGCTCTCGAGAGCCTGCAGGATTCAGCGGCGACTGTTAGAACCACTGAGGAGCTTTCAAGACAAAATCCACCTTCTGAGCCTTTTGTCGAGTGTGTGTGTGTGTGTGAGCGTTTCAAGTCGCTCTCCCCAGGCCAACTCAGTTATCTGTGTCACATCACAAGGTGCCCTATTAGAGCGCGGCAGAAGGGTCCTGTGTCTGCTCGTTTTAACGACGTGAAAGAGAAGATGGGCGGAAGGAGGGAGCATCGTGGAGATGGACGGACGGGCGGGAGGTGGCTCCCCAACGAGCCGCTCTCTGGCGCGGTTTAGTTGAGATTTCAACATTGATCTGTCTTGTCTCCGCTCTCTCCAGGCTCACAGGGAGGGAGGGAGGAAGGTGAGGCTCAGCATGTGTGTGTTTAACAACGGATCGAACAGGGAGAGAAGCAGGGAGGGGGACGGATGAAAGCCGAGGCCGAGACCAAAGGGTTTCAAAGGGCCTCTTAAGAGATGACGACGGCTCTTTACCTCCATCGGTGCGCCTCTCGGTGGTCGGCCTCTACTTCTGTCTCTTTACACACCGAGCTCCACACAGGGAGGCCGTTGTGTGCACTGTGTGTGTTCAGACATTACGGTAAACAGAAGGAAACGTTCCTACAAAGACTGAGCCAACCGTGTTATGGTTTTACTGAGGAAGTGTTCTTTATGATTTCAAGAAGCAACGTTACCGACTAGAATATTAGACAAACCGTCAAAGAAATCACATAAACCCAAGAGTAGGGACATCAGATTACTGTCATCTATTCTTCCATTACTTTTTCTTAAGTTTTATGTATTTGCCGTGGCATCGTTTCAGTATTGGTATCCAGATATTTAGGCAGCGTATCGTATCAAACTCTCAACATAAAGTTGCTATTATGACAACACTATATATATATATATATATATATAATGATTCAAAAAAGTAATCAAGACATAAATAGGAGATAAAAAACAACTATTAGCTGCAGCCGTATCTGCATATATTATTAAATCTAAATAGCTCAGCTCTTTGTCCTGTAACTGGTCCAGGAGCTGAATCACAGCGTCCCGAGATGTCCCTCATCTTGTTTACATCCTGCTGAATAAAATCAAACTCGGTGAACATTAAAATGACATTTTACACCCACTGAGTTTGCTCAGATCTCACATAAACCAAAAGAAGCAGACATCGGATTAAGATGTACAAATTAGCAGCTAATGTTTGGATAAAAATCAGCTCAACCAAATTCACATCTAATATTTGGAGGGTGTGATGACACATGCACGGCGTTTCATCGTTGCTCTTATATTTGTCCGGACACCCTTTTTTTTAGAGAAATTGAAATAAGCTAAGCTCAAGGAACAATAGTTAAACATCACAACAATACAAGTTTGAAAAAATAAAAGCAGGAGGACCAAGAAGAGCCGGTGACAGAGAGCTACCACTGTAGGTGAGACGTGCCACAGAGCAGCCATGCTCCCCAGTGACCAGCTCTCCCATCCACTTCTATAATTGCATTTCTGGGCGCACACACTTACAGGCGGTGGTGACCAGTGGGTCAATTGCACAGCTAAATGTGTTTTCCTTCCCCGAGCGAAGAGGGTTGTGTGGGGGGGGGGGGGGGCCAAGCCAAGCCGAGCTGAGCTGGGCTGACCCCGGGCGAACCGACGCTGCCGCCGGACCACTGGCATCATTTACGGTCTCGCTGGTCACATTCAGCGGCGGTCCCACGGAGCTAACAGTGCTCAATGCTGGACGGGAACAGAGGGGATGATGGATGAGCGGAGGAGGAGACGGACGAACTGGGCTGACCCTGTCTGCGTACCGCTGACTCTGTTGGCCATCTAACGAGCAGGCGACTGTGCACAACCTGCCTCTGGACGCAAAGCGGATGTGACATAAAGACCCAGTGCAGTGCGTGACATGAGGTGTGTGTGTGGGTGTGTGTGTGTGTGTGGGTTCGTACCTCTGAAGCCTCCCTCCAGCAGAGCCGTCGCTCTGATCCTCTTCTGCCCCGCCCACTCGTACTCCTCAAAGCCCCGCCCATTCTCTCCATCCATGTCTGCAGAGTCGTCATCGCCTAGCGCTCCCTCACGCTGACACACACACACACACACACACATACACACAGGACACGTTAATCACAGCGAAAACATGACTTCACTGTTTCAGAATAGTGGTGTGGTGGAAGATAGGCCTGATCTCCACAGCACGCTTTCCCCGTACCGAACCATGACCAGCTGTGATGAGGACCCAGTATTGTTGCCAAATGTCAGAAGGACACAAAGATGAAGAGCCTGCTTGTCTAGATCACACGTTCAGAGTGTGCACACTGCACTAAACTACAGACTTTTAGAAGAAAGCCCTCTATACATGTGCATTGGGAGGTTATCAGTTATTTGGCCAAAGACCAGAAATACTTTCAATTTATTTTACTTCAAAAAGTTACAGAAAGAAGTTACTCTAGTTTAGATAAACAGCAAAACAGAGAATCTTCTCTTCTGTCCACTTCGTCGCTGATCAGAACAAGAAGAACGGCGCTTCAGGCCCTGGTTGCAAGCAGGACAGAAACATCTGGGTGCAAGGCTGGCTACGAATATGCAATGAAAACACAGCTGGTGTGGCACGGTACGGCTCTGGAACGCCTCAAGCGTGCTGCTGGAGAAGAGGTGTTAGTGTCTCTACAGCTACAGTGTGACGGACAGCAGTGAGTGAGGTGAGATACAGGAGGAGTGGTGGCGGTTAGTGGTGATTCATTGCCTTCGGTCTACTCTAGGATGGAGCGTCTACAGAGAAGAAGACCTGGTCTGACAACTACGAAACACAGTGAGGTGGTGACGGGAAGAAACCTGCCCTCGTCTCATGGGAACTAAAGATGGAACTGTTATGCTCGAAACATGAGCTCCATGCTGATGAATAAGAGGCGACCCCGTCATATGGGATAAACTGCAGCCTTGTACTTCCAGGCAACGCTCACGGCAGCTTTGCGGTGCGTTTTCTTAATGGTCTCTCTGACAGTTGTTCCCATATGACGTGTCTGCAGTACCGCCGCGTCAAGAGGTGGTCAACATCTAGAGGAGCTACAGTCGCTATAGGCTGGTATCCAATCTAATGTAGTGGAAGTGAAGTAAAGAGGTGACTGGTCAGCGTCTACAGGAAGAGAAGGGTTGACAGGCTGTCCGACCGGGGGTTAAGGAGGCCCAGGGTTGTACTACCTGGATCAGGCATTGTTCCACATGTCTACTCATCTCCTCCTCGCTCCCAGCCAATGGGGCGCTGCACAGCGGACATACCTGGCCCCCATCCTCAGGCTTCCTCCTCTTCATCTTTCCTATACGGGCTGGAGAGGGGCAGGCAAGACAGACAGACGGACACATTTTTAGTTTCAATCGCCATTCAGGTGTTCCAGCATGATTCCTTGGATGGTTATGTACAGTATATATATCACTGGTTTCAAGGCACAGGAGGGAATCTTAAGAAAGACCTGGGAGGAATTTATCTAGGAATTTAACACAAATCTTCCTAGAAGTCTAGAATCAAGAGCTGAGCCGGCTAAACTTGGTCCTGAAATGTGTTAAGAAAGAAACGACGAGCCGGACGTGGCGGTCTCAATCCCCCTCCTACACTCGACATCCACGCCATCCCCCTCCCTCGGCTCCCCCCCCCACCACACACGCACTTAATTAGAAATTGAACAGAGCAGAACAGCCGTCACTGCGCCCCGAGTCTCTGTCGTTTTTTCTTAACTGCGAATGGCGCGCGGGGACATTAATTTTTAGCTGGCCGGGAAAGCAAGGGGGAGGCAAAGATGGGGCCGCGGCGAGGGGATGGTGGGAGAGGACACAAGGCAAGACGCCATAACTGAAGGGGGGAGGGGGAGGGGGGGCTGATGGAGGGAGTGAGGATGGGAGGGTTAAGGAGAGAAACGGCCTCCTCCTCTTAGCCAATTCTCTCCTGACGCTAATCGAGGGGAGCGTTGTTAAATAGAGATGGGAAAGGGCCGCTAATTAGGTTCGGCAGGGATCTCAGCCCCCCCCTTCCCATCAGCCATTCCGCCCCACATGAGAATGATTCCTGGTTCCACATCAGGGCAGAGAGAAAGTAATGGAGGGCGAAGTTTAAACCAAGTCTCTCGTCACAGGCTCTGACTGAAAAAGGCGGAGTTGTCCGTGTGGCGCCTCAAGACTAGAAACACTAAACTTCTAGCAATAGAACAACCGATATGGTGATATATTAATCAGAACTTCTTGGTTTACACTGCTTCAGTGTTCGTTGATAAAAAAAATAAAGAAAAAGATGACAGGGGTGATGAAAGTTGTATTTTGCAGAATGGCTAAAGGAACACTGTCAACTAACACGTGTGTTAAATATAATGTCGGATCTAACTGTGGACGCCTGAACGCCATGTTAGAAATCCAGAATGGAACGAGGCTCATGAAAACGCAAAACATTTATTCATCAGGTAGCAACATGAACGGTGGCTGCATTCTATTCCAAGCGTCCCAATAAGCCGCGACAGCGAGCCAGAATGGAATCATGTTACTTTTCAGCGGCACGTCAGTGTCGTAACGTAAAGCACTGGCCGGATCAGCCAGTGCTGGTTGATCAGAAGAGTCCTTATCTCAAAGCTTAGTCCCAGTTTGTTCCTAGTTATATTTTATAATATTCAAGTCACAGAGCTAGGAATCCAAAGTAAGAAAATAAAAACAGAAGAAAACCTGCATGAGGCTGTTCAACCATCTGGATGACAAATGATTCTGTTCCCTGCACAATAGAAAATAAACAAAAACGATGTCCATACTCTGGAGCTGAATTCAAAGTTTGACTTCTTTTTAATTTGTGCAACAGATGCAGACATTTTTATGAAAGTGTTGTTTAATAACACGATGGATTTTTAAAAGATTGTCGGGGGGATGCTTAAGCTCCACATTGGGGCTATTCAGAGCTAAAACACAACACTAAACCCTGTGTAGGGGCCACAGGGTGACTGTCACATGACATCAGTAATGAGGGAGGATGGATGAACGCCACCTGACACCCGAGCTCATGTACAGTAGTAGAATATGTTGCATTAAATCAACGTCACGTGATCATATCGTCACATTTCATGGCAGCTACTTTGTCCCCTGTGCCTTGACACCAGTGATATTATATCTTCATTTGTGGTGAAGATTTATTTTATTTTCATCATTCATTTTAAATTGAACTTATGGTACTTTACTGGTCAGTATATATGCTTAATTATCACCATATATCGATTTAAATGTATTTTCCAATCTATCCTACCACAGCCAATCAGTCTTTCTGACATTCAAGTAAATCTGTATTTTAAAAAAAATCAAACTTTCAAGAGCAAAAACCATCCTGAGTACAGTAATAAACTTTTAATAACGACATATAATGTGTATTAATAAGCACTCGGGAGATGAACCGCTGCATATACATACCATTCAATCTCGTTTGCCTGTTTGCTCGAACTCGTAAAAATGTCTGCAAGCAGAAGGGAAGAGGGGGAAAGAAGAGGGAGGAAATACACATTAGATAATAAACAAACAACACAACACGTTCACGAGCACGAGAATAACTTTTCGGAATGGGATTGCTGTGGATGCTGGCAGTGTAAACAAACCTACTTCTCTATTGTTTTCCTCATCCTCCATGACTGGCGGGGTTCACTCATGGCTCATTCTACACTCGCCACAAACTCACTGCTGAAAACTACCCGACTGCGTTTCCAGACACTGTACATCACGGCGAACCAGAGCCTGTATCTATTTTTTAATGCGGATGGGAAAGGATTGAAAGTGGCGCTCGTATCGGCAGATACTGCTCGTGTCCGACGCCATGTTGGCTTGTTTTGATCACGTGACGCGCTGGAGACGGAAGTGGGGGAGACGTCACGTGTCATTGCGGATGTCGACCGCTAGAGGGAAGCAACGGGTTTCATTAAACGGTCTGCATGTGATTAATGGGGTTTGGAGCTTTACACACAGGACCATACAAGATGCACAGCTATTGTACTGCTCCACTAACTGCTAATGTTAATATAATATAAAGAATAAAACCACGTCAGAGATGTTACTAAGCTTGACGATTTGGCGTTAGGGAACATTCTTTCACTCTTAAGGGGAGACACTACAGGTGAATGGGGTAAATAGATATCACCAAGAAACTTCGCCAGTCGATTACTTACATTAAATATTACAAGTTTTGTGAAAATGTATGTTTGAATATGCAAATGAGACATTATCGTATTAAACATGTGCTTATGGTATACATTTACAGGACATAAATCTCAACATTCGACAAAGCCATGCATGTTCAAAATTCTTGTTTCATTTTGTGAACATATTAGAGTCAAAAGGATTTTACAGAGGGATTTTTGGATATCTCTTTTAATCCCAGATCAATGACAAGACAATCAGAAAATACAGTCTACAGCCATAATAAAATCTGTTTTAGCCATGTTTTTAGGGATGAAATGTTCTATAAATCAGGCTATGAAAGCTATATGAACAAACCCCTCAGTAAAAACCTTGAGAATATAAAAAGGAATCTATGTTAATGTTTGGATTTTGTAAGTGCCACTGAAGTGGAGATTCTCAGAGTAAGAGAAAAAATAAATTTTGCGAAAACAACCTTTAAATCTATGCATTGTAAAATTACATCAATTTTATTTCAAGCCACTACAAGTTAATAGGGGAACAAAAATTACTAATATGCATCACCATGAAACTTCCCCAGTCGATTACTTACATTTAAGACAGTTATTTTGTTGTATTACAAGCTTTCTGAAATGCAAATACAGCATTATTTAATGCTAACTTTCGGTGAATTTAGGAAAGATCTACAGACGCAAATACTCAAAGTGTACTGGAATAAAATATAAATGTGCATTTTGGATGATTTTTCTCTACTAGTCAGAAAGACGACATGTTACGGAGGCCAAATAGTTCCAAATCTAGAAATTGACCAGTGCACGAAAAACTATGTTTTTGCGTGTAAGTTATTGGTTTCTGGTGGTATCTTTGGCTGTTTACAATTTTCTGTGTATTCATCAATATCAAATCTCTGTTCTTAATATGCAACTGTCAGTGCTGGAAGAAGTACTCAATTATTTAATAAAAGCAGCGAAACAGCAGTGGAAAGAATACTCCATCACAAGGAAAAGCCCTGCATTCAATATCCTACATGAGTAAAAACTAGATATTATCATGAAAATGTACTGAAACTATCAAAAGTATGAGAACTCATTATTATAATACTGATACAGTTCCATATTTTGGACTTTTCTTGAACCTTTGTTTGTTATATTGAAATATATCAAATGTCAAATGATGGAATGTCACTGTAATGTTTAATCTTGAATAAAGTATTGCATCTTTTTCACTCTATCCGGTGTTTTTTATGTAACATCTGCAAAGTAAGCTACATTGTA
>NW_027466470.1:18842500-18865000 GCF_050575085.1 Anarhichas minor
CCATAAATCGGTCTCACAATGCTTTGCGCACACACACAAACACACTCTATTTCTCTCTCACAGACAAACACACACACACACACACACACACACACACACACACACACACACACACGGATACAACAATATCCTCTTCTAACCCACTCAGTGACAAAGACAATCCAGGGAATTCTTCAAGTGAACAAAGTAGATAATGATGGTGAAGACAGAGAACAAGGAGCAATATCACTTTTATTTCTTTTATTTTTTTTTACAGGCTTAGTCAGAGCTCTTGCTGTGTGTGTGTGTGTGTGTGTGTGTGTGTGTGTGCTTGTATTCCCATGTGTGACTGTGCTGCTGCTTTTCTTTTTTTTTTTACAAGGCAGCTATGAAATATTTGTATTTACAGTCGTCTCCTATTAATCAAGCGGAAAGGGGCAGAGCAGAGGCTTAAGTGCTCGACAGCAGTAATCTAATAATAATATGTGAGAAATGACCAACCTCCAGTGCTGCCACAGTAAATTGGACATTATGCATGATGCTTTTATGCCTCTGTGTGAGTGTGTGTGTGTGTCTCTTTTACGCAGGTTTAAAAAGGTCAGGAATCATTTACCTGGGGAGGGGGTGCATTCTGGGAATATGCTCAAGTTTTATCATTAGAATATGACATTTAACGGTATTCAACGAAGAGATTATAAATGGAGATCTTCCATTGAAATGTTTTGGTCTTTTAAACCAACCAATTAAATCAACATGCAAAAAGATCAGCTGCGTTTAAAGCTCCATTCAGGTGAGTGACCAGAAATTTGAAGTTCACGTTTGACGGTAAAGACTGTAATAAAGTGTGTTTTTTGTGAATTTGCGTCTTAAAAATTCTAACATGTTTATTAAAACACAAAGAGGGGCAAAGAGAAAAGTGTGTGTCCAAATCTGTCCACATGCATGTGAGTATCCAACATGTGCGTGGCCAAACAGACAGTCACGTGTTTTCAGTCGAACCCAATTCCCTTTAGCTCAGCAAGGAGTTCACAGAGTATTACGAACACCCCGTAAGGAGGTGCGTTGGGGTTAATCTCCTGTCCAACAGGGGTGGGCTGTGCATACCGCGGAGGAGACGGCGACAACAGGCCCCTGTGCTTCAGACTGGCCCCCTCTCCATTCTCCACGGCCTGCCGCTGAATACTAAACAACAGCGGTGAGATGCGCAGTCACGGACGGAGAAGGGAAGGCCATGCGACGCTCAACCCCTGCTCCGCCTGCCATTCTCAAGTACGAGCCCACCCACAGCGCTGTGAGTGCCCCTCCCTAAGCCGGGGTCAGCACCCAAAGGTGTGCGGGAATGAAAGTGGATACCCTGAATTGCTTTAGAGCTCTTATGTTGCATTCATGTGCACGTCAGATATACCTATTCTGCAACGGGGCATCTGACTTCCACCCGATTGCTTTAGGGGTGCTTTCAGGAAACACGTCTTACCAGTAATGAAGAGCAGAGTAGAACTATATATATACTATTTAACTGACCCTCCACTAAGTTCCGCCGCCAAACGCAGGCTGGCCAATCATAGCGGAGCATTAGCTCCGAGCAGAGTCTGACAAATATCCGTCTTTGCTTCGTAGACCCTCATGCAATCGTTTCAGATTGTCTTCAGGCTGTTTTTGAGGATTCTGAGCTAGTCATGGTTAAACGTTGTGTAATGGGGATACTCGTTACAGAGGTTGGAAGGACATATATACGTTTGTAAAACGTCATGTTTCTTCGTAAAAACGTGTGGAGCTAACATCAGCAGAGAATGTTAGCACATCCCTGACTAGCATTAGCACTTCTATGCCGCGCTAGTTACTGAAGGTATACTGAATGTATGCACAAGCTGCTTCAGGGAGTGCAGTTAGTGACCGTGTGGGCTCCGTGGTGATGTAGTTACACGGTGTGTGGATAGTAGCAGGGGGCGGGGCTTAGCAAAGGATCAAATGCATGTTTTCAGCCATGTTGGATTACGTTGCTTGATTGAAACTTCCCAGACTTGGTTCGGCGAGGTTTCAAGTGGTACTTCCCAGAATGAAAGTATAAGTGATAATCCAGAGGCAGGTGTGGTTAACGGTATAATAAAGATCTACAAAGTAACGATATCCACATTTAAGGAACTGTCTTTGTTTTGTATCAGTAAAAGTATTATTGGTTAGCTGTGAATAAAGTAAAGTCAGTTTTATTTATGGAGCCCACACATACGACACCCTCTATGAGCAGGAAAGAAAAGGAAAAGGAAGAAGCCATGCACCAACAAGCACATTTAATTAATGCACACAACGAGAACGTTTGTGAAACCGGCCACAATGTTGAAAACAGTCATGTCCAAACCAGGCACCGCCGACCGATGGGCAAACTTTCAAATGTTTCAGCTCAACAGTACAATAGAATATGTTTCTCAAAAGCTTTGAGGCGAGAAATAGGCAGTAAAGTAACAGAGTCTGGGCTCATATTTGATCAGCAACGGCTAATTTGACAGTTTGATCAGAGTTAACGTGCTTCACGAGCTGCTTTAGAGACTCCACGGCTCCGATTGGCTCTTTTCCTTTCGGGAGGAATCTTGCAAATGCCATTAGGAGCACTACGGGTAGGTGGAGCAACTGTCTCTTGCACAACTGTCAGGATGTTTGAGCAAATATGCCCTCAAAAAGTTATTTTTAATAAAGTTACCAACTGCAGCTTTAAATCTACTATCTAGACATTATATGAAGGACATAGAAAGGCCTTCCTTTCTTTGAAAACCGTCTTAGTCGGGCAGCTGGTGATGTGTTCAGATGAGTCAGTGGATGCAGACGCTATAAGGGAATGCCCACTTGATGGAATCATGAATCTGTCTTCCCACAATTTGACGCTATCTGTCTTTTCCTTCAGTTTTTTTTTCTGCCTGCATGTCGGCCTCTCTAATTGGAACAATCACAGTACAGTGCCTCTTGGCTCCGCTGCCTGTTGGACCACGGGAGACTGGTACTTCTGTGTGTAAAGATATGAGACAGAGGCCCTACAGTACAGCTGATTTCCCCTTAGTGCAGCAGAGAGGATCAGAGGCGTCGGAGTAACAGCTCTGATACACGGACAGTAAAGAACCTACCATTGAAAAAGAGTCACGATGTTGTCAAATCTAACAATGCACACATCTTATTACGTATTCAATCTTTGAAAATCTTCCTTTCTCTTCTTGCATGTGATGCATACTTGATGTCAGCCTGAAGGAAAAGGTAATTTTCCAAACACAGACATGCTATTACACGAGAAGAAATTGAGGTTGGGCTCACCTTCGGGGTTCCTGGAGTGGCTGCTCCATCCTTGGGTGAAAGGTTCTTACTGCAATACAGAAAGAAGACAAAAGTACAATTCAGTGGGTTTGTTGTGTTATGTAGGGCATTGTTGAAGCTGGTCTTGCAATATTTCATTATTTGTTTTGGAAGGCGTATTCGGCAGCCCCAGAAATAGTTGTAAATCACGAGATATCAGGATCTTTTACTAATGGGTTACTAGTCTACACCAATATACTAGATTTAATTTTCCACATGTCACTTTGATTTTCCCTCCCGTCCATCCGTCCATGGTAATTGAAAACATTGCTGCAGATGTCAGGATCACTAAGAACATCAGCTGGGTATTCTCCGCCGAGGCAATCATTCTCCACATTTGTCACGTCACACGTGTCCTTGGTTGCGGCGGCAAAAGCAGGAAAGAACTGATTCTGCGGTGATTTGATTTGTCGGTGCAGTCGGCCTGCGGTCGCTTTGACATGAAAGAAAGACATGTTCCAGCAGTTGCCAGTAGAGGGACACATAGGTGCGTGTGTCCGCGTGACATTTTAGATTACAGGCGAAGAATGATGGGAAGTCAAAAATGTATCAACTGGCCACTATTCTTCCAATAAAACAGACACATTCAATTCACAAGTTGCTTTATTTGCGACCTCTTTTTCTGACACGTTAACCTGATTCTTTTCATTTTCTCCCCCTCTTCATTCTCAATTGATCTGTTGTTCCTTCCTTTCCTTTTTTTGTTGCCTTCTCCCCCTTGTCTTTCTCCCTTTTCTCTCTCTCTCTCTCTCTCTCTCTCTCTCTCTCTCTCTGAAGATTAAGCATTCAATACTTTATTGCCATATCAAAATGATTGATTGGAATTCGTCTTAGTCTCTGTCTTTCTCCCCGTCCTTCTCTCCCTCCCTCAGCCTCTCTCTCACTCTCTCTCTCCCCCGAACGCAGAGATACATCTCTCCAAGCTACCCGAAGCGTCGCGGTGGCCTCGGCGGGTTGACAAAGCGAGACAGGGTTGTCATGTTTGCTTTGAGACCCTGTTAGCACTCCAGACCCTCTCGGACACGGAATTGAGCGTGACCTCTAATCTGACAGCATGCCTTGGTAGACAAGGGATTTCCTTTTTCAATGGCTGGATGGGTGGATGATAAGAATAAGAAGCCTTATTTATATGTCACTTATCTGGGAGAAGATTTTACAAAGTGGCGCACAGGAGCAAGGCCAGGAAAATATGAGACAGGGAGGAATGTAATGCATAGCTGCTCAGAGACAGGGAGGAATGGATGATGAGACAGAGGGATGGAAGCTCTGTGAAAGTGTGTTTTCCCTTTGACACATTTTGTGATGTGGAGTGTCATTCATGTTCTTACACAATATCACTTGGTCTTTCAGTTTCTTGGGTGCAAAGTCCATGGATTTAAAGAGGAACTCCACTGATTTCACAAAGAAAGGTCAGTGGAGTTCTACTAAACAGCTGTTTTCACACTGTAGTCAGGTGCCAATATGAACATTGAAATAGGTTTTTAACCATAGATCGTATAAGAAGTGGACGTGACGTCATCCATTGGTTTGTGGAGTACGATTTTGAAGCCTCGAGTTTGGCATTATGTCCGTCACCAGCTTTTGCAACCAGAAGTGACACGAGAGGGTGGAGCTAAGACATTTTTAAGGCGACGAAAACACAAAAAACACACTGTGAAAAGGTTAAAGTTAGAAAACAGCACCCAGATTGGACAATGCCGTGGTAGCGACCTGTAAACCAGAAGTTAGCCCCGCCCTAAAGCATCCCCTGCTTTATGGTCTATTTGACTCTAAATGGACCATCATGTACCAAACGAACATCATGCTGTGTTGAAGAAGACTTTGAACTAGAGTTGAGACCATAAACGTGTTTACTGATGTAATAAATCAAGTGAGAAGTAGAGTCATTTTCTCATAGACTTCTATACAATCAGACTTCTTTTTACAACCAGAGGAGTCACCCCCTGATGGCCATTAGAGAGAATGCAAGTTTAAGGCACCTCTGCCTTGGCTTTACTTTGGAGATCGCGAGGTTGCCGCCTGGTTTTAACCCACAAGTTAACTGGTTTCGGTTCGCTAATAGCCTCAAATCACATGTGATGTGATACATTTTCACGCATTTTCATATATATATATTTTCATATATTTGGCATATACCAAAAGGTAAATGTACAATTAACACAGGATTTGAACTTTAGGAAAACAAATGTTTGGTTTATCATTTCATCTCTGTGTCTGACAATACATCAGAAACATATCAAATGAATGAGATTATGATCAGTTATTAGTTGTCATTTTACTTGTCATTAGCCCTCCATCTGATGTGATTGATTCCTTTTTGATCTGAGGTGAGTAGCTAGCGCTTGTGAGAGCGTGCATGTGTAGCAGTGTACATACAGGAGTCTGTGTATGTATGAATGAATTAAATGTCTTTGGGGAACATGTCTGTGAAAACGTGTCATTACTGCTTTTGTGCTGTGTGTGTGTGTGTACCCGTGGATCTGTGTTTGCGTCTGTATATTGTCTTGCCACTGTGTGCATGTGTGTGTGTGTAAGCTGAACAGCGGGCCTCACCTCCACCAACAAAGAGAATAAACACGGGTGACACAGTCAAGCTGCTGTGTAATGCAGGGGAACCTGCCAACACCCCACACCTGTCTTCCCCCCTTTTCTATCTCTGTCTCTGTCATCTCTCTCTCTCTCTCCTTCTCTCTCCATCTCTCTTTTATTCATTACCTGGAACCTCTGCAGAGGCATCAACAATAACAGCCACCTCCACCTGCTTGTTGACAGTGTCAAACAGCGACAAGAGCAGGAGGGAGGGGGGAGCGAAAGGGAAGAGAGAGCGGGAGAGAGGACAGCAGTTGCACGCCTGCCATGATGGGAGAAAATTGCCACGGTGACAGAGGGGGTGATAGAGAGATGAAAGGGAGTGAGAAAGAGGGTGGGGGAGAGAGGTAGAAGGAGATGAAATGTGAGGCGAGAGAGGGAGAGCGGGCGACATAAAGAGAGAGATCGAGCCAGGGAAAGATGAAGGGAGACAGGAAAACGAGAGAGAGAAAGAGAGGGATTGACGGGAGAGTTGGTGTGTCGCCCGCCTCTTCTCGCAGCTTCAACACGTCTGTTTGCCCGGTTCTATGAATTTTTGATGGAGGGGGGGGGGGGGGGGGTTACGGGGCTGGAAATCCCAGCTGCCTGCAATGTCAAAGCATGGAGGGGAAAGAGTGTGGAAATGAGCGGCACAGCAAAGCGAAACAAACACACAGAAGACAGACGGGAGGAAAAAAGGAAGGGAGACGAGACGGGAGACAAAGCAATTTAAGAGGTGTTGCGGTAATGAGGCTCGCGTGTGAACAGGGGGGAGGACAGGTGAGGGCATGTGGGTGCTTACAAACGAGGATTACGACACATTGTTCCACCGCGTCACGCAGTGCCCTCTCTGAACTCGGTACAACCTGAAGGAGGGGCAAGAACCCGTGAGATCCCGAACAAGAATACAGCTAGCTATAAGGGGTAACTATGTTTTCATTAGTGTATAATCACCTGAAACTACGAACCGTTGTCTTTTAGTTAGCTTAGAATGAGCCTTTTATATCTACATATGGAGCAGGACGTGAGCCGCAAAGTGCAAAACCGCGGCTCACGTTACCACTGTAGCGAAAAGGGAGGAGTGAGCACAGGGACGTTCAGTCGGTTGCAATCTGCAACCACGCCACTAGATGTCACCGAATCCTATACACTGTCCCTTTAAATGTAGTCAACATGTCCTGCTATGTGCTAAAAACCCTTCTTTCCAAGTTTAAAGGTGCAGAGACGGGATGTTTGGTTGCGTCTTGTATGCACATCCGACCAATCACTGTAGGAAGCAAACACATGACTTAATCTTGACATCTTAACTTCCAGCTTTGGAGAATAATAAAAAAATAATATAATATGTCCGGATGCAGAGTTGCAGAGCTCCTATGAGGTGATTTTATATTAATATGCACTACTTTGCATTACTGAGGAATCAGTATAAAATTCATTTGAGATTTTTTCCCCTCAAAAAATGTAATGAGGGATCTTTCCCGTTAATTACTGCTCATCGTCTAATGTTGTGATCCGAAGCAGTTACGTCAAAAGCTGATAAATGAGACAGCCAGTCAGCCACCTGAAATTGAGCAAACAATCTTTTTTAGATAATTACAACCCCAAGAGAAATACATTTAAAGAACAATCAAGGAAAAGTAACCCTAAAGGAAGTTCTGAGACTACTGGACTTAACCTGGACCAGTGGGCTAAATTCTGTTTTGTAAAAATACGCCCACCGTCGCCAAACCTGGGTTAACTCTGCATCCTACACAAGTAGAGACAGACTGAGTTTGACTGACAGCTAGCAGGGGGCTCTGCCCCTCCCACCTAAGGGAGAGAGAGAGAGAAAGAGAGAGAGAGAGAGATGAATAAGTCCTTTTTCAGTGGGAATTGGGTGGAATGGATGAAAAGAGGAATGGAGGGATGGTGCTTGCCCCGAGATGCTGATTGCTTTTTGCCTTTTTGTGTTGTCTGCCGAAAGAGGTTGGGGGGGGGGTCTCGTGGAGGCAAATTGATTATGGAGGAGGAGGAGGAGGAGGAAGAGGAGCAGGGGTACGTACAGGAGGGGTGATGGGGTATGTAGATTACTTTGCCCCCAAGAGTCACCTGACGTTTACAGGGCATGATAGATCACCATTTGCTCAACTGTGTGTATGTGTGTGTGTGTGTGTGTGTGATTTCCATGTCCGTGGACGAGGAGCCATGGCCCATGAACAGGCGACGGAGCTCACAGTCACCAGAGAGGACAGGGTGGCAGTCGTAATCAAATGCACGGCGAGGGCGGAGGAGAGAAATACAGCAAAACAAATAGAAACAGCACAGAAGAGCAGATGTTGGCAGAAGAGAGGCCAACCGGCGGATGTATATGTGGGGCGCGAGTGTTGTCACACACGTGCACGCGCCTTTCGTTTCCATACCCACGGCTCTTTCATTCAGCGAGCGCCGGCCGTCATTAAAGGCAGATTTACTACAAATTGGACCAAATTCCCACTGTCACTTTCAATGATGGCTGCTACCATGCAGAGAGCCGGGGAGAGGGAGAGCAAGCGTGCATGTGTGTGCGATATACAATGTGGTTTTGCGATATAACACACACACACACACACACACACACACACTTTTATTCTACCTCTTGCTTAGAATAAAAGCCATTTGACACGCAAACAAAGTCACATTTTGTGTTTGCGTGTGTTCGCAAAAAGAACATCTCCATCAAAATATCTTATTTGATATTTTACATCCTTATTCCCTCCCTCCTCTCCTCTTTTTTCTTGTTTTTCCCGCGGTGTGTGTGTGGGTGTGTGTGTGTATGTATGTGTGTGTGCACGTGTCGGACGGGTTAATGGTGAGTAGCTAAATCAGCCAGCCGTGACGTTAGCCACCATCCCATCATCTCAACCGGGGATGACGCTATTTCCTTAAATAACCGCCTGTGTGTGTGTGTGTGTGTGTGTGTGTGTGTGTATCTCACAGTATCTCAGACCCACAGAGGGAAGGACAGACTACTAACCTTTATTAATTATTGAAACACACACACACACCTCACCATATCAGATGATGGATGGATGGATGACCCTCACTCAGCTCTCCGATGTGATCTATTATATTTCGTTATGTTCTATTCTTTTTCAGCCACCATCTCGTGGCCTTCGCTGAGGGTTCAAGTGTGCTCAGTTGTCATGTGGATGGCTTAGTCGTTGGACAACAACTTAAACCATCTCCGGAACAAGTTAGCAAACTCTATTTCCCGTATCGCTTAGTTCTGTAGATCTCTGTTTCTGTGAAGTTATTTTACTTTCATATGACAAAAACTCTCCTAACTCCTCGTAGCAGGGATGACGTGTTTTGCCAGGCCAACCCAGAAAGTTAGCTTGTCACTGGTTCCCTCAAAAAATGCTAATGTTTGCTAATTATTGCAGAAAATGAGATCTGCAAATAAGATCTGTGGTGAACGGACGTTTAATCTTCAGAAATGGAAGTAAAAAGCTAATGTTAGGCTACAAACCAACCACACCACATCCACTTGTTAGCGACTGCCTTTTTTGAGACACGTAAAAGCTTCAAAATGCGCGAGGGTAGTATTTAATGACATATTTAATATCATAGATCAAATCCTTTCAATCTCTTAAGCTTGTGCTAGCCACAGACATTTCAGGCTTCTAATCAAAAACACATTGACTTCGAGACGAGGGAACTGGAAGTGCAAAAATACAAACTAATTTCCGGGTTCAAAGACTCCTTCCTTCAGCACTCTATTCCATCTACTTCTCCGTCTTTATTCCCTATGTTTCCGTGGGTGTACCCCAGGTCGCTGCTTCTGGTCTGATGTTAGCTTGCAGCTTCTATAAACCCTTCGAAATGAGGTGATGAAGAAATGACGGGATCGGGCTAGAAGAGGACGGAGTGAAAAAGAGATTCGGGGAAGAAAAGGTAGAAAAGGTGTGAAGAGGGAGAAAGAAGAAGGACAGAGACGGATGGGCGAACAAGAGGGCAGGTGAGGAGAACGGGAGCGAGAGGAACGAGGACAGGGACAGATGGGAGGAGGGGTAAGGGAGGTGTAAACGGGGGTAAATGAAGTGTGATTTTATATGTGGGGTGACGCTATCTGTCGCCCCGTTCCTCCAGGTTAATGGGGACTATCATAAAGCTGGGCCGCTAAGGTGGACACCGGGTCACGCACAAACACACACACAGGCCACACACGTTCTGTATGTACACAAACACACACACACTCACACACACACACACGTAGCCAGACGTGCGGTCAAGGTGAAATATGGATCCTAATGGTTGTGTCCCATCGTTAAAAGGGCTTGGAGTTGATTTATTTGCCGTAAACCAGCTCGTGCAACTGTCATGAGGAGAAGCGCGAGGGGGGGGGGGGGGGCATCGAACTTGAGGTCACAGGTTTGAATCCTAATCCCCGCAGGAAACACTTAGCGTTACGTCGACGGCATGCCGATGCCTTTTATGCAGATTTATGGCACCGAAATCTCGGCTCGGGAAGAACGTCGGTCAGTGAGTCTGACACGAAAGCTGAGTTAAAGCTCAGCCTCCAACCCTCGGCCTGAAAAACACACATCTTTACGAGCCAGTGAAGTATTCGTCTTCGGGATTGACATCAGTTTGAATTATCTGCGTACACGATGACGGTATGCAGAGATGTGTTTCGCTTAGCTTAGCAGAAAGACTGGAAACGCGGGGAAAGAGAGCTGTGAATGTGCAAAGCAAACAAAGGACTTTCAATCAGGAGACCGCTGTTCCTGTGAAACCAATGCCAGATGTTGACTTTACGATTGTCACGTAAGGGTGGTTGTTTTTTGTTTACAGGTAGTTATGTTGTTACGGTTGTTACGTCACCATTCTAAGAAGAAACAACGTGTTTTATTAGGCTTAACCAAGTAGTTTTGCTGGTAATGACCATTCAGAGTGGCCTGCAGGGTGAAGCTGTCCCTGAGCATGGTGTGATCCTCAGACCAGGTGCTGTGGTACTGAGACCAGATTTCGGGGTACTGAGACCGGACACTGTACCGTAAATGACTGTGTGTGAAACAACATACACATGTGTTTCAGGCCTACCTGAAGCATACGGCGGCTAGCCTCTCTATCTCCGTCTCCATGTGTTCCTGTAGCTCTCCGGGCCTCAGCAGCACCTGGCAGATGGGACAGATTGGGGCCTGGCTGTCATAGAGGGACATCTTCTTTTTACCTGGAGACAAAGGACAAAGGGAGGAACATCAGTATGTAGACAGGACAGATTTCACCTTGTATCAAGCACACAAATACATACCGTTGGGTCTGTTTAACTTGTTTCACATAGACAAATCAAATGTTTTCAACTTTGTATCCGTCGTGCAGTACCCGGCAGCCCTTGAATTCACCAAGGACACTCGAGGAAGGATTGTGTAATCGTGCTACCGCACACATGAAGTGCACGTGCATTCTAATTCTGCTTTTACACACAGTCGAAAAAGGGGGAATAGAGTGCTGCACAGTCTCCAGCGTGTCCTCTCAGGTCGAAGCAGATTTAAAGAAGTGTCCGCCGTGGATGAGATAATGCTGTATAGAGTCTGCCAACACTACCTCACTTCATTGTCCTTGATCGGCGGGGCACAGGGCGGGGGCCCACCTGTGTGTGCGTGTCATTGTGTGTATCGAGAAAGTGCGCACTTAGCATTTTACAATTTTTTT
Organism: Anarhichas minor; assembly: GCF_050575085.1. Taxonomy (NCBI): domain Eukaryota; kingdom Metazoa; phylum Chordata; class Actinopteri; order Perciformes; family Anarhichadidae; genus Anarhichas; species Anarhichas minor. The sequence goes on from NW_027466470.1 coordinate 18,854,057, forward strand.
TGCATGTTGTTGTCTTGGTGCCTTTGTGTTCGTGTGTGCGTAGTATACACCCAACTTTCTCAAGTTTGCCTTTGAGTCCGTCTGAGCCGGCTAAAAATAACATCTATTGAAAGTGTCTCAGTGCTTAATGTCGGAGGACACTTCCTGATTTCCTGTATTTAGCCAATCAAACGGGCTTTTTTTAGTCCGGGGAACAAAAGGCTCCGCCTCAGCCAGGATATCCCGTTTAGACTGCTTGTCACCACGGCAACGGAAGGACCAGGTAAGGGGGGGACTCCCTGTCCGCACACACACACGCACACACACACACACACACACACACACACACACACACACACACACACACACACACACACACACGCGGCCCTCTGGGGACACGTATTCCTCGCTCACATATTGGTGTGTCAGAACAGTTTCCTGCAAGAGAACTCATCAACTAGTGGGGAACACACACATACCCCCCCCCCCCCCCCTCTCCGCCCCCTCTTTCTCAGAGCGTGTGTGTGCATACCGGCCTCCCATTCTCCTGCACCGCTACTTAACAGAGCCACAGCACTGGACACGTTAAGTGACTTTGAAAAATAGGTAATCGATTACTCTCCATCTCTCCCACTGCCTCTTACTCTTTTTCTCCCCACACCTATCCCTCCCTGCGCTCTCTCTCTCTCTCTCTCTCCGGCCTCATCCATTTCTAATTTTCTGCTCCCTACCATCCATTTATTTGTTTCATTTCTTTCTCCTCCTCTCTCCTATCCCTCATCTCCTCTCTGATTATTTCATTCAATTTTCACTTTCTTTTTCTGTTGCCCCATCACTTTCTCTTTCCCCTCATGTTGCTCGCCTCCTTTTTTTCCCTCTCCTCTCCTCTGCCCCTCCCCCAACCCCCACTTTCCCCACCCTTCTCCCCTTTATTGCTTTGACAAGATAATTTGAGTCATGCTGAAGCCGTCGCCATCCGCCACAGCAAACAAAGAGAGATCCAATCCCTGTCTGCAGCTGATGGGGCTCTTTCTATTCCACGGACAAAACACACACCTGGAGGACATGGACGCACTCACACACACACACACACACACACACACACACACACACACACACACACACACACACACACACACACACACACACACAAACGTATGCCTGTCCTTGATTATTTTTTAGGCTTTTGTAATGTAAAAAACATAAAAGTAAATACTTATTTTGCACAGCATGAGTTTACCTTTTCTTTTTCTTTTTTCGCATTTCACTGTGAGGTGATTTTCTTTTGAATTGTGCAAATGTTCTGACTTTTATTTGTATTATTAACAAAACAGTGATGAAAAAGGAAGCGTAGAAGCATGGGGTGTGACAACAGAATGTCAACAATCAACTACACGGAAAGACTAGAAAGTGGAGGAGTTGGAGCTGGATTGGAATTCGGCTGTCCTGCACCGAGCTGTTCACCGTGCACGCAGAGTTCAAACACTCACATGGTACTTGATGTGATGGAACAGGTAGTCATGTGTTAGAATAGGACGCACCTTTACTGTCCGAATCATTTGTACATGAGTAAACATTAAATTAATGACATCGCTCAGATCTTTAAATTTAAAATGCAGATCACGAGTCGACTTATTCATATTTCCGGTTGTCTCCCAGAGCCTCAAACTGATTAAAAACGGTTCAACAAGCAGCCATCAATTCAGATTTCTTGGTTATCATGTCAGCGCATGTGCAACGTATTAGAACATGTTGTCAAATCAAAGGACTTGACTTTCTTTCCTGTTCTCTCGCCCTTTACGTGTCACTCTCACCCCTCGCGTTTCTCTCCTCCCCCCCCCCCCCCTACTTTCCCCTTCTCTCCCTGAGGGAAGTGAGTGACGGGGAGAGGCGAACGGACAGATAAATCCAGAGGAGGGGACGAAGAAGGAGGGGAGTGGAGAAAGGGGAGGGGGAGGGGGGGTGTTGATGTGATGTGATGTCGCACACCATGGCTTGTCAGCGCCTTAAAGATGATTAATGTCGGGGCAACACACACACACACACCTAGGAGCCTCCCACATGTCCTGCATTGGACCTCACAGCATTGGACCTCACACCCTGCGGCGCAACATGGGTGCGTTTAATCTCGGGGAGCAGAGGGAAGGTATCGGAGTCAGAGGAGGGGAGAGGAGGGGTGAGGTGGGAGGAGGGAGAGGAAGAGGGCTGGACAATAACAAGGAAATAGGCCTGACATGACTTTTTAGTGTCGCGATTCTTCAGTAAGAATGCCCGGGCCGGCGGAGCGAGCGAGGGATGGATGGAGGAGAGCGGAGAGGAGGTGCGCCTCTCTCTCTGACAGCCATGATGGAGTGCAGGCTTGATCCCCCCCTAATGTGCCAAGATGGATCGTCTCATCTTCCGCTTCTCCCTGGCTTTCTTCCCCTTTCTATCTCCCTCTCAATCCCTGTCTGTCTGTCTTCCTACCTCACTCCATTCCTCGCTCACTTTATCTTCTCTTTCTTCTTCTGTCCTCATTCCACCCGATCTATCCCATCTCCCCTTCTTCTTACGTCCTTTTAATCTCGGCCACTTGATCCACTTCATGGCTGGTTTTTGTTCGTGTCACAAAACAATACGTCACCCGACTACCAGAAAGCATATCCAACTGACTTTTGGGATCTCCTGTCTTGATTTATTTACTCGCTGCTGTAGCGCTGACGTGGACACTTAGGCCGGTCCCCAATTCTCTGCAACGAGTTCCTTACATATCCTCTGCTGTCAACACCAATGTGTTTTATGTCACAGACATCCATTGTATTGAAATTCTGGGAAGCAGAAGTAATGAGTCGTTTTCTGTAGCGGACATCTGACATAATAAAATTATGCAAGTATAGTTTTTGAGCTGGTGAAGAATTAGGGGTTAAATGTGCTGTGTGTAAATAAATCAGCTTGACTGGATTTCATAATCAAAAACCGCTTATAAACCCCTAATAATCATTTAAAAAGTAAAAAAAGACTATTATAACCCACATTTAACATGATAGAAGTTTTTTAATAAATTAAATAAGGAGTCACACACACACACACACACACACACACACACACACACACACACAGGTAATTATAGACACCAGATGGTGAGGCGGAGAGAGCTACATCATACGGAAGAGTGGAGAGCAAAGAGGAACCGTCCCTCCTTGTTTCACTTCTGCCCTTGCTTTCATCCTGGTATTCTTCCTTTCCTTCCTTTACAACCTTACTATCTCTGTGGTTTGGTACCTTCCTTTCTTCTTTCATCCTTTTCATTTCTTCCTTGTTTTCTTCCTCTTCTATATCTTTTCCCCTTTTTTCTCCTCATACATGTTTTTCTGATCTTCTTTCCTTCTTTCCTCACATTGTTTCACTTTTGCTGTTGCTTTCATTCTTCCTTTACTTCCTGCTTTCCTTTCCTAACAACCTTACTTTCTCCACGGTTTGGTCATTGTGCCCTTTGTTTCTTCTTTTTCTTTTCTCACTTCCTTGTTTTATTCTTCTTCTAGATATAGTCCCTTTTTCTTCTTAAACACATTTTCCCTCCCACCATCCTTCTTTGTGCACCAATAATATTAAAAAAGAAAAATCTAGTTCAGGTGTCATGTGTTACACAAGTTGACTCCCTTTGAACACTTGAAACATTTTTTAAAACTTTATCTCCTCTGCTGTTCACACACACACACACACACACACACACACACACACACACACACACACACACACACACACACACACACACACACACTGCTCTCTCTCTCTGTCTCTCTGTCTGTCTCTCTCCCCTCTCCTGCATTGCTTTGGTCCAGATAAAGTGGGAATCAATAGATGCTAGATAGCGCAGGCTCCCAGTCACAGACTACAATGGGCTGAGGTAAAAGGCCACCTCCAGAGAGGACGGGGATTGTCAGCTCGATACCGGGCTCTCAATGGGGCCAGAGATAAAAAACCATTTGGGGTGTCCTCATGGCTCAATGGGCTAAGAGGCAAACCATGTACTCACAACACTGTGGGTCCAAAATCCCATTTAATGACCTGTACTGCGTGTCATCCCTTCGCTTTTATCTCACCTCTCGGGACTGTACCTGAAACCAAACAACTAGAAAACACTTTTGTATGCCGTCTATAGATGAAATGAATATTGTGCTGCAGCAATCAGCAATTAAAGGAACATTTTGCTTTAAATCCAAAAGACGCACGTCGCATTTAGAAAGAAAAACACAGAAATCTGTTTTCTCTCTATCCGTTCCCCATCTTTTAAGTCCATTGCAACTGATCGAATTCACTTGTAAATGATACACACAATCAGCTAATGAGCACTGGGCATGTCAACTGGATTTAAGCGCAACAATAAGAGTCAGAAAAGAGGAGGGCCAGATTTATGAGTTGGTGGGGCGAACACACACTTACACACATACACACATTTCCCAAATGGAATTACAAAGTGTCTGCATGTAGAGGCTGTTTTTCTGTCCTTGAACAGTTGTCTTCTCCTTGTTTGTGCCAAAACACACACACACACACACACACACACACACACACACTTCCAATCCCCCTCCTTGTTGTTCCCCTAAATGAGTTTTCTGACATGCATCAAGTGTTTATGCCCGCTACCCCTCTTTTCTCCTCTTCCCCTCCTCCTCCTCCTCCCCCCCCCCCCCCCTTGCCACTCGTCCGGCTGGTTAGCTATAACACCCGCCAACATCGGTAAACAAGGAAATCTCTCAGCCGCGGCCCGGCGTGTAACCGCATTACCGCGCCCGATAACCTCTTCAAATAATGTGCGATAAGGGGAATTTGATTTGATTCACGGAAAAGGGAAAGAGGGCCCCCCCCCCCTCCCTGCAGTCTCTTCCTTTTTCCCTTTTCCTTTCCTTTATTTCTTTCTTTCCCTTCACCCTGCCATCGCGTCTCCTTCTTTTCACTTAGCCCGAGGGCTTCAGGCCTCCTCCTCTCTGTCTCATCCCCCCTTTATTCCCCCCCTCTCCAGAATGACACCGCCTCGCATCCACAATCAAATAAATCCCACCGAGGTGTCAGCCTTCATTTCCACTCTCCCCTCTCTCTCTCTCCTGCCCCCCCTAACCAATGCAAGGTGAGGTGAGAGGCCCCCGTAAAGCCATCATCTCCATAATGGCAAATATGAGCCCTAAAGCCCAAAACCAGAGGGCCGCATTAACACAAATGGGACTGGCAAAGGTGTGTGTGTGCGCTTCTCCCAGTGAGGTGATATGTTTTTTTCTTAAGTGAGCTGTGATTTAAGCAGGCTAGACACTAGGCTGATCACTAGCTCCGTGTGTGTACGTGTGTGTGTGTGTGTGTGCAAAATAGATGAGGCTGTGCGGCTCATTCAGAGGACATTTGATGAAATGGAACGGGGGTCAACTTCAGTTTGCCACCCGGGCAGAGTATTCGCTTCTGTGTATGCGTTTTTCCTGTCTGTCTGATCGCGGACGTGTGTGTGTGTGTGTGTGTGTGTGTGTGTTTGCGCGTTCTCACTCCCTGACAATGATGCATGGCGCTTTTAAATAGCACTCCTCCACGCCCCGCTCAAAACTCATCACCGGGCTCTTTTCACCGTCCCTCCCCTCCCTCCTCTCCTCCCCCGCGCTCCCTGGGGTTGTCACTTTTAGAAAAGCAAATGAAATGTCGGCAGTGGAGAGAGGAGGGATGAAGAGATGGCCGGATAGAGGGATTGAGAGGGGAAAGGTGTGTGTGTGTGTGTGTGTGTGTAGCAGCAGTGTGCTTATTGTCTGTTTAAGTCAAGGGACTATTTCTGTGCGTGAACACATGCGTGTTGCAACCGTGAGAAAGAGTGAAATGTAAATCGGAAGATGCATATATTTTACATGGACGGGACATTTTGGCAACATGGGAACACTGTGGCTTACTCCATGTAGAATATTCTTTCAATCTGTTACAGGGGGAAGGTTTGGACCCTGAAGACGTCATAGATGAATAGATAAATAAATAAATAAATAAATAGGAAAAAAATGAACAAAATGTATGAGAAATTTGGAGGATTCGGGGAAAACAAAAGGGAAACACAAAGACGTAAAGAAGTCATAAATCACCCTGGTTTTGAACCTATGCTGATAAATGGTCATCTGATGAATGTGTGTGTGTGTGTGTGTGTGTGTGTGTGTGTGTGTGCGTCTGTTTACAAGTGTGCGTCAGCATGTGTGATGTGGGTTTTACTCCTGAGACCCTGCTGTCCGTCTGAAAGACAGCGGCGTGATGCTGGTGAGGTAACCTCCAACTACTGACAGCTGTTTATCCAATCAATCACCTTGTCAGTGTGTGCGCATGTGTGTGTGTGTGTGTGTGCGTGCGTGTGTGAATGAGAGAGAGAGAGAGACAGTGGCGAGGGAGAAAGAAGTAAATTAATGGAGCATTAACCAAGCACTGACCCACAGAGCAGAGGCACAACTAGCCGCTATACAGGCTGAATCTCAATCTAAGAGCCCGTATATCACACGCACACACGTGAACGCACGCACACGTGCTAAAAGCCAGAGTTTTTCCTACCAATCTTCTGCAGGAAATAAACCAAATTTATTCCATATAGATTAGAGTCACACGTTTCTAAAAGCTGCCAACATGTATCTGGAATAGAAATTAAATTGTGAGCATTTATTTATATAGAATCAAGAAATACCTATATGGTCATTGTAGCTATTGTACCCAGTGATAGACGACAAAATAAAAGGGTGGATAAACTATATAAATGGGTTTGAAAAAAAATCTAATTTATAAGGATTTCTTGTAGGATTACCCAATAATTCTTTATTGTGCTATATTTAAAAAATGAATATAGTCATGTTACCACAACCCACACTTTAAATATATACGGTAATGAATAATTAATCATCATAATTAATCATTCATATTTAATGATTTGGGATTGAGCACATTTGACATTAAAGGCAGACAAATTGAACTTTTAATTACTTTATGATTATACTGGTTCAGTGTGGAAAGCACTTCTAATTTTGCATCGACGTTTATTGTTTTTCTGTTTTGTTGTTGTGTAATCTTTGCTATTAAAAATAGGAGACACGATTCCGCTGACCTACGCCCTCTCTCTTCTCCTCTCTCTGCTGACTGTCTCTGTTCCGTTTCTCCTCCCTCAGCTGTCCAGGAGGAGCAGGGATACCTGACGGAAGGGGGTGTGGGCGTGAGGCCTGTCGGCACTCATTTCCATCCCTAAAGGGAGCATCGTCGCGACGGGAACGTGCCGAGTCAGTGGGCGTAAGGGGGGGCCCATCGTCAGCAAGTTCGAAATGGACGCCCTGACTCGGCCCTAATCAACACAAACACAAAGCTCCTCTTTGGTTCTGTGTTGGAATTGACACCGAGACTTCTACTGAAGGTATTAACATGCTGTGAATGAGAATGTTAAAGCTTCTTTTTTCCTCTAAGAGTTTATTTTGTTGACCTTTTTATCTGACCAGACCGACTTGTGCAACTAGAGACAGACAGACACTTACGGAAAGAAGGCTGCCCTTCACAGCACCGCTCTATTAGTTATCTCTCTTTATCTCCCTCATTTAATCTCCTCATTTCCTTCAGTCTGTCCTCTTTTATCCTCCTCTCCTCCTGCTCTCCTCCGTCCTCTCTCTCGATCCCCTCGTTCCCTCTCATTATCCCCCTCCCTGCTGCTTTCATATGGTCTAGCGGGTTGAATTAATTACCAAAGCCAATTAACGCTAGATTGGCTGATGTTTTAACTAATTAGCTTTAATGAGGGTGCCATGGCTGCCTGCACCGTGTTAATTGAATCCTAACAGCGGAGGAGGAAGCCTGTGGAGGTGAAATGAGAGGGACGGATGGATGGTGGCATGTGCACACGTACATATACGCACACAAGCTGTTATTGATAATATTCAGAGCGCGTCGCTGGAACACCCAGCCTGTTGTCGCTTCTGGTTCGTCATTAACATTATTGGCCTTTCTTACCTGTGTTAAACACACGCACGCACTCAAAGGAAAAAGAAATAGGATGCTATAAAAAAGAAAAGAGGTACAATTATGTTATGTCACTGTGTAAAAGTTTGTCTTAGCTAACTGGGTTTTCTTAACAGAAACTCATAACCTCACCATGAATCTCCTGGTTGTGCCGAGCCGTACTCGTTATTGCAAAACGTGCCCGGCAAAGAGGAGCAGCAGATTAAAATCTTACATCAATGTCAGCGCTGTCCTCTCAGCGGCCAGATTACCCGCTGCGTATACCTGCACTTGTCTGTTTTTCGCCTGCCTTGCGATAGCAGGATCATCAGGGATGGGATTTAAAATGTTTGCATATCTTAAAGGTCTTACATGGATAAAGAGAAATTCCACATTATGTCATTTAGAAGGTGTGAATGAGCGCCATGTGTTCTGCGAGCTGCAAATCTGATTTTGGCAAACTGAATACTTTAAAATGTCCTTTAAATACTTTTGTTTTTATGTTTCCTGACCCTAAACCGCACCAAATCCTTTCGGTGATTTTGAAGAAAGGGAACAGCATCAAAGGGAACATAAACCATCACATCATTTAAGAAAAGTTCCAAGAACTGCTCTACGAAGCTAATAGGCTACGCAGTAGAGATATTTGGTCAACATTGAGTTAAGGGCAGAAACAGACTTTTTTGACATCTGCTTAACCGTATGTGAAGAAAAAATAACACAAAACGGAGCTAAAAACAAAACTGCAGTGACTGTTGTACTTTGTTACAGAAGAACAGTCAACTAGACAGCTAAAGAAAGAGAGCTAAGTCAAGTAGAAGCTAGCTACTGAGAAAGCTACTACTAGCCTTAGCTTACCAAGATACATTGACCCTGGCTATAATGGAAAACATTTTCATGGGCCGGCATTTTGGTCATTTAGTTATCCATTTCATATAAATGATGCAGTACTGTGCAGCGTAATCCAGTCATTATGGAGAAAACAAAAAGAGCTAAGCTAGTCCTGGTAAAAACTAGCCTAGCTTGACACGAGAGCAGTAAAATGTATTTGTTGTTGCTACCTTCAAATCTTTAAAATAAATATTAATAGTAGATAGAAAGACCGACAAATTGTATCATAAACTATAAACTTAAAACATTCTAAATTAAGCTAATTTTCTCAAACAAACTTGTTCTGAATGAAATATTTAGTTTTTCTCTCCCACTTAATCTGAATACTGTCCAAAGGCAGAGAAAGTTATTATGTTTGGTAAAAAACTATTTTGGGGGTAAAAACAAATCTGTGCAAACAGGCATACAATTACCATATTACAATTTTTTAAAAACATAATATGCGAGATTAGCCTAAAATGTTTCAAACATTCTTTTATATAAAACCTATCAAAACCAAGCTCTTACTCCTATACAAAAAAAGAAACTAAAACCACAAAAACTATAAGATATCATTATATCCTAACGTTCTTATAATTAATATAAATGACTGTAAATCCACAATATATTAAACTATTAAAGAATGTGGACCACGTTGGATGAAGTTATGACATTATCCACATTACCCTCCCTCTGTCTTCTCCCATCCCCGCTGATGTAGAGACATGAACGAGCGGCAGATTGTCTGAGGTGACTATAAAAATCTGCATGGCCGTGTAAAAGGCTTAATGATTTGAAAGTTACAAGAGAAAAGAGCCCGCGGTTTGTCTCATCCATCAAGTCTAGCACCGGCGCCTTCGCCAAATGGCCCTGCCACCTAACCTGGTGCTGTAGCAAAGCAGTGCCAAACACACCCCGCTCCGTCTCTCTCTCTCTCTCTCTCTCTCTCTCTCTCTCTCTCTCTCGCACATGTTGTCATTGTCCTACTCGGACTGAATTATTTCTGACCATACTTTGTTGATATTTCCTCCTTTTTGTTGCAGTCTTTTACTTTTAGCCAGAAACTAGGAAGGGAGGCTTATTCTCCCACTATTAAATCTGCCATCTCCATGTCTGACAAGATATTTGCTTCTGCCAGTTTACCGTGGGGGGCAAATGACACTTAAAATCAGAGCATCAATGAGCCGCATTGGCAGTTGAAGCCATAGTCTGTGTGAAATAAACGGCGCTCCCCCCCATGAATCACACATTGCAGTTGCAACGCATGTTGCTCAATATCTCCAGAAATCGAGCTGAGCACTTCACAGCCATTGGGAGATCGTAAGCAAGTGTATTATATCATCTTAGAGCCCCCCCCCCCCCCCCACTGTAGACCCTTGGACACCTCCTTAACCACTTCCCACTGCAGCCCCCCCCCCACCTTGCAATAAGGTTCCTCTCACACGTGTTAACCCTTTGACCTGTTGTTTCGACCTGCAATCAATAGCACAACTCCCTCCGTTTCTCTTACACGCTCAGATGTCCGTGCATGTGTTCAAGGTTGCGGTGGGACCGAATAGAGGACGGGGAGGCGAAAAGATGAAATGCATGCATGAAACCGCCACAGTGGTTTGATATCCCTTTACTGTCTTTTTCCCTCTGCCTGTCACGAGCTCACAAGATTTCCCATCAGCGCCGAGGGAAACGCACAAATCACATCCATGTTAACACGCACACACATATCCCTCAAGAGATGTGGTCATGTTGAGGAGGAGATGAGCGGGGATTTTTGTGGTGTTCCTGTCAAACGGGGGGGGGGGGGGCACATTCCGTTTATGCACACACACATCCCCGAGGCAGAGAGCCTTTGCAGCACCGAAACACCTTTCTGCTGTTTTCCTTCCCCGCGCTCTGACCTTTCTCTCCAACCAGAAGGATGGATGGACGGACTGGGAAACAGTCGGGTGGCCTTTCCTAACCTTTCTCTAAAAAGTTTCATCGTCTCTCTGAAATAGCAACCTCCCGACGACAGAGTGCAAAATGCCCAATTTAAACATCGTATTTCACCCTCAGAATCATGGTAATTCACGCTTAATATTAAAAAAGCAGGACCTTGTAGATTATTTGACTCTTAACATATGATTTCTGCTAATAAAA